>NC_071423.1:5745803-6048214 GCF_017976375.1 Cuculus canorus
GCGTGCCTGAGTCAGGCTGATATTTCCTTAGCTGTATTTGACTTTAAACGTACATGTGCATGCTTAAAGTATTAACAAATCAGCCATGTGGTAGCAAATATTAAAGGGCCACATTTACACAACCAAAATTCCAACTGAGCCGGTGTTCTCCAGGGCACTTACCCACTTCAGAGTACCTCTGAGCTGCTTCTTAAAGTTGGCTGGAGACCTGTGTAAAAAAAAAAAGAAATGGTTGAAGTCTACCTGAATTTACCGTCTGGCTTTCAAAATATCGCAGTTGCATCCCTGGTATTGAGTAGAGGGGCAGAATTGTTCATTTACAGTACCTGTAACGTTGCATAGGAACAGGCATCATCCTTTAGAATACTTGGTGCACATTAAAATTGTAATTAAATAGAATCATAGAATAGTTTGTGTTGGACGGGACCTTAAAGATCATCAAACTCCAACTCCTCTGCGATGGCAAGGTTACATCTTCCATTCTAGAGCTTTCCCCCCCTCTCACCCTTCTTTAAGCTCAATGCGACGTACATGAAGTTATTTACACCACTATTCCAGCTCAAGCATATCTCTACAGTCAGAAAGACATTACGATTGCCTTTCACCCCTCATAGTTTATACTACACTGGTTTACTCCGAGTCGAGTTTGCCCAGCTTGGCAAGCCTCAGGGAGACTTAAACCCCTCCACAAAGCCTTTCCTACTTTGCCAACACCCTGTAACAGGATGCATTCCGTGCTTTGGCCTTGCTACCTGTCTCAGAATGGTTCCAGCCATGTGCTGGGGCTAAGCAGCTGTCAGTGAAGCCTTGGCATCACTTCTGCGCTTCCCTTGCTGGCTCGAAGGGAACATCGCCAACTCCTACGCCGATGTGTCTGTCCCTGCAGCCTCCCTGCCCCGCAGCACACCTGACGGAGGGACCACATCCGAAACAGTCGAGTCACACTGAGGAGGGATTAATCTCTCTAGAGCTCTGTGATTAAGGAAATAGCTTACCAACCGAGGTCAATGAGTGCTACGTTTTTGTCTTTGCAGTAGACAGTGATCCTGACAACTTCAAAAACAAGATAGGTTTTAAATCCTGCATGACTCACTGCAGGACGCGCATCAACTCTACAGCTGCTGCTGAGAGCGGGAGAATCAGCTGCAGTGGGACAGATTCCTCTGAGGAAACTTCCCTTGTTCTTTCCCTGCAAAGAAAAGTCTTGTAAAGGTGCTCTCAGGCACAGGGGGCACCAGGGTTCTGTGATTGCAAAAGCTTTCCTACTAAAAACTTTGTAAAGAAGCAGCAGGAAATTTGGCATTGCCTGGTTTCGCTTCGCTTTAATCCCATTTTAAAGCACCTGGGAGCCTGATCATAGAGATATAAAATCATTTGGGTCAGAAGGGACCTCAAAGCCCATCCAGTCTCACCCCCTGCCATGGGCAGGGACACCTCCCACTGGATCAGGGGCTCCAAGCCCCATCCAACCTGGCCTGGAACCCCTCCAGGGATGGGGCGGCCACCACTGCTCTGGGCACCCTGGGCCAGGGCCTCCCCACCCTCACAGCAGAACATTTCTCCCTGAGATCTCATCTCAATCTCCCCTCTTTCAGCTGAAAACCATTCCCCCTCGTCCCACCCTGCACTCCCTGATCAAGAGCCCCTCCCCAGCTTTCCTGGAGCCCCTTTTAGTACTGGAAGCTGCTTCAAGGCTCCAGCGAGACCTCCTCTTCTCCAGTCTGAACAACCTCAACTCTCTCAGCCTGTTGTCATACAGGAGGTGCTCCAGCCCTCGGATCATCTGTGTGGCCTCTTCTGGACTCTCTCATGTCCACGAAGGTCATATCCACGTCCTTCCCTCGCTAAGGATTCCAGAACTGGACTCAGCGATGTAGGTGGGGTCTCACCAAAGCTGAGCAGAGGGGCAGAATGTTTTCCCTCACCCTGCTGGTGCCCCCTGCTTCACATGCAGCCCAGGACACAATCGGCCTTCTGGGCTGCGAATGCACCTTGCCAGCTTAGGTTACGCTTCTCATTCACCAACACCCCCAAGTCCTTGTCTTTAGGGCTGCTCCCAATCCATTCTCCACCCAGCCTGGATGTGTGTTTGGGATTGCCCCGACGTCTAAAACTATTCACAGTAATTGCCTTACCTCGTGTTCATATTCTCTCCTTATTTTCAGCGTTGGTCCTTATTCCTCATCTTCACAGACACCTTATTGTCAACTGCAATTCCTCATGTTGCCCCCAAGATGAGTGCCAGAGCAGCAGCCACAGCCAGAAGCGGTTCTAATTCCCACAAATAAGGGATAAGCATCAGGGAAAAGGCACAACTGAAAGCCAGCACTTTACCACAGGAACCTAACGACCTTAATGGAACACACTAAGGGTGGGATTCCCTTCAGGTGGGTTAATCTCAGTCTAAAACGGAGGTCAGTCACCTCTCAGAGGAGCAGAAGGAAGTGGGGCAAAGATCTTCATTGCAGAGTTTCAACCTTTGCATCACTTCAGCCCGAGTTTTCATTCCTGTGCAGGTTAACCCTAAAACTGTTATTTGAGAAAGCAGGCTTTTAAGTTGGAAAATGATTCAGACATTTAAAAAGAGTAAGTTTTCAGTTTCCTTGCGCAATTAATTTCTACACTTTACTAAGGATGGTGGTGTTTAAGAAGGCGCAGGCTGTCACTCACGGTCTGTGGCCTGGATTCAGGTCACCACGGTTTACATCATTTACCGAGGTGGAGAAGTCAGGCAATGATCACTGCCTCCCTCCAAACCGAGGGAGAGAGCTTCTTCACAAGAGAATTTAAGTCCTCTAAAATCCAAATGACTTCTTTTTCCTCATAAATTACATTTTTGTAATCAATTACTTTCTATTATGTGATCAAAAATACATCAAAATTTGGAAATCCACATGAAACAGGAAATCTCATTCAATCCCGGATCCATTTTCTGCCCAGTGCCCCAGGTAATGATTTAACAGCATGGACAAAGTCACAAAATAGCGCATCTTGGTGTAAGAAAGTCAAAGAATATTGTGTGGTCTTATAGCTCGCGCAACAATACAATCTTTCAAATTGCATTCTCCATATAAATCACAGAATAAATTGAGCGAATAAAAGAAAAATGCAATAGCACAAGATTCTATTTCGCATTTCTCTGCTCTGTTTCCAGTTCACAGCTCTTCAGCCTCCAAAGAAGGAGATGTGCCTACAGCCTAGCAAATGGTCCCCTGCACGTGGTCAAACCCTCGCTGTCTGTGCCGTTTCTGATGTTTGTGGGATGGATTTACAGGTGACCTTACACGCTATTGTGCTCATCACAAAGGGCATTGACCTCAAAAATGAGGGATGAAATTAAAGTTGATCGTACAGTTCTTAGTCTGTGTTGTTAACAAATTTGTTGAGGATGAACAGCCCAAGAGAAGCCGACTTTTCCTTTCAGATGAGCTTTATTTTCTTGCCATGGGATACTCTCTCGTACCCAGTGAAAAGGATGTTTATTAAACTTTTAATAAATAGTAATTCATAGAATGTAAGAATTTTCTACCTCTGAGTTAGCGCGCCCTCCAGCAGCTGGTTTTGGACAGACGTTGCTGAAGAACGAATCCTTCTGGTGGTGAGGTGCTGCTTCATCCCCGCTGTCTTCTCTACTCAAGCATGAAACTACAACAAAAATCTGTAAAGCAATAATGTTAAAGGAACGATGCAGAAGACCCAATACTGGGAAATTCAGAGGTGAGGTCTAAGCCTCTGGGGTTGAGCAGTGATTCTTTATCGTTCTGCTTATGGTTATCACTGTTACCTTGTGGTTTAGTGATTGGTCCTACAGTTACACACATTGCAGGGACCAATTTTAGACCAAAATTATAGTATTTAATAAAATGGTTTGCTGATAGAAGCCTTTAGATATTACAGCACCACAAATATTAACTCATTAACACTGAACACCCATCTCTAACA
Organism: Cuculus canorus; assembly: GCF_017976375.1. Classification (NCBI taxonomy): domain Eukaryota; kingdom Metazoa; phylum Chordata; class Aves; order Cuculiformes; family Cuculidae; genus Cuculus; species Cuculus canorus. The sequence continues at coordinate 5,749,746 of NC_071423.1, forward strand.
TAGATGAACAGAAGATCTTTCACCTACGTTGATTTGTAGCCTGCGATTAATTTGTCACTAGATATTCTCGTGATAGACAGAGTTGGGTGTGATGAGCTGACATACAGACACCTTTCTACGACTGGAAAATAACTGAATTTATGATTAGCCTAATGACACAAGTGTTAGCTGAGACTATTTTCTCTCTCTCTCTCTTTTCAGACTTCATGGGAAAAAATTCATTTTCAGCAATAATTGCTGGAGTTTGTCCCAGAACCTTTTCTTGGAATTTTAGTTTGAAATAAATTTTGAAATTTAGGTTAAAATTATGAGTCATCACAGGGGGTTTTTGTCATGCAACCACAAGCATTTGCCCTAGCATTTTTTTCACCTGGCTTATGATCCGTTGTACATCTACATTGAGTTCCACCTTTCTCACTGACCTTAAAAGAGAAATAATTTGGTATTTCTGGATGTCTTTGTAGATACTTCAATAATATCATAGCTTTAAATTGATGCTTGCATATGATTAGAGGCACCTCTTTTCCATCGTGCCCCCCATTACAAAGAACATTTGCCGGCTGCGTGGTCAATGCTCAACCTAAATAAACAGCTGAGTGCTTCAACACGTTTCTCCCTCGATTGCTGAGCTTCAAGCAAAGATGTCATTTGAAATCAAACGATTTTATAAACAAGGAAAGAGAACAAACCTCAAAGGCATCGTATTTGAGCTGGGGAAGCTTGCGAGGGTACCGATAGCTGAGAGTTCCTACCAGCGTGGCCACAAATGCTCAAGCCTCTGCCCACGCAGAGCGAATCGAGGGAGGCAGAAGATAATTACCTGCCTCAGGCCTTTGCCTAGAGAATTATATCAACACCATAGCTGTCGTGTATAACATTACGGGAACTTTAAAGTTATTAATTTATTATAGTCACTCATTAAGGTAAGAAGAGAGAGTTTCTGCTTGGTCTGTAGGCTGACACCGCCAGCCCCAGCAGCGTGACGGCTCAGCGGATGGCAGCAAAACGTGTCATCCACATCACTACCAAAATAATTCACACTGCTTGAGAAAGATTCCCTTGTTGCTGAGCTTCGTCTCACTCTTCAACCTGCAAGAGCCGACCGGGTCACAACTCAGGATGCGCTGCTGCCAGCGGACACGAGTGCATTCAGCCTGTGCTTCTCATAGTTTACGCTGTAAATTGATTATCATATTATTCCCACCAGCTCACTGAAGGCAAGAGATTGCTGTGCGGGCTGCCTGCCTCTCACGCTGTCTCGCTGCACATCTAGGATGTTGCCAGCAGCGTTCGCTGCTTTGGTGACTGGCTGGTAGAAATCCTCCATGGCAAACTTGTGCCATTCAGATGAGTAAAAGCAGAGCCCTTGAAGTGCTCTAGTCATGGCATTTGCTTCCCGCATTATGGCTGTTGTAGAAAGGAAAATAAAGGAGGATGCTCTGTGAATAGCAATGGTTCCAGTGCTGCTGGAACTGGCTGTTCCATTCTGCAGTGCAGCGTTCCAAGCTTACGGCACAGGGATGCGCTGCTTGGAGAGAAAGGCACCTTGCTTTCTGCTCAGGAAGATGCTACCTGAAGGTCACAGAGCAGAAGGGAAACTCCAAGTCAGTCTTCTGCCGTGACCTGTACGAGAATTACAAGATCACTGCAGGTGAGGCATGGAATAAAAAGACCCGTATTTCATACTTGAGGTGTGACTGAGAGCTATGGAAGTCAGTTCAGAAATAACCATTTTCAGTCTTCATCACCATCATAGTTAGAGTTTTCACTTTAATTTTGTGTACTTACAGGTAGGAAAAAAGCACTGGAGAGCTCAGGAACTTAAAGTTTCTTGACTTCAGAAACAACACAATCCTGCGGTGAAGATGAAGAGACCCGCTGAGTTCCTGTGTTCACTAAGCTATTGCCTGACGCCTTCTGCTGTGACCTTCTGCAGTACCTCACGGGGCTGCAGCCTGCGAAGTGTTCCCATTCTAATTAGCCGAAGTATTTAATAAAGAATGGGAATATTGCTAGTAATTTAGCATCTCATTAATGATGTATTGCATTAATGCATGCATCCCTGAAATCAACCATCAATTCAGACAAGTTTTCCAGTACTGGAAATACTCCAATTTTTGTTGATTTAGCCTCTTGCAAATCTGCAAAACTAAACTCCCTGAGAGCGTACCCTGAGCTGTTTGCCTTTCCAGAGCAACAACCAGACCATAATGATAAAAGAAGAGAATTAAAAAATGAAAGGTTTCTCTCTCTCTGCAGGAGGTGACAGAGGGCAACTTGGAAAAGTTCAGGATTCATATGAGCAAACTGCATACTGGCAGGCTATTCAAACACAAATCCAAACAGCTGCCTGTGCCAGACTTTTGCAGTGTTATTATGGGGTACTCAATGCATAAAATGTGTTAGATTGACTGTAGACATACAAGAACTTACTGAAACCATCTGCATCTCGTGCTCCTCCTGTTCCAGTTTACATCGAGTCAAGCTCAGAGCTGGGGCAGAGCAAGAACACGTCCAGCTCCACATCGCAGCTGATACGGGGCCAGTCCAAAGTTCACTGAACTAAACAAAGAGATTCACACTGACTTGGTGATGTTCTGGGCTCTTCCCGAAGATGCCAAGATGCCCTGCTGCGGGAGCAGTGGGGAATGCTGCTTCTGAGGGCTTCTCGTGAAGGTACTATAATCGCCCATCCTTGCTATTTGCTGCAGAGACATTTTCAGGAATCATGTTTTGCCTTTTCTATACTGTTGTTCCTTATTAATGCCGTGGCATTTCTATGCATCCCTGAACGGGTGCATTCTCCTGGAAAATAGCTTGAAGCCCCTTGGAATAAGAATCTTTGTACACATTAACTTATAGCATTCTTTGGGGAGGACTACCAGAGCACGACTCTTTTCTACTCGAGGTCTTTTCTACTCGAGATCCTGCAGGCAATGCCAGGCAGCGCTGCCTCCCAGCCGCTCCCTCTGCTGAGCACACCATAAAAGCAAGAGAGCGTCTCAGCCCTGAATTATCCGTAGGCTCTGACGGTCCAGACTCAGGTGAGTTTCTAAGATACTGAGCTTATTTTAAATGCAACATCAGACAAATGACAAGAGGAAAAAATCATAAATGTGCTATAAAGTTCATTAGTATTTTTGAGTAAGCTTTGCTCCAAGGGAGAGTGAGAAGCGATGGAAGGTTTGGGGTCTCTCCCATGGCTGTGATTTTCCAATTTAGCTCTAAACCGGTAGGAAACACTTGCCTGGTGTTAGTACCTTTGCTTTCAGGAACATCTTACTGACCTCTCTCTGCCACCAGCTGTAACATCTCAAAACTAAAATGGTTTTCATTCCCTCTCAGTGACTCTGGATGTGAAACGGAATAGCCAGGGGCACTCTGGGGAAGAGGCCAGAGGTGAGAGCTGTTTCTGCAGATAGGATTTGGAACTGTGACTTGCCGGAAGGTCAATGACAAAGCCGTTGGAGCAGTCTGAAAACTGACGGAAAGATGCTTGTCAGCTACAGACACTGCATGGGTTAAGGGATTCTCTCGACTAAGACACTAGTTATTAGTGCCCATAGTCACTATAAAAGAGGTCAGTGCCAACATGCTGAGACACAGCCAGGTTCTCCTGCTTTGCAGACAGCCTCATCATTGTCCTCAGCTCTACTCCTCGCCTGAAGCACGCTGATGGCCACAGTAAGAGCAGAAATTGCTTTTGGAGACTGAATCTCTGGCCGTGTCTTTGGTCAGCAATTGAGAAGCCACTTTTCTTCCCTATTCTTTTAGTGTCCCTCTGCCCCTCGTCTATGAGAGGAAGGCTTCTTACAACTCTGATGGGTACCTTGCAATGATCTGGAGATGCCCTGGATTGTTTCAGCAATTGTTTCACCTCCTGGTGCGTACGATGAGGTACAGTCTTGGGTGAATACTGACAAGCGTACGCATCCTTGTTCCCTTCAGGCCTTGGAGATTTCAGCTCTAGGTTTGGGTTGGGATATGGCAGCTTTGGAAATTCCAGTACATAAAGAAACGCTGCCTGCAGGTAGAACTGGGGCTGTGGGGTGTGTGGAACGGAGGGACGGCCCCTGCTCCCTTACCAGCCTGTGCTGAGGACACCCCCGGGTTAGCCAGGGTTCATTTATCATCATCACACATCGTGCTGCTCTCTGCCAACTTTGGGCGAGGTGGTGACATTTTTGTTTCAGTGTTTGCCAAACACGCCGGTGCTGCTCTGCTCTGTTTTTTGGAGTGTTTCTGAGGATTGGTTGTTTGGCTTCCTGGAGAGTCACAGCACCATCTTCTGCCTACCGCTCCTTTGCCTTCCCCCATCTTCTTTTGCTTTTGCACACTAAGGTTTTCTACACAAACCCCAATCACGTTTTCAGGGTTACTGAGTACATGCCTTGCACTTTCCCAGGAGTTAATTAAGCCATTACAGCTCTGCCTGGTCTGACAAACTCAAATTCACCTTAACACGAGCACAGACTCATCCATCAGTGTAGGGGTTCTGAGATGTGTGTAAGGATACGGTCCTAAACTGAAGCCACAGAGCGGTCTTACATGCTGAGCAGAGACAAAGGTCATTTGTGGTTTTGCCCAGGAAAATCATTATTTCCAAATTCTTTTGGCAGGGAAGGGTAGTTTTGATTTGCATCATCACAATGAAATTCAATTTCCCACAGGGATACAGATATTTGGGCTTAGATATTGTTGCTTTAATCCTGGTCCTACTACACTACTTGCTTTATTTCTCCCAAGAAGAATTTAAATGAAAGAAGGGAACCGGGGCTTTACCTTACATTTCTGCTTCAGTCCTGATTTGTTGGATCCTGACTGAGCTGCTTGGATCATGAATTCCTTTGCTCGCTGCTGTGGCCACTGGTTCTGAACCTCCAGTCTACGGTGTCCGGGTTTCTGTGAGCAGACAGCGCTCCAGTTCTGGTCACAGTCACTCAAACACTCCCTTCCCAAAAGCTGGGCATCTGGGGAGAAACCGGGAGCTGAAAAGTAGTTGCTACATAAAGAAAAAGAAAAGAAAAAAAGAAAAAGATCATTCAAAAGAAGAACTTTCTGAAACCAAATGGTTAATTAAAGAATGGTTCGTTACTGCATTAGGAATAGATATCCGTAAAGAAGCTGTTCCAGGTGGTTCCATGGTATGTGAATAAAGTGGTGATTTCAGTGAAGGGAATGCAATGGAGGACCTTAACTCCAGTTATTAAACCTGTTTTTCTGTGCTGCAGCTGGTTTCACCTCTCCTGGTACCTCTCCAGCTATAAACAACTCTGCCTCTTCACTACATTTTGCCGGATGGAGTTTTGTCAAACCAGATACCAAAGGGCTGACAGGACACGAGCAGTGCTGGTCAGTCCAGTGACCCTCTGGATATCGATTGCTGGTGCTGACAGCTTCTGCTGCTGGGATCAAGCCAAACCCCTGGGAAATCCCACGCTTGGCAGGCAGCCCACATCCATCCCCCGTGCACAGCCTGCAATCTCACATTAATGTACTTCTACAGCTCCTAAGAAGAAGCGTTCTTTCCCACAAAAAAGCAGCCAGTACAGAGAGTTTTTCAGCATCTCTCTAGCTTGCAACGCTGTTCAAAGCTTTTATTCTCCTGCATGCTGCCGGGCCGTCCTCTATTCTCCTACTGCAAGCTCACACCGGAGTTACTGAAAGACTATTTTTGCTTTAAAAAACACTTGCTAGCAAGCGCAGATGTGAGCGGTCAGTAGAACTTTCTTCCCATGCCAGGTAGTTAAAACTGAAAGGTTGCAATCTAACATATGTTTTGGCCTGGGAATGCAGGATTGGCTCTGCTACTTTAGGAGAATTCAGACAAACACAAACAGGGGAGCCAGACAAAGTCACCGTATTAAAGCAATTTGGCTCTCCTCTTCTAGGTGAAAAATCAAGGGCTAGGGGATGAGTTTAGTAAACAGATTTGATTCATTGCTCCTTCAAACAGAATTCCCCCAACAACAAGGAATGTACCCAAGGCCAGTAACAGTCCTTAAATCCCAGTTTCCCCCATGAGCCTTGTGTTACCCAAATGTACTGGGCTGGATTTTACCCCCAGTTACGGAGCAATGAAAGTCGCTCCGAAATCCATAAATCCCCGGGGCTAGAAAGAGGTGGGGAATACTGCACTCTGACAGCTTAGCAAAACATCTTAGAGAAGAGAAAAAGAAGAAACGTCTGACTTACCCTTTCTCTCAATGATTCCTTTATGAAAGCTGGGTATGGCAGATGAGAATTTTGCCTGAAAAAGCTTTAAATTTCTTTAGATGAATAAGCACTTCCAAGTCGAGTGATGCCAATGGGAATGTTACCTGCATTGTTGCAGTTGACTTCAAGGAAGAACAGGTTCTGCTTATGCGCACGTGCCATGCTCTGTCCTTCTCGGGGTAAAAGCTCTCTGCCTCAAGTCCAAAACTGGATGCAATCCTTTCCAAAAGCAACGGACATCAACACAAAGCCAAGAGGTGCTGGAGAAAATCTGGAATTCTTCGAACAGACCAACACAATCCCGATGCATTTTCTTGCAGAGGGAAATCAAACCTGCCAAAACCAACACACTCAGGTTAAGAGAGAAATCAAACCTGCCCAACCTAAATCACTTGGGTTGGGATCTGTTTTCTGCTATTCTAGTTGATGTAGGCTTCGACAGGGGGTTTTTGGAATTACGATCAGAGAAACAGCTCAATGACCCAATGTGACCATATCTACAGCCCACTGTGCCCTTGCTATTATCTGTAATGAAGGAAATCTATTAAAGTTTGGAATTAGAACATAAATAAATGTAATTGCATTTCTTGATATCAGCAGCAAACTTCCTACAAAGTTTTAATGTTGTTTTGTCACTGTGATTATTTGATAGTGTGAAAAAATAAAACTAAATTAAAATAAAGGAACCATACAAGAGACGGGCTTTACAAAGGGACTGCAAACCGTGATCAAGAGACAAACCATTTGGTTGACAGTAGGCTTAGATTTTACAAAGACAACAGCTGAAAGTTACGGTGTTTGAGTGTGAGCGGTGATTGTGTCCCGACCACTTCGTAGCGACTCTGTCGGTAAATACAGCGTCTCTCCTCATCGGTGCCTACAAAACACTGCGCTTCCATGAAAATCAGATTCCTGAGCCTTGAGATGGACTGGGCCAGATTTTCCCTACTGCTACGAACCCAGAAGCACCTGCAGACTAACAAATGGCTCTTCTCTTGAGGGAAACACCCCAGCCCTGCTGGGTCCCAGGTTCTCTCAGAAGGGAGCTTGCTTTCTTTTTTTTTCATGTTAGCTTTTCAGTTGTGGTTTCCTTTGATGAGTTCCTTTGCCTTTGTGTGGTTTGTCTGATTGCAAGGCATTCCTCTACAGAAACAACGTAAATATTTACTGAGTGCCCTACATCAGAAATCTCTTTTATAGTGAGATTTCATCATTTGCAGTCCAACTTGTGATTAACTGCAGTGGGTTGCTGGTATTAGCATCCAAGAGAAGTATCACATTTCCAGGGGCTGATGTCACAACGATTGTAGGGGTTTTTTTATGTGCATCTCAAGAAAACACGTAGCTTCCATAGTGTTACAAGGCAGTTTTGGGCCAAATTTCTAATGGAACACATCAGCCTCTGATCAGCCAGTGAAACAATACCCGAGTGAGCTTTGCGAAGTGTCCCTCTTGTATCAGCTTTGATCCGGTTACAAACAAGCGTGGCAGCTGATGGGACAAGGCGCCCACCTGCACGCCTGGGGAATACACGCACTTCTGAGGGAGTCTGAGCTTCAAAGCCCGCGAGCTCCAATTACTACGCTTCATTTCACAAGGAAAACACTTGTGTGCGGCAGCGAGAGTTTCATCCTTGCGCAGACCTTCTAAAGTAAATTGCAAGGTACGTGAAGAACCCTTTAAAAGCAAGACCAGAGCGTACAGCGAGCAAGGTACCGCAACGCAAACAGCACCTCAAGGACAGGGGCATGTGTGACTATGGGGACAGGCACAGGTTATCTTTCTTAACACCCGCCAAGCTCTGCCTCTCCAAATATCCTTCTTTCCATGTCCCTATGCCATCTTATTTTCCCATAAAATGTTGGCTTCGGCATAAAAGTGATGGTTTAAACCACCAAAGATGGAGGGTAGAAAGCCATCAGCACCCTGTCTAGCGTAGGTCTTCCTGTTGCTATGGCAATGCGTCACAGGAGGCATTGGTCTCGGAGATAAAGTTCAGTTCAGCTGAGCTGAATTTGGGTTTTCTTTGTTCACCGATTGTTGCTCCCCGATAACAAAGCTTGTTGGATCTCCTTGTGAGGGCTGCTCAGTGCTGGATGGCTCTTTGCCAAGGAGCAGCAGGAAGGACACCCGCCGCTGAAGACATCAACAGTTTCATCGCTGCATCCTTGCTCTCCACAGAGCGATTCTGTAATTAGTGTATCTATAATTCATTACGCTGATCTTGCTTTATTAATCTTAGTGGCATTCAAGCACACATTCTGGTAATTAAGTTGCTTCTTTATTTTTTATTTGACATGCTAATAAGTCTACAGGTACAGCTGGTTTTAGGCAAAGCAGGAAGGATTGCAGCAGCATCTTTTCTTGCCGTTCCACTGCCTTGCCATATTTTTGTTGCTGGTTGGGACTGCATTGCGTGCAATGTCAGTGATGCTTTAACAACCACTGTCTGAAAGCACCTTTGGGGAAACTGTCATCAGCTCTATTAGGCACATCTCCTGCCTTTTTGAGGTCTTTCGCTTCAGGGAGTGGACTTGATGAGAGGTTTCCCTGCAGGCTCCCTACCCTGCTGGATTCCGTTGAGTAGAGCAGAAGAATCTGACATTGATGCAACATGGAGGTGAAGATGAGACTTCTCAAATGTGGAGATAAACCTGGAAAGAAACCTCAGATTCCACTCCAATGCTGAAATGAAACTATTTTATGCATCTCGTTTCTGGCTACCAGACAACCCCGCTTTACACTGCCCTTTGGATCACGAAGTTTCTCGTTCCCATGGGCAGAGCTGCCCTTGTACAGGTGGTCATGGCAAGGTCATGGCAAATGCTTCCTTGCTGACCCATGACTCCCTGAAAGCAGACTTCCTTCTTCCCACAGTCTCTGACCACTGAACTGTAGTGAAAGGATGGTCGGGACAGACGTATTTGCCCTGGCAGTCCTGCAGGAGCTGCACAGCGTAGCTGCCGGAGCCAACCAGCCTTTAGAGCTGCAAGATAAATCTAGAAGAGGTGAAGTAAACACAGACTACACACTCACCGCTCCAAGGATTGATAGGAAAGCAGACCAATGTTATTAACACTGCCCAATTATTAAATTGAAAAGGTATGGACTCGTACAACTGAGTGTTTAAGGGTCAAAACATGAAACACTTAAAAATCACAGTCACGCATTGCCTGCCTCTCCCTGGGGATACGCGGCAGCCGGCTCCTTGCGCTGCTCCCGTCATGCATCTTCCCTGGGAATGGAAGCAGCAGAGCTCCTGTCACTCCCTGAAGTTTATGGCCCCGCTCGGTTACATCCGCTGCGTCCCCCCTGGTGCAGCGTGGCTGTCCTCAGGCTTCCAGCTCCTAAAATATCCTTATTTCTTTTGTTTGGCTTAAGCCAGTGGTTTCTGGTAGCCTGTTCTCTTGAGCCTTCTGGCCCCGCGAGCTGCTACGTCACCATAAACCACAATGCCCTCCACCTCCTAACGCTGGAGAGAAAGAAGCCCATTTGCACAAAGTGCTCTATTTCCAGCTCAGAAGTTCTGCTCGGCACCGAGCAAGAGGTGCAGGGAGGCTGTCAACTCATTTTTCCCCTAAGAGTTCAAACACGGGCTAACAAATGAGTGTAGGGGCCTTTCCAGCGCGCATCGTGCTGAATTACAGTGACATGTAGATACATCCTCATGCTGGGAAGAGGGTTTTTCTTCTCCTCCCTCCCTTCAGCACTCTGCACATTTCAGCCCTTTATCACTTTGTGTCTTCTTCAGGCAGTGCACTGAACTTCCCCTCTGCCAGTTCAGGTTTAAAGCACCCTGCACGCTTCCTTTCCCTCGAGACAAGGGAGCGTTAGCGGGACGAGGAGTCGGAAAACGCAGAACCCCCTCCAAAGAAATTCACAATGATGGAACCGAGCAGGATTCCTAACTTGGAAAGGACTCGGAAAGAACTGCTGTTCTCTCCTCGCTCCCCGCCCACCTGCCCCACCAAGGCAAAGAGGATCCAATATCGTGTGGGTGTGCTTTACGGGAGGAATGCACGGCCATGAAAACAAACATGGTCTAGTGATTAAAGTACACACCAAAGAGCTTCCCAGAGAGAGGGAGGAAGAGGGGTCTGAGAAGGGAAGTGGGAGCTGGCTTCTGTTCCTGGCCACTGATCTGCTGTGTGACCTGGAGCAAATCCCGTCTCCTTTCTGTGGCTGCTTTTTTTCTTTTAATGTCAAGTGGGATGATGTCCCTCACCTAGTTCCCAGGCAGGGGAGAAAGGCAGACTCATTACTATTTCCCATATTCCAGTTACTCTTGGCAGCCACAGCAGAGGTCAGGCCGCTTTTACCGGAACATCCACACGGCGAGAGCCCTCGTCCTGAGCGTGAGGACGGCGCTGTGCCATGGTACAAAAGGGGACAGAGACTGGGAAGATTTGCAGCCTTCACCAAGAGTCTTTGCAGAAGCCAATGGCAGAGCTTGGAATGGGATGGCAGAGACGAGGCGATGAGTAACCTGATCCAGCGGAAGATGTCCCTGCCCATGGAATTGGTTGGGCTTCAAGGTCCCTGCCGACCAAAACCATTCTATCTTTCTGACACCCGCATCACCACCCTGTCTTGAGACATCCCTTCCCTCAGAAGCAGGACCGTTTGCTGCCAGCTATGGATTTACGTTCTTACTGGTTTATTGGTCACTTCAGGCCGTGGGACAGAGGCAAAGCAGCAGAGAAGCACAAAAAGTTCTTAGAATGGCACATGAAATACGTTGATGTCCTTAGATGAGGACTTTAAAAAGTGTTTGAGAGCACCACCAAAGTGTTCTGACACAACAAATGCAAGGCTATGACATGATCGTTCCTCTTTCCTGCCAGATCCAAGGAGCTTTCATGGTATGCTGGGAAAACACATCTGAAGTGCTCAGGCTCCCTTTGGAGCTGCTGAGACACAGTTGTTATCGGGAACGTGACAGCTTCTACCAAAAAAAGCCTCTGACTGCAGCATGTTTATAACCAACAGGGGACCAGGAACAGCCAGATGCCATCGGAAACGATGGGGCTACAACAAGGATAGGCTGAACGCGTTTCAAACCAAAACACTAACTACTAGGAGTGGAGGAAACAAAAAGTATTTGCTGGTTTGGAGCAAGAAAAATGGCAGGGATTGGGAAAGAAGCAGAGCTTACTGACATCAAGATACAGCTCCAAAGGAACACTTGTTTATACACACGTGATGGAATGAGAGGCGTTGAAAATAGTCTCACCTCATTCTGGCTTGCAGGGTCATTTCATTTCAGTCTCAGATGAGGAGTTCCTCAGTGTAGGTGTCGCAAGGATTAATCTACCTGCCAAAATCTGCTGGTGCATTGAAATCCTGCCCGAGACCAAGCTAAAATGCCATTTCAAGAGCTGCAACAGCTGCAGCAGCAACGGGGGACGTAGAAAGGTATCTGGGAGTTTTACAATGGGGAGAACAATCCTAAATGCAAACTAGATGGTTAAAAATTAACGTCGCTGTAAATAATCAAAGGAATGCACCTCTTTGTTTACAAGCAAATAAACACAGATGTAACTAGCAGAGCTGTACAGGACCTAGAGGAACGTGTCCCACCTGTGCCCTCTCAAAGAACAACTCATTGGACAACATCCCCAAAGCTGTAGATGCTAGAATGGACATTTTTGAACTGGAAAATGCCTACTAGTGCCAACTTTTGTAAGAAATACCTTTGAAACCTGGAAAAAGATCATCGGAGAAGACAGAGAGACTGGAGGGCTCAGCCTTGTGTTCATGACCCAGATAATCCTCCACACCTTAAACATTTCAAATATTTGCTGGATGACTCTCCACACCTTTCAGGCTTGGGCTTTTTTCATCTGCATGGAGAGCTGCTGATTTGATAAAGCTTTATTTTCTTATGCATGGCGAATAGTTATCATGGGAAAATGGTATCACTGTCTCTTGCATGTTGAGATGGGTGCAAGGATTTCAAACCCATGAGAATTAGGTAGCTCTGTGGTCTGGCTACAGCCTACTGTGATGCTTAGCGCTTTCTTCACTACCAGTCTCAGCAAAGCAGCTACAGAGCCACAGTTCCTTCTCATGGCTCGAAGAAAGCTCTGGAGGACTCCAGTCCAATCCCTCACAAGGTTGCACAGGGCAAGGTTCACATTACTCAAGCTGGATGGAAATTGCCCTACCACTAAACAACTCGGCTTCTGTCTTTACCACAAGCTTTGGAGTTAAAGCTGAGAACACTTTTATGCGAGGAAAGCGATAGAGTGGAGAGAACTCCTCTGCATGGACACAGCAGGTCCTTTCCCTGCCAGTATCCAGGAATTATGGTCATGATAAAGAGCACTTCGGCTGAAGGGACACTTACCGAGTGAAGTGCCCGAGTCTCTGTGTTGCTTGTGCAATTATAAATTCTCCTTAATCCATCCTCTAGCATGGATTTATGAAGCAAACACGGTGGTACAAGTGACTGAAATCCCCGTACCTCTCAATCTATATGCCGGGTGCACGCTATCAGGCAGGCAGAAAGCTGTACCTTACCGTGCTTTAATTTATCTCCATAGCACAAGTGAAGTCAGAAGGGACTTGGCAACAATAGGTCATTGTTGTTTCTTTAGTTATTTCACGGCGTACCCTACCGTGGAGCTCATAAATTGATGAGCAGGGATCACAGGACACCATTCCCTGCTGCAGCAAGACTTGATGACTACAGAAGCCCTTTCATGATGTACATTTCTAATCCAAACTATCTAAAACCCCATTGAGATAAGGCTTTGGTTAAGAGGTTTCTTCCCAAAAATAAATACGAGGGTGAGTTACTTCTCTGCTTTCCATTCTGAGCTAAAAAATAAGCTTTGTAGAGCCACTCTTCCACTTGAGAAGGGGCGTGCTCTACGATATTGGATAATCTCATCTTAATCTGCTACTTTCATATTTGGATTGTGATACACAAGTGACCTTTTCATACTGATTTATAGAGGAGGGAGCACGCGCTTAGAGATATTCTGTGTGTAACACGTTTATCGCTGTTCACACGGACGAATAAGTGGAAATTACTCAGCAAAGAGATCAGGCACGGAGGGGCTGGACCGGCATTTGTGAAAGAACTCTTTCTGCCTATCCTGACTTCAACCAACGCCTCAACGCCGTCAGCCCTATTTTGTCTTTCATATTCTTAAGTATTTAGGGTGGAGGCCATACCTTCTATGAAGCCACAGTAATGAGCGTAATGGATTTTAAACTGAACCGGGACCTCTGCGGGACAATGAACACTGGATTTGCTAGGAATACTTTGGCCGTTTCTCAGAAGCAGAGATGAGCCTGCAGATTTAATCGTGCAGCCTTTAACTGGAAACACTTTTTCCGATTCCAAACCTTTGCCACACACCCAGTGATTCACCTCCTGGTTGGCAGCGATATCGCACGCTGTGTTCTTTCCTGGGTTAAGCAGGGGGTGCCGGGGCCTGGATGAACAGCCCTCACTCCGCCGACCTGAGCAGACCAAGAGCAGGAGCAAAGCCCCCTCTTCACTCTCCTGCACAAGGGAGTAGAAGAAACATCATGCATCTTGTCTCCTGCTTAGCTATGTTTTATAGGATGACTACTCACCTCTTTCAGGCTGTATTTTAATTACCTCTACAACCACACGATAAACGCAAAGCTTGGAGAATCTATTCAGGGAGGAAAACAAAGGACTAGCAATAAAGCTGGCACCTTCTAATGTCCTCTTCCTCACAGAGACTTGTGATCTACTGGCCAGCATGAACTCATCTTTCCACGCAGGGAAGATCTGAAAGCATTCAGATCATGCACACCTGGTCTGTTATGCAAGTAATAAATAATAATACTAATAATTCCTAATTACATCCTAATGTAATTCAGTTTTAAAAGAAGAGCTCAAAGTAACCTTCCTTTTTCCTAAAGCGACTGTGACACGGGTCCCAAAGGGGCTGATAAGGATTTAATTGTGGCACTGAGTAATTTATCTGATGTAGAGCACTAGGAACTGAAGTGGAGCAGGTTAGCAGAGTGAGCATCACATTGTTTCAAGACCTCTGCTGACATTCGGCTGTTGTAAGAATAATTGTAAACCAGGAAGATGGCTTTTTTGCTTTTTAGGTCTAACCTTCACTGTTTTGAGCTCTGGACTTGGCAGGAGAGTTTTAACATTAAGTTAACTACAGCGTTAAAAGCACAAAGCTTTTGGATTGTCTTAGTGACATCGGTTCATTTAAATTTGCAGGGAGTTAATGAATCTCTTTCTCCTCATTAAGGATGGCAGCACTTCAGAACATTTCCATATTGCTATATTCTTCGTGATCCCCAGGGAATGAGCCATAAGCTGCTTTGTTGCAGAGGTGGAACACCTTTAATGCAAATCAGATGGCAATATTTAAAATAATGACTGTGCTAATTCCCTTCAACCCTATCCTATAAAGCAAAGCCCCCCCGGTACCCGCAGGACAGCGAAGGAAGATGTCTAATGTGATTCCCCTACGATGGACTGCTTCCGGTTTCAGCTTCGCGGGATGCGACCGGTGATCTAATCGTGCGGTTGCAGCTCTGCTGGCTTCATGTGGTCAAACCCTACAGGTCAGGTCCATGGAAAGCAGCCTAGAAGCACCTCTGCAGAGGCAACTAACACCTGCAGGGATAAGGCTGACTCACAAATCACTGAAATAAAGGCACCACAGCAGAAACAATGCCAGCTGCAGAGATGTGTGGCAGTTCAATAGCTCAGACCGCAGTTGGATACAAACACTGAGGACAACAGAGACACTCTAAAACACGTCTCTAATGCCAGTTATTCTACACGAGAACCCTCTGACTCAGGCTACCCAAGCATTTTGTGTCCAGGTGTTCTTGCAGAGAGCAGACTGAGATGAGAACATGCACAGAATCGCAGGTAAGAGCACCCTTGCAGAGCCAGAGCACAGCTCCAGGCAGCGTCCTGCCTCTGGTGGGGCCAGAAGCAAGTCGCCTTTTCCTGCCTTTTGAAAAGGAGCTAACCAGGCACTACATTATATGACATTTGATCTGAGAATGTGCCCCCTCCCCTCTCTGCTTTACACTTTCCTATTCAGCAGAAGTAACAGAATTGACCTTTTAAACCATACAACCTCGGAGATACGCTATCCAGTACGAGAATTGCAATAACAGCTACTGCTTGATCCCCAGCTTGAATTAAATTTGGGGGGTGGCTTATAGACTGAGACAGGGATCAGGAAGCGTGTGTACAGCCGGTGTCCCAAGTGCCACCCCTTTTAGAGGATTAAATGGAGGTGTCTGACAGCTCCTCTGATTTAGGATCATTGGCTTTCTCTTATTTCTCAATATGGGTGCCACACAGACTAATCAAGTAAACTTTCATACGAGTTGGCTTTACACATCTTCCTATCCGAGTGCATTTCTCTATTAAAATGCAGTGCATCGACAAGATAAAATGAAACACCTTTTCAAAGGTAAACATGCAGCTAAATCCTCTTCTCCTCCAGCCCCAGGAAGGCTGGGAAAGCCTGGGGTAGAGATTTTAAACGGCGCAAGCACATTCTGGATGTTTTCTAAGTCTCTAAACTACAAACCCATCATTAATTGCTCCCAATTTCTTACTTCTCCCAGAAAGTAACTCGCTTTGCCTGTTCAATGCTATGTTGACTTGGTTTTGTGAAGGAGGCACTTGACACAATGGCTTGGTTAGGGATTAACTCAGTAATTCCAGTTAGGAAAACACTTCTACCTGCTACAAGTGATACGTAAAAGAAAGCAAGCCAGAGCTATTGTCCAGCAGACAAGCCAGTGGAGAAATCCATGGTGTGTGTTTTGAGGTAAAACAAACTTTAGAGACTAAGGGAGTTTTTAATAAACCGGAGCGATTGC
Source organism: Cuculus canorus (assembly GCF_017976375.1). Classification (NCBI taxonomy): domain Eukaryota; kingdom Metazoa; phylum Chordata; class Aves; order Cuculiformes; family Cuculidae; genus Cuculus; species Cuculus canorus. The sequence continues at coordinate 5,765,820 of NC_071423.1, forward strand.
CAGGTGCCTTATTCCGTTTGTGGGGAGACAAGAAGGCTAAAGCCAAGTCACTGGAATTTAGAACCACTATGTCAAATTAACCGTGTACTTTATTGCTTTGCTGACTGGTGGCCCAAATCCCAGGAATATACATATATAAAAAGATCTCTGTCCCCATATTCCAGGAGAAAAGACATCAAGTTTCTTCTCTTACAGCTTACACAGCCCCCATGGAGTGGGATCTGCCAAAACAGCAAGCAGAGAGCAGGAGCTCAAAGGCAAAAAGGAGCAACACAGACATTAAGAACGGGCAAAATGGATTTGTGTTTCTCACTCAGTTGCCAGAAGAGTGCTGGATGATGGGCAAACAGAGAGTCAAAGCAGGATTACTGTCTTTTAGGTGCTATCCTGTCACTGAAGCACATGCTTTTCAAACTTACTTTGTGTCCTCTGTTTGCTCTCCTGTACCATTAAAGCCTCACAAGAGCCTCCAAAGCAAGGCAGCGCTACTCCCTCTCCCAGCTTTCCTTTTACATTTAAGTAGGGTCTCCTGAACATTGTCTCTTCTGCTGACAGCTCAGAATTGCGTCCCTGGTGAAGCTTTGTGAGGGTTTCAAGTTTGACAGGTTAACTTGTGCCTGCGTTTTTCATTCCTAAGGACAAACTGTAGAGCAAAAATTTCTTTGTACCTTCACAGCCCCCAAAAAGCTTCTAGCTGCCACCACACATTATCCCTGGACAATGCAAAGACTTCGTTAATTTTTGACATCAGAATTTTTTGTTTGTGCTTAGAGGAAAGAAAGATAGAAGAGCACCACACGAACCCGACTACCAAAAATTAGGGAGGGAACAGTTAGGCAGAATAAATGCTACAACCACGTCTTTCTCATCCAAACATTCAGCAGTTTCTTTAAAGGCATCACATATAGCGACTGTTAATCGAATATAAAGAATAAATGTTTTGCTGTGCGGGTGGGGAGGCCCTGGCCCAGGGTGCCCAGAGCAGTGGTGGCTGCCCCATCCCTGGAGGGGTTCCAGGCCAGTTTGGATGGGGCTCGGAGCCCCTGATCCAGTGGGAGGTGTCCCTGCCCATGGCAGGGGGTGGAACTGGGTGGGCTGTGAGGTTCCTTCCAACCCAAGCGATTCTAAATACAGGCTTTCATTGATAAATGATGATGGTTCAGTTTCTGGACTGGCCAAGTCTGCTGTCCTCCACCAGTCGAAATTGGGAGCCAGCTGTTCCTGCTGCCTCGGACTCTTTGCGCCTCGAGCAGAAGCCTCTCTGCTGTATTCATCTCCCAACCCAGTCCACATCCTCATCAACTACCTTGTTTCTTCCCATGATTCTCCTTTCACTGCTTTGTGGCCCAGTTTGCAGCACTATTTTTGTTAGCAAACAGTCTTCCACTCCCACGTCGCAGTGGATTAAGAGCTTGTAATTGCTGTTGCTTTAAACTCCTCGTTAAAGAGCTGGGCAAAGCAGGTTTAATCACGACAGCAGCAGCTGCCTGTCTACAGAACGGCTCCCAGTGCTGGCAACAAGCAGTGGGAGTTTTTAAGAACACATCCCTGGTACCTGCAGATGGGATGTGCACAAACAAGCTCCCACAGGCTTTCTTACGGGAGTCGGAGGTGCTGGGGGTTCCTACACTTTACTCTCTCCACTGAGAATTCCTTGCGAGTGGCAGGCAGCAGCTCCTCAGCATCACACCACGCGCTCGGTCCAGGCTGCATCAATACACAGAACCCATCACGCGCGCCTGAACTCCACTTGGGATTTGGCCACAAACCAGAGAACAGATGGGGTTGGAAGGGACCCCTCCTCTGGAGATGATCTGGTCCACTCCTTCAGGTTTGTCTGGGAGAAAATAAGAAATCTCACCCTAAATATAATAGCTGATACGAGGGATTTTAGAACCTCCCGTTTCTCAATTTTGCACCGAGTTTCTCCTTCTCACGACTGCTTCCCTGCCCCTGCTGCCAGAGCGGGGAGGGACCGTGCAAACTTCCCCAGCAGCCTCCCCAGCAGCATTCAACACATTCTTCCATGGAGAGTCCTTAATAGCAGTCGCCCACAACTCCTCTTTGTGCTCGTTCACTCCTCTCCCAGCTGCTGCCAACGCAGAGCCCGCTGACCCACTTCCTCTGCGAGCCGCTTTCTTCTTGGGTTAATTCCCACTGCCTCACAAAAAAAGTGGGAAACCAAGCTCTCCGTAGCATTTGTGCATAGAAGGGAGCACATCCATGTGAACACACAGCAGGAGCTGAGATTGACTGTTGATGCAACATAACTATAAGTGCAATGTAAACACTGAGGCAGCAGATGATTCGATGCTGAGCGACGCGGGTTGTTCGGCGACAGCCGAAATGCAGTTCGTTACCCGCAACGGTTGCTGCAGCGAGCTCAAAGGCACAGAGAGGCAGGGGATGGGAGAGGAGAAGGGACAGCTTGTCTGCTTTCCCAGTGACTCCTGGCAGGGGGATGCACGCTGGGTGTTCTTCAGCTGCCTCCCTTGCCTGCTCCTTTCCCTGTAAGGGTTTTTTGGCAAGGCTTCATAAGGGGGAAGAGAGGGTCAGGCGCAATCAGGATTTGTAACTTTAATTCTTGCCAGTATCTGCATAGCTATTGCTATTGAATGTCTGTCTCCAAAGTAACCCTCGGTTTCTGTGTGGCTCAAAATCAAGGTCGCTTGGCCAGCAATACAGTGCCTCAGCTTGAGAGACCCAGGAATCTTTGTTACTTTCTTTTCGGAAGAGAACAGCGAAGAAATTAAAAAGTCTAAGCTGTAGGCAGAAATATTGTTTTCACACAAGATGCAAATAAACTGTGGAACTCACAGCAAGTCCAGAAAACAGCGAGATTCAGGAAGGGAGCAGATCTGCCCCTGTCAGAGAGAATCCCACAACTGAGGAGGGTGTTTAGTGTCCTGTTTGGAAACACTGCCTAAATTCTAGCAACAAGAACAGATGCTGCATGTCAGGGCTGTTCATCTCACATCCCTCTGAAATGAGGATTCTTGTACTTTTCTTTGAAGCACAATCAGGGAATGGTTTGGGTTGGAAGGGACCTCAAAGCCCATCCAGTCCCACCCCTGCCATGGGCAGGGACACCTCCCACTGGATCAGGGGCTCCAAGCCCCATCCAACCTGGCCTGGAACCCCTCCAGGGATGGGGCAGCCACCACTGCTCTGGGCACCCTGGGCCAGGGCCTCCCCACCCTCACAGCAAAACAGTTCTGCCTAAGATCTCATCTCAATCTCTCCTCTTTCAGCATCAAACCGTTCCCTCTCAGCCGTCTTCTAAGGTTCCTCTGTTTAATACCCTCACCCCACCTTTCCCCTCAAATAAAAGTTTGCTATTGTCTCAAACACTATTGTATTTTTCTAGGAAATAACGCACAGTTGGCATGGCCTGAAAGATCAGCGGTGAATGCTCCGCACAGCCCTGTGGAAAGCTAATGTTTAGGGCTCAATTAACCTGTCACACCGAAAGCACCATCATTTTCAATGCAGTCATGCCCAATTTACCCCAGTATGAGAGAAAAATCCCATTTCTTAGTGCTGGGAAGCTGATATGATCCAAATGTTACATAAAAAGAACATAGAGGAACAGACTCTAAGACTCTGAAGAAAAGCTGCGTTCCTTCTATCAATTTTATGCAAACTCATCGCCGTGATTTTAATCACAAAGACAAATACAGAGCGATGTCGCTCTCTATTCTCAGAGTGCTCGTGATGGCCTGGGGTCTGAGAAATTCCAAACAGAGGAATCAGGCACAAGGGGACTCCTCTAGGCTTTGAAATCTGTTGTCTGGTGGGTTTGGAAAAAGCAAGGTGAGAATCCCCTGGAAAGCTCTAACAAGGTGATGGGCCATGCTCCAAAACTTTACATCTCTTTTTGTTATGGTTGATTTTCTTCCCCGGTAGCAATGTACACCAATAACGAATATATCCAAGTATTGGAAATAGCTCAGAAATTGAGGTTGCCATGAAAGATTTTTCAAAAAAAAGGAGATCTGTTTGCAAGAAGGGGATCTTAACACAAAGATTTTGAAATCGGACATCTGCCATTGGACAACTTTCATTACTAGACGTTGCACATGAAGTTATTTTTCTTCCCTTGGACAACTTTCGTTACTAGACGTTGCACATGAAGTTATTTTTCTTCCCTTGCCCTGTTTATTTTTCTTCTTCCCTCTCCCTCCCCGACCTCTCTTGCTGATGCAGATGTGAAATCAGCACACATCAGAAGCTCCCTTGAAAGAAAATGTATTTTCAGTGTCTGAAGCTGTGCTGGTAAACAGCGAGGAATATCTTAAGCAGGGCGGTAGGGAGCATCTCATTGATCAAAATGCTTACGGGAGAAAATGCTCAAGGGCAAAAGAAAGAGACTTGTAGCTAATGACAAACGCACATAAACTCACAGAATGGGCCCAAATCACCCTACAGACCTTATCTAGATGGACTTTCAAGCTTCTCTGTTCAGGGATGGGAGAGATGTGGCAATGAAAACCAGGTATGCTCAGCTTAACAGGCTTTTTTTTCTGCACTAACTTATTCTTCGTTGAATTTAAACAAATTGAACTGACGTTCTCATATGCTGCGAGCACTAGAGTTGAAACTAAACAAAAACGATACGCTACATCTGATAGTTGGTAGCTTAAAAGCAGCATGGAGCCTTCGGGAAGGCTGGTTGCCTATATGATGAGTAAGAACTACGTGACCAGATCCACTGCACTGACCTGGAAACCCCAATCGCTGTCTCCAAAAGGCTGAGGCAAGAGTCACAGGGACCTGTGGACGCCCACAGCTTTAGCCAGAATTGAGGGGGACCTCAGATGCTCAGAATCCATTCTTGGAATGCTTTGGAGCGATTATGGTGTCGCACTTGCGAAATAAAAAGAGAAGTAGGTGAGGTTTACCACAGTAACAATTCTCCTAATCAAAACCTTTCCCATTCAGCAAAATACAGATCAAACACTTAGTGAATTCCTGGCTAAAACGGTCTTAGCATCTCTCTGGAAGAAACCCTGCAAGTATTGTTTAGCCTAGAACACAATCTGACTTTAAAGCAGCCTCCAGTCTTCCTGGTTTGTAAGGATGGGGAGCTAAATATTCTTTAATTAACCTATTAGTTTTAATTAGATACCACAGCCACTTATTTTCTAATCTGGAAAATGGGCATTCCAGATGCAAAGGGGAGGAATTCTTCCTTTATTCCTTCCCTTAACTTTTTCTCTGCTTAGTGAAATGTTTAAAATGCCTCGTCAACACAGGAAAAAAGTGACACTTGATGAAAGATTAAGGAAAATGGAGAAGATTAACAAAGCTTGATAGGCAGGCAATTAAAATAGAAGTGAAGGATCGTTAGTATTCATTACTAGAAAACACAGGCAGGGAGGACTGTGCAGCTGCTGGAAATCCCCAGTATCTGACTGCAGAGAAGTCATTCCAAAATATTACTTGTTGTTTTCGCTGGTGAAGTTTCCACTGGCAGTTAAGTGGATTAAGCTGCTTTTTGTTGCCTCTTCACTCTTCAAGTCTTATCTGGACTAAAGACGGTTTGAAAGGCCTTTGAAACGTGGCTCTACAAGGTTCTTGTCAAGGGAGCTCTTGCTTTAAAGAAGGTGAAATGGCTAATAGCTCCCAGGAACAGTGACATGTCCTGATTAAATCAAAGTCCAGCCGGAACAAGCTGCAGCAGAGGTGCCAGACAGCAGGTTTGAGAACAGTCGGGAAAGCAAGGAACCAGGAGGTAAACGCAGGACTTAAATCTCACGTTGTCCCAATTTCTCCTTCTCTGTTATAATGAGAAGTCATTACAGAAAAGGAAAGAAAAAGAAAGAATATACAAGGTGATAAGGGCGAAGTCTGCACTTGTGCAATTATTTAGGCTTAATGGAATACAAGCTTCCTGCAGTCTGCAAATGAAATTTGTGAGAGAGAAGCCAGGACCGGACTGGAAGGCGATCTTTGCAGCAGGATTGCTTTAAAGCAACATTAGAGGAGAGTCAGGTTGTTGCAGGCAGGGACAAGATCCTACACTCAGACAGATCCCAGGAGCACAGCCCCCCAGAAGTGACCCACTGCGTTGTAGCGTGGGAGAAGAACAATATTTTTCATCACTGATGAGCAAAAACGCTGCCACATAATCCAAAGCTGGAGTGAAAATAAAGACACTGAACATGGGCCTTGGGTGCCTTAAAAACCTTTCTATATATCTTGAAGGCAAAGTAACATTGTTTTCCTGCAACATCCCCCAAGGTACTGTAAGACAGATTGAGAAAGTTGGAATGGCTTCTTTCCAAGGGAGGAAACCACATCTGATCTGTTCCTCAAGGACAACTGAAGTACATGAATCCATCCTTTGGGCTTGTTTTTTTTGTTCTCTGAGACACTAACCAAAAGGTATTCTTGAAGGTTTCTAAAAGCTGATGGATGAAGAAAGGGTTTTGGTAAAAAAACACCCCAAAAATATATACATATTATGTTTTTTCCCCCCTGGAATATTCATGGCTATAAAGAGAACAGGCATTTTCGCCTGGCATCACCTTTATCCCCAGGACAGTAGCACCATCAGGAGAAAAAAAAAACCTGCAGAACTGCCCACTTGCCCTTCACATCGAGTCTTTGAAGTCAAAACCTTCCTGACAGGCTCTCAGTCCCAACCTAACCTCCCTAATGCCTGAGCTTTCCCTGTCATTAATTCCGAAGTCTTTCAGCCCAAGCATTGATTTCCTTCTGGGTAGCTTCAGGCTCATCACTTTCATGTTTCATAATTTGTGATCTGACAGATTAGGGGGATTATTTAGGGCTAGAGCCCAAATTAATGATGGTCCTGACAGGCAGCAAAGAGATGAAAACTACTCCTGGCCTTTCATCTTCTTCGTGTAAACACAAACTTAGTACTAGAACGTATCTTGTACAGCATTCGAATGAAAACCCAGCCAGAGCTTGTTGGACCAACTCCTGGAGCTGACAGTACAAAGCTAAGATCAAAACATATGTGCGCAGGGGGGTCTGTGCACACGCTGTGTGTGCATCAACACACAGACGGAACTTCTCGGCACGCGCTGTGCTATACGGCTCTGGGCACAGCCCGATTCGGTGGCTACAGCTTTCATCCCCTTTCTGCTCTTCCACTGAACTGAATCAGCTTTTCCCCATCAGTTCAAGCTGAAAAGAGGAGCTGAAGACCATCCTGAAAACCCCTGTGCGCTCCCAGCCCAGAAGGCCAATCGTATCCTGGGCTGCATCCAAAGCAGCATGGCCAGCAGGGCAAGGGAAGGGATTCTGCCCCTCTGTTCCTCTCTTGGGAGACCTCATCTGGAGCGTTATGTCCAGTTCTGGAATCCTCAAGGTAAGAAGGAGATGGGGCTGTTGGAACGGGTCCAGAGGAGGCCACAAAGATGATCAGAGGGCTGGAGAACCTTCCATACGAGAACAGGCTGAGAGAGATGAGATTGTTCAGCCTGGAGAAGAGAAGGCTCTGAGGAGACCTTATAGTGACCTCCCAGTACCTGAAGGGGCTACAGGAAAGCTGGAGAGGGGCTGTTCATAAAGGCTTGTGGGGAGAGGATCGGGGGGAAAAGGTATAAACTGGCGAGGGGCAGGTTTAGACTGGACTGAAGGAGGAATTTCTTCATGATGAGAGTGGTGAGGCCCTGGCCCAGGTTGCCCAGGGAAGCTGTGGCTGCCCCATCCCTGGAGGGGTTCCAGGCCAGGTTGGATGGGCCTTGGGCAGCCTGAGCCAGTGGGAGGTGTCCCTGTCCATGGCAGGGGGTTGGAATTAGATATCTTTAAGGTCCCTTCCAACTCTAACTATTCTATGATTCTCAGATCCCTGCCGGCTCAGGGTAGCTCTCCAAGGCCCTATTGCATACAAAGGCAGTAGTTTCTGGTCAGACCAGATGAGAAAGACCCCTGTTTGCAGGAAGATTTCTGCTTTTTGTCCACCTCATCTGGCAAGCCTAGAGGAGAATGGATGAACTTCCATAAATGATGAATAAACCTCAAAGTTCCTTGTAAACCCTGTGGTTTGCTGATCACTTTCTGACACAAATACAGTAAGAACCACTGAACATTTTGCCAGGCCAGCAGCGAAGCAGGTGCTAAGCAAACCCACCACTTTGCTTTTGGTGCTGAGAAAGTGAGAGGGCCCGGAGCCATCACTTCACGCTCGGCAGCCTGTTCCCCTGTCAGAAGCTGCTCAGAGGCCCTCCTGATCTGGTCCTGCTGCATCAGCTGGCGCTGGGGCTCTGACATTGAGATGCAAACTCAGATGGGCGTTCGGAAGGGACGTCATCAGCACGTAGCTGAGAGGAGAGATTTGTTGCTCAAGAATCTTCTTCCCTATACTTCAGAATCTTTTCAAGGGCTCCTTTTTTCTGAAACTCTAATCAACTTGAAAGTCTCCTGGTTCGCGTCTGAGCAGGACTGCGTGCTGGTACCCAAGTCACGTTTTCTCCCTTTTGAGCTGGTCAAGCTTGCTTTTAAGGTTCATTTGTTCTTTTCCCCAAGTGAACACAAAGGCAGCTATCCCAGCACATCCTGTTCACATCAGTTCAGCACCTTTGGTCTTTGTTTCACCCTCAAGCATTCACGTAACAGATGAACAATTAAGTGTAAGTAAAGCTTCCCTAACCCATCCCATCCTGCAGGCTTCTCTGGCATTCTTAAGTCAGGTTTAGACCCTTCACTAAAACAAATCTTTAAGTATGTTCCTGCTTTCAAGAAAAAAGCTGTTGAAGTCCTGGCCTTTGCCATGTGGCCTCTGCCCATCAACTGTGCGGCTGCAGTGCGTGTGGGATGAGAAATCTTGACTAGATAGAGAAGCCCAGAGAGCTACACGGAGTTCAATCATCTTCCCAAATCCCCTGTGCTCCCCACCGCAAAGATCCAGGCAAATCAGGCAGAAGGGTCATTATTCCCTGCTGTCTGCTAGCGCTCAACAAGGCTGCGTTTGCTTTTGTTTTGGTGGGTGGGCCTTTTCATCATGAGAAAAGAAGTGGGGGAAAAGCTTGCTTTGCCGAGGGAGGTACATGCTGTACTTGGCTGGATACTTTATTAGGAATGAGCTGAGCTGGTAAATATCTGCTTCCTATTCTTTATTTCTTTCCAGTTTGTTGGAGATCTCCAGACATGCTCCACTTGCAGTCTGTGCCTGCAGAACAGGCTCAATTAGAGAGCTGCTTCTGGGAGATTTTAGGGTATTTTTGCCCAGGATGAACTGTAGCTCATAAACAGAAAAAAACATGGGAAAAGACAACAAAGTAGCTTCAAGTGAAGCTGATATACCCCCATGATTTGTTCCATGGCCCACCAAACCTTCAAAGAAGCACAAATATATGGCAGCTGCATGTATCTGTGAACTATGTACTTAATATGTTCGTGGAAGAAGCATTTATCAACTTATTTTCTAATCACGTTAGAGTTTTGAAAGCAGAAATAAGGCTCAGCCTATCCATTTCTTCAGGGACCCTTCTCTTTTTATGTGTGTGTAGTACCCCAGGGAGCCCGACTTGCAGCCTACAGACACCATAATAATGAGAAATAGATCCTATGAAAGATAGAATCGAAGTGATGCAGTCTGAAACAAGAGGCGGGACTTCACACAACACTTCTGGATGCTTCCTAATCGCTAACAGCCAAGAACAGCCCTCCTGGCAATAGAGAAAGAAGGAGCTCATATTTGAAACAAAAGATCAGGAATCAAACCCAGCACACGTTATTTCTGGCATAATATTTCTGCAAACTTGCAGACCTTTGAGGACAGCAGTTATCTCTATCCACAAGGAACAAAACATATGCTCCAAAAGGCTTTTAGGAAGCTTTATAGATACTTATGAATTGTAAGCATACGGTGAAAGAGAGGAAGGTTTAAGAACCACAAAGGAGACTCAAAGAATCTGCACTATTATCGCTCACCATTGATGCTGCTCCTCTGCTGTTCCACCTCTTTTCTTTCCCAGGAACGCTGTTTGAGGCAGAGGTGAATGGGACCAAGACTCATCCTCTAGACAAACACTTCCAGCTTGCCTGTCAGGAAGGTTAAAACAAAGGGCAGGGTGTAAGCACAGCTTTTCCAGGTTAGATATTACTTTTTTGGCTTCTAACATTGGGGAAGTCATGAGGGAGGGGCAGCGTAACCCAGCTGCAGCTCGCTAGCCATCGAGTAACCTTGCAGTGGCCTTGCTATCGCTGCCTCTGCTCCAGGTCCAGGTGGCTCCAGGTGACTCATGCTTCTAATTAGTGCCCTTGCCTGTCTAAATGAAGCAGTGCTGGAGCCGAACAAATTGGTCCCTAGAGAAGGGAATGATGTGTGGCAATGCTACTTGCATCATCCAAACAGCATCATCCGAAAAGCTAAGCCACTCTGCTTCCCGCAGCAGGAGCTTTTGTGAAGAAAACTGGAGATGAAGGGAGCCGCTGGGGACCAGAGACATAATACACCTGTGAGCGGCATCATTAAAGCACTGCCACTGTGCTGCGGGAGAAGCTTCCTAGGGCTTTTCTGGATGTATTTTGTGATTTCAAACCTCTTCTATTTCCAATCAGGTCAGGATAAAATGGTATTGAATACACCGCAGGCCAAGCAAAGACTTCAGGCAAGAGGGGGCTGTGCCTGCATCGCTGAAAATGCTTTAAAATTGCAAAGCTGCCAAAAAGATTCCTTAAATACTTGAAGGCCTATATTAAAGCAAATCTCCTTCCCCTGCTGACTTGGTGCCCGGCTGTCAGACAGCTGTGGAGGAGCTCGGTTTCGCGAGGTCAGAGGCTCACTGGGCTCATTTGCACAGTCAGTGCAAACCTGCCTGGTGTTCCCCGGCCCCAGCCCACATCTGTGTCGCTTCGTTTCTGAGGGGAAGATAAAATGCTATAATTATTTGATTTGTTTGCAGTGGTATTAGTAATTTCACATGTCACCTCCCAGCAGGCTGTTGGTGCTTTCCCCTCCCCGGCTGGTGTCTGGCTCAGGGCTGGAGCTGCCCTGCAGGAGAGCAGCTTTCTTTTTGTGTGTCAGTCACAATTTTTCCATATGAGTCAGGGCAAGTTATTTTGGGTGTCTACATCCCAGTTTCTTATCAGTAAAATAGAGATGATTACTTTCCCTCTGTCCAGTTTCATAGAATCATGGAATGATTTGGGCTGGATCTCAAAGCCCATCCAGTCCCACCCCCTGCTATGGGCAGGGACACCTCCCACTGGATCAGGGGCTCCAAGCCCCATCCAACCTGGCCTGGAACCCCTCCAGGGATGGGGCAGCCACCACTGCTCTGGGCAACCTGGGCCAGGGCCTCCCCACCCTCACAGCAAAACATTTCTTCCTAAGATCTCATTTACATCTCCTCTCATTCAGCTTAAAATTATTCCCCCTTGTTCTCTCCCTGCCCTCCCTGATCCAGAGCCCCTTTCCAGCTTTCCTGGAGCCCCTTTCAGTGCTGGAAACTGCTCTAAGGTCTCCCTGCAGCCTTCTCTTCTGCACGCTGAACAACCCCAACTCCCTCAAAAAAACCCAGAAAGCACAGTCCCTTCATACCAAGGAGACAGCTCGATTTTGGTTGAATGGCAGGCTTGGGGGTAGCTGCTTTGTGCCGATAGAGTTCAGAAAAAGATATGAAAATCTCTAGCAGCTGCCGCTGGCCATGAAATCCTGCACCCAGTTGCTCCTCTCCCATCCTGGTTGCTTTGACAGATTTGTGCTGTGCTTGATTTACACACGGTTCATAGACCCACAAATGCTGAGTAAGAGGCAGTTCCTCACTGCCCCTCATTCATCGCCCAGAAGAGCCTCCTCTGTGATCCATTTCTGGAAGCTGTCCCCATGCAGAGCTCCTGTGGGACTCTGGGAAGCGCTGCCCTGCAGCCGCGGGGCTGGAAGGAACGTGCATCTAATTCTCACTAAGGAAGAAGCGAAAGGGCACCTGCTGTTTCCACTGCAGTAAAACGAAGACATTGTCTTCCTATTTACTCATCATTATCAATCTTTACAAAGGCTCTGCCCTGTTCCTTGGTTGGCAAAGATGCATTTCCTTGTCACAGTCAAAGCAAAAATGAACCCAAATTGCCACTTGTGACTCTTATGATTTGGAAACCTCGAGAGAACCTGCACAGATCCTGAGTGGATCTTGTTGGGATGCTTCCCACCTCCTGCCTGGATCTTCCTCACGCTGAGCTCCCTCCCAAGCCCCTCTCGCCCAGCTCACTGCTGCCTTATACCTCACAGTGCACTGGAAGACCATTCACATTCACTTTCCATAATTAATGAGATGATGAACAGTCCTTGCTTTCCTCATCCTTACCCTGAGATACAGTTTTTGGCTCAGACCCTCAGCACATCCCCTCTGTGCTGAGCACTGTCTCTGCGGTTACCAGGCCCATCACTTCAAGATCTTCATCCCCAGCGACTCACCAGAGATTGGGTTCTCCAGAGCCTGTTCCACATGGAATGAATGGCTTCTGTCGATTCTTGCAAACCACAGTTTATTTCCTCCCAGCTGACCTTAGCAGTTAAGCAGCACCAGGTGACTATTTTTACTACTCCTTGGACTTTACAAAAGCTATGAATCAGTGTTGGGCACAGTGACATCTCCCTTGTACTTCGTGGAGTGATGTCCTAGTGTTTTCTTTTGCCCCCATCCATATATCTAGATGAGCCAGAGCTTCTTGTATCAAGAACCAGCGTGGTTCAAGATTTTCTCAGAGTAACTGTTGATGTAAATAAATAACCTAGATAATCTTGTCTGCCTGCACTATTCCTGGGAAACAAATCCTCCATTATCATTTTGTGTAATACAAAGCATCAAACTGATTAATTCCCATCCTTGACAAACGTGAATTACACTCTGCACGGTAGCTGGACGTTAGTTAAGGCCACTATTGGAAATAATCAGGCAGCTTCAAATCCATTATCCTCCCCAGTGTGATGTAAACAACTGTACCAGTCACAGAAATGCCACCCTGGCGACAGAAAAGCATTCAGCTCTCACTCCTTCCAATTCCCCCATCTCTGATCCAAGATGTTAGGAAAGCTACGGTTGCCTTCCCATCCCAGCTTTTCCTGAACATCTAATAATTTCTAAAATCCCTTCATTAATCTGAAGATATGACAAGCCTCAGATAATGAAATGCATTATTAAACATTGTTAAATGTATTAAATTAATCAACTGCATTTATTGAACTATGGTAGTAGACAATACAGATGTTTGTAGCAGCTCTGGAGGATTTAAGAAGCTTTTCTAGGTGCGGGTTTAGGTTCTCGAGTCATACAATGCTGAGGATGACTGCAGATGTGCTTGGTCAAAGAAACATATGGCCCCATTTACAACGATGATGCTACGCTTATTTGCACTCACTGCCTGGTTGTGAAGTCCACCGCGAGCGCAGGGGGACCCAGGCAGGCAGCAGGACATTAGCTGGAGTCTGGTGAGCCTTGACAACGCTCCAAAGTGCCACTACCCCGCCTTGCCAACATGACTTGACATCTCATGCCAGCCAGCCGGCAGCTGGTTATGTTGGGGATATGTTAATGCTGACGGGTATTTGTGGAAGGAAGGAGCCTCAGCTGTTCTGGTGTTGGAATGCACGGCTGAAGGATGGTTGAGGGACTCATCACGAGCAATATTCTGCAGCCAGAGCACTAGTTCAGCTAAAGATGCCCGAGGATGGTGGCTAGAAGAACAGAAAGACATGGTCTGGGAGCTGGAAGAAGAAATACAGGGGAAAGCTGGAAACAAGGAGGTGGCACTTGAGGGTAGGGTTGCACTGAATTTGTGCCCAGAGGTGGCAACGCTGACGATTCTTGCCTGTGTGCATCGCAGCGATGAGCAATATTTGGATGTGTGCCCTTTCTGAAAATTAAAGGCTGCTGCTGCTTAGCCATGAGAACAATCTGAACCGTGCTCAGGTTAATTCCACTACATGTGGGCAATTGTGAAAATTCACTGAATAGAGAAAGAAAGTGCAGAATTTTGATTTTGTTCAGTGTTTACTGCCTTCCTCAGCTGCTGCCAGGGCCCATTTGATAAGGAACAGAACCACCAGCAGCTACAAAACTTGTGAAAGCCTGGAATTCTTCCTCCTGCCACCCCCTCCCACTTGCCAAAGCCTGCTGCTTTTAGTTTTCTTAAAGAATGTTGCTATTTTCCTTATCTTTTTGCTTCCTGCTACAATCCACGTGGCTGTCTTTCTGGATTATCACCAGGACATGCGAGCCAAATCCTTCCTCCTCCACAGATGGAGAAGGAAAACCTTCAGCCAGGAGAGGTGCAAGGATGGCTTAGCTTCCCACAGTTGCTGGTGCTTTTCACACTAAGTTTGCAAAGTTGATGCCTTTGCTGCTATAAGTCCAGCATAATAATTCAGTTAATATTCCCTGGGCATGGTGGAGAACTCTCTGACACAGTAACCAGTGCTTTTTCCCTTTGATAAATGGTGTTCCATTGTCAAAGTACCTTCTTGGTATCTCTTTCGTGGTCCAACCCAACACATATCTTTTTAATATCTGGAGTGAACTCTTCTCAGGGCTGAACATCCCCAATCATACCATTTTCTTGTTCGCCCATGCCTTGCCGTCTGTGCCGCTACGTTCCTCACTCACGGTGGTCACTGTATCACAGGTGACCACCCTGCAGGTGACGTGATGCAGTCAGCCAGAAGGCTGCACGAAGCTGTGTGGTCCACCGCTCATGGTTTGCACGTTGGGATAGCCACAGAGATTTTTGCTGCATCGCAGATTTTCTGAACCTGGAGCGACTTTCATTAATTTCCGTATAATTCTGAATCAGTGGATGATGTTTTCCATACACACTGAACAGCTGTATAACAAACAGAGCAGAGAACACGCCTTTAAAGAAGAATGCGCATGGACATCTTCATGGCTGAAGCAGCAGCTGATTATTTCACTGTTTTCAAAACCAACTGGCATCTCGTAAAACGCCTTTTTCCCTTCAGCTCTTTCCTTTGTGAATATTACACTTTAAGGAGAATTTTTAACAGCACATGCGAGTTCTAAACCCCCGTGTTTAAATAACACCCTACTCGACACTTCTGATTTCCCGTTCGAAGTGAGAGGGTAATGCTCCTTGTACAGCAAACCCAGAGGACAAGGCAGAATTTAGGTTATCTGAATATGGCCTCAAGGATATCCTCAGTGTGGGATCTTGGTACTTGTCCATCCTCTACACCTCAGTGTTTCCAAACCACCAAGCAACTGTCGTGGCCACCTGTTCTTCCCACCCCTGAGCCCAGCTTTACAGAAGGGCTTTGGAAAGAATGCGTTTGGAATCACTTGGCCATTTGCTTCTGCTGGTATGACTTGCTAGCTCAGTGAAACCCAGGAGCTGCTCACAGACAACAAAACTCCTCTTTATTCTGAGAGGGATCATCTGCGCCAGCTCATCCACTTATTGCCAGAAAAATCATCTGATTCATGAGCAAAACAAAGCAATGGACCAAATCTGCAAATCAGAAACCAGGACACTTCCCACAACTGTTCTCTGCAAAGATTGTCTTCAGCTGTGAGCGCTCTTTGACTTCATGCCTGCCCTCTGGTATCTGCTGTACAACTGTGCCACCACAAAAACACGGCCAATGTCACCCCACCTTAAGGACCAGTGAGGTCTTCTGGCAGGCTGAATGCGGGCGACTCACATAGGAAACACGAAATGCGTGGAGTTAGTTCTCGCAAGAACTTCAAGAGTTGGGGTTGTTCAGCCTGGAGAAGAGAAGGCTCCGAGGACGCCTTAGAGCAACCTTCCAGTACCCGAAGGGGCTACAGGAAAGCTGGAGAGGGACTCTTTACAAAGGTTTGGAGTGACAGGATGAAGGGGAGTGGGTATAAACTGGAGAGGGGCAGATTTAGACTGGACATAAAGAGGAATTTCTTCACTATGAGAGTGGTGAGGCCCTGGCCCAGGTTGCCCAGGGAAGCTGTGGCTGCCCCATCCCTGGAGGTGTTCCAGGCCAGGTTGGATGGGCCTTGGGCAGCCTGAGCCAGTGGGAGGTGTCCCCGCCCATAGCAGAGGGGTTTACGGTCCCTTCCAGCCCAAACTATTCTATGATTCTAAGATGTCTGGACTGATCCCGAAATCGCCTGCCCACGGTCCTGGCTAGCTCAGCCGTCATCATTCATTTTTCATTTACGAATTGAGAAAACTGTGTAAAACCAAAAACTTGGCAGCAACGGGACAAAAGAAACATCCCTTAAACTGAAAAGACAAGAACTGGAGTGCAAGTGGAGTGTAAGTTATAAAGACGGTATCTTTGACTCGCAATTGCATTTAAGGTTTATTCCAAAGTCTTCCCTGCAACTAAACTAGAGGGAAAGAGAAGAACAAGTTCTAACAGAGCACTTGTGTCACAGAAGCAGTCTCTTCTGGTGCAACACTCACTCGGCCATCTGTGAAATTGAGAACATTTGAGGTATTCTCACTGGAGCTCCCTGACTTTTCCTCAGCTTACAGGAATGCTGAGGTGGGAAATATTTCTTCCCAGAGCCTGCTGATCGAATCCACGTAGAAATCTCTACCTGACAATTTGGCTCACACGCCTGAACGTGAGCACAGTTCCCCGGAGACTGGCTGTTCCAGAAATTTGACTCTCGGAAGAAGGGTTTGCCCTTTTCTTGGAGGCACCATTCCTTCAAATATGGTGGATAAAATAAAACCCCTGTATTAATTGCTGGTATAAGATGTGATGCAGGAAAAGACCAGAGGCGAAGATCACATTCATCATGGTTACCCTTACTCTATCATTTCACTAGAGGTTCCATGTAAAAGCTGGACAGGGAGCGTGTTCCTGCTGGTGCCAGGTGAGAAATGGATGACATGCTCGAACGGCAAGCAATCTGCGCTTTGACGGCCCTCAGAATGAAGGCTGAGCCCATCCAAGTCTCCAAGCAATAGAAAACCAAGGAAACGTCTCTTGGACACAATGAGAGGATCTGCCACTGAAATGTCTGAGTGAGATGAATCTACAGGACTAGGAAACCTGGCATTATTCTGTGATTGAGAGAAGAATGTGTTTCTTTGGCAAAGAAACACCCTAAAAGATTGGTGAGGAGATAAATGCTCTCTTTTGAGAGATCAAAACCTCTTAGCCTCATGCACATGGGAAAAAACAACTTCCATGTCACAGCTATAAGTCACAGCTCCCAAGGCAACAGCAGCTTTCTCTTCTCAAAGCCAGGATGCTCTTCCACCGCAGCTATGCAGGCCTTTTCCACTCATTGTCATTTGCCGGCCTTGGGCTACGGCTTCAACTCATTTACGAGGTCTAAACCTGTTCAGAAGACGTGAACGGGGCTCAGATCCGCAGTTTTCAAGAAAATGCAAAGACAGTACAGACTTTGGATAACAGAGAGCCCTGGGAACTACACTTGAGCCTGTGGAAAAGAGATTTCAAACTCCTAAAAATAAAAGCCAATAGGGCAGAAACCAGAAGCCGGTTGAAAATTCACAATGAGACCTTAGAAGAAGTTTGCCTGTCCTCAAGAAGAAAACTAATTTCGTAGCTCTGGTTTTCTCTAGCCTTCGCCTTTCTCTCCATCCTAACCACACTCTTGAACATACAACATTCAACCACAAGTCACTGCAAGTTCAGAAGCTGGTTTTGGGAGGAACTGGTCCCAGTCCTCAGCTTCTCTCTTATTTCATAGCGGGTGGGGTTACCCAACTACTATTCCTACAATCCCTGTCTCAGTTTTCACCCTTTATTTTTAACTTAAACGCTTCTGCCTCAGAATAATCCTTTTTTTTGTAGCCCTTTCTCAGCTGCTTTTTCCCTCTTCACATTCCATAAAGTTCTGTTTAAGTAATGAAAACGTGATGGATTTTCAGCTGATGTAGACCCGGTGAACCACAGCATTATCAGCAGATCTGGGGTGATTCACACTGTCTCGGTCCTGACCGAACATAAGTAGCTACACCACCACCGACTCACGTCTGCTGGAGTGTTCTGCGGCCATTGCTCCGCATCCGTTGCTTTTGTAGGGAAAAAGAGTGTGTTTTCAGCTAGTTTCCGACAGCACAACTGCTGTGTAACCGAGACGTGCGGAGGTGAATCACAGCACAGCTGTTTTGGCCTGAAAACTGATCCTTGTGGTGAGCCACAAGCGAGTGACACCACAGAGTCACCGTGGGAGCAGGTGGGCTGGGGCTCGGCAGGACCCAGAGAGATCACTAGAGATGAGCAACCGCTTCCATGTGCTGTTAGAGGGAAAAATCCTCTCCTCTACAGCTTCAAGCCTTGTCCATAAAGATGGTGCCATCTGAACCTCTGCCATCTGTACCTCTTCAAGAATTAAGAGGGAGCTGCGTGTCTGGAAAAGGGGGGAGCTCTGATCCTGGCTGACCCCCTGATTTCTCAAACCCATTTCTTTGACACTGAGATACAGCCACCTCAAAGCTAAGCTCATGTTTTTGCCAAGTCGCCTGTTAAATATTGGGGAAACGTTCAAAGTGAACAACATATTTATCCCTTCAAAGCAAATGATAGGTTTGTTTCAAACTGAGCCCCATTCTGCTGTGATTTATTCCGGTAGCCTGTATCTCTCTTTCCTTTTTTAAAAACACATTGAATGCGGGTGATGTATTTTTGACATGATTGATTTTGACCTGAATGTGCCTGTGCTAAATGAATCAACGGTGCCAATTTTCCCTGCCTGCGACTAAAGAACAGCCAAGTTGATAAGGGCATTCTTCTTTCGGCTGAAATGTTGTAGCAGTAGCCTTTGTTTCCCAGCTGAGGAGTCGTCTGCATCGTATCAAACCACACTCTGGAATGGTGGACGTTTCACACAGCAAAACTAGGGCTGTTGCATTTCCTTTGGATTTAGCTTTTGCCTGTTCTAAGGCAGTTTAGTTCATGGCCTGCAGGAAAGCCGGAGAGGAGCTCTTTATCAAGGAGTGCAGGGACAGGATGAGGGCAAGCACAATTATAAACTGAGGTTCCCAAAGATGATTTTTTTTTGCAGGAAAACAGCTTCTGGAGCCAGCCACTGGAGGGAGCAGCTGGAAGCAGGCTGGACCTGGGCAATACCACAGCTAAAACACAACTGAAAATACCTTGAGACTCACAGTGGCTCCTCCCTGCAGGTCCACAAGTTGAGGAGGGATATAAATATGCAATGAGCATCTTAAAACCCGTGGGCTTCTCACAGAGAAAGCCCAGGTAACGAAAACCTTCTTGTCAAGAGACCTAAAGATAACAAGCAGCTCAGGTCTGGTTCAAAGTATTTGCTCCTAATACAGAAACGTACGGAGGCATCGGTAGCGCCTCTTGTCCTGTCACTGGGCATCACTAAGGAAAGTCTGGCTTCCTTCTTGATTCCCTCCTATCAGGTATTTAGCCATGTTGATTAACATTCCCTTGAGCCTTCTCTTTCCCCAAATAAACACTTTCAGCCTTCTCAGCCTCTCCTCGCACACAAGATGCTTTAGCACTTCACCATCTCCGCTGAATCCCCTCCAGTAACTCCATATAGTTTTTTGTACTGGGGAGCCTAAAACGAGATACAGCACTGCAGGTGTGCATGATAAACAATACCTCTCTAAATGACTTGATATGGGGTTAATGACTCATAATAGCTTTAAGGGAAAGCTACTGAGTCCTTCATTATGTCAACAAATGATTTGTTGAAGAGGAACCGGAACACAGGAGAACATGGAGAGCAATAGGAAGAGATAAAGGTATGGTTTCCTTTTCCTTTCCTTTTCTCTGCAAAGGAAAGGGCCTCTCCAGCACACGCGGCTCTCTGGAGCAGGTCAGGGCAGTCACTACTGGTAACCACCACGTCCTTCAGCCGAGCAGCACCTCCACAGCCCCCTGCACCTTATCCGTATCCCTCACCTGCCACGTTCTCCCAGAGGGTGCTTTCGTCCTTGGCTGGGGTCCTGGAGGTGCATTTGTATCAACAGGAATAAAACCAGCAGCCCAATAAAACCAGCTGCCCATCACAGGGGGTTGGAACTAGATCATCTTTAAAGTCCCTTCCAACCCAAACTATCCTATGATTCTAAGTAACTCACTTGTACTTTGATTCTGGGACGAGTGAAAGCAGTGGAGGGAAGTGGTGGAGGCCCCATCCCTGGAAATACTCAAGGTCAGGTTGGATGGGGCTCTGAGCAGCCTAATTGAGTCAAAGCTGTCCCTGTTCCTGCAGGGAGGATGGACTGGATGACGAGTAAAGGTCCCTCCCAACCCAAAGCACTCTATGATTCCAATAAAGTCAACCACAGCAATGCAACCATATTTTCTACTCTGTTGTTTCCCAGTCAGATTATTCTGTATTTCTGGAAAGCTTCCGATACTGAAGGCTGGTCAGATGAATTTATGTGGAGTGAGACAGAGATGATAAAGTGTGAACACGACTCAAAAGTATAAACGCTTCTTTAACATCGTTTCATTTCTGCGCTTCCTCCGGTGCTTTGAAACAGGCCCAGCCCTGGGTTTTATTTTGCAAAACCAAACCCCAGAAGGCACAGCTCTGCAAATGTTTCAAAAGGCAGCACTCATTTTGGCCTTTTCTGACTACATCCACTTGCTGGCAGATGGAAATTCCTCTTTCTCCTTTCCTTCTCCTAGAGCTGGAGATGAGCCCCTGCAGGGATTCAATATTGCTTTAGCACCCGCCATAAATAAAACCTGCTTTCAAGGAGAACAAAGGCAGCTGTGTGGGGTGGAAGAGCAGCCCAGGCGAGGCTGAATGATGGGCTGGACACCGAGGCAGACGCAGCTACATCTGGCGAGTAGCTGGGCAGCACGGGGT
Organism: Cuculus canorus; assembly: GCF_017976375.1. Classification (NCBI taxonomy): domain Eukaryota; kingdom Metazoa; phylum Chordata; class Aves; order Cuculiformes; family Cuculidae; genus Cuculus; species Cuculus canorus. The sequence continues at coordinate 5,786,567 of NC_071423.1, forward strand.
GGGCCCCCTGGGGCTGGCAGAGCGACACTTGGCTCCGAGAGGGGCTGCCTGCTATTGATTTCACACCAGGGATGCACAGATGCACATTTGCTTAAACTAATTAACAGGGTAGAAGCTACCTCCTCATCTGGCTTTGCTGACGGCTGGCGCAAACTCATTTTTGTATCGGTTTATTAGCTCTGATAGCTGATCTTATCTAATTGAATTATCTCCTAATGGTGACTGTGTATGCATTAGGCGAAAAGCAATGAGAAACCCAACTTCACTTCACTATTCTCCTCCTGAAAGAAAAGAGATTGCTCTTCTATGAAGTTTTTATAATGTGTTATTAGGGAATTTGAAGGCCTGAGTTGAGGGTAAATGACATGGAGAAAGGATTAGTGGGAATTCAGGCTGGGACGAAAGAGCCAACTCAGACTGAGAGCCGAGTTACCTTCTTAAGTGGATGAAGAACAGAATGATTGAGAAGTGGCGACAATAATAGCGATAGAGCAAAAGAAACATAAAACCCCAAGATCTAGAGCAGGGAAGTGTCCAGACAGACATGTGGCTGTGCTGTGCTCGGTGAGGAGGAGGTGGAACTGCAGAGGATGCTCCCACCCGGCTGCAGATCAGAAATGGAGAGATGTCAAACCCAGCTTGAAAAGAAGAGCAAGAACTGAGGCAGAAATAAAGTTCAAAAGCCTGTGCTGCTGTTTAACACGTGCACAAGGGCATTCCTCCAAAGCAATGTAGTTTGTTCTATAATATGCTTCTGCAAAAAGTAGACCCTGAAGGGCTTGGTGCTTCTTTCCCAGTTTGGTGCATCCTGGAAGTAAAGAGGCTCTCCAACAACTTCATTCAACTTCTTGCTTCATTCTTTATTTTGTTATTATGTTTAAGACCACTTAGATTTAGCACAGTGCTGGACAGAAAGATTTTTTTCAAGAGTCTGCTCATGTACATCTTCTCATTTTCCTCTCATTGTATGAAACTAAAATTCAATGACAGGTCCTGTCTAGAGGATGGTAACGTTCAAAACATAGCATACCTGCAAAAAGGCAGCAAAATCACTACAGCCCGTAAATAAGCTGAAACCACCTGGAGCTGCTACAAAAAATGAACTTCTCAGACAACGGACTGCAAAGCCAGGACAGTCTCAGCAGGATGGGACTGAGCTGTTGCTGTGTAGATGTTTACAGTGCAGATGGCTCCACCCAACCTGGTCACCTGGACTCCCTTCATTTTCAGTTGAGAGAAGGCGTTGTTTCTAAGATGGATTTCATCTAATCTGAAAGTATCTAACTCAGCCCAAAAAACATTCCTCAGTGTTTCCTTCTGTTGGCTGTAAAGGGAATCTTGTTCAGCAGTTTAGATTTGATAGGATGGGATGATTCTTACTGAAGAAGGGTCTGGATTTGAGGAGAAGGTCTCCATGTGGTTTCTGAAAAAAAAACAAGGCATCTTTTGTCTCCAGCATGTTGTAAAACCAGCTGGGCTGATCTCCTAACATTTTTAATGGTTTTACTGCTAGGTGTTTAAAAAGCTGATGAGTCTGTTACTTTGACTGCACAAAGCAAAGATGATACACGTTCCTGAGAAGATTGACTAGTACAGAGAAACGCTGGCATCTGAACTTCTGGAGAACAAATAAAGGCTGTCAAACACACTTGGAGGGTTTTAAGAGGGGTGAGAAAGAGAAGCTGATGCACTGTTGCCCCAGGAATGGTATTCTCACATAGGTGGAATTGGTCTGGCATACGATGGGCAAGAGGAAGCAAGAGAACTTCAATAAACCTCTCTCTCACTTATATCGTTCACACCAGATATTGCCAGCATCTTCCTCTGTTGCTCATATTAATCAACTTGTCCAGTGCTTGCCTGGGAGGACTGCTTGTGATCCCCTGGGAAATGAAGCCAGAAGTAAAGCAGGCTCTTCCAACATCAGCAACTTCCCCGATACAAGCATCTAAAGTGCTCGGTGTTTACAAGTAAATGAAACAGAAAAGCAGCGCTGAAGGGGAAATGAAAATGGGAGTCAGCTGGGAATGGAGCATAATGCTATGTTTAGCTTTGCTAGGCATGGAAAAATATTTATTTCAAGCCTCAGGGATATAACAGGGGGCACATAATTAACCAGCATCAGCGGTGAAGGCCACTGTTTTCATGCCTTTCTGACCCCAGGGACCAGCGGCAGCAACAGAGGAGGCAGGAGCTGAAACCCTGGCTGCAGCGTGTTTGTGGCTGGCCCTAAAGCAGCACAAACGTCACTGCTCAGGACCGCTCGAGGACTCAGGGCACTGCCACAAAAGCAGGAGGATACCAGTGTGAAACCGGAGCGATGAGTCTGGTGGCGAATGGTCATCTAAGCCAGAGCTTTAGACCAATGTCTCTTTGAGTTCTAAGGTCCTTAGGTGTGTGGATGCCGTTGGACTTGAAGGTTGAACTGCTGGGAAGTGGCAAAACATAACATGACAGTTCATGACAGGAGAGAGAGGAGGAAACCAAGAGAGGTGATAAGAAAGCCATGTGAGAACAGAGGCTGTGAGGTTGTCGGCCAGGGAAAACAATGCCAGTTCCATACTGAACGGGAAAAACTGTTGGGGCCAGGAGAAAAGAAAAAACAACCAGCCTACCAAAAACTCAAATAAATTGGCCATCTGACTTTCAAGGAAACCCTGGGAGCTTGTTCAATTCCTGCTTGGAGCAGCTCATGCCAAGGAAGCACTAACTGTGACTGCGAACTCGGAATCGGTTTGCTATAGGAAGGGAATGCTGCTGTCCTGACAAAAAGGACAGAGCAGGAAGGGAATGCCGCAGGCTGGAGGGAGTGGGACACCACGAAACTGGGGGCTCTGCTCCCCTCGTTCTAGAGAAAAGGGGCCTGTGTCTCTTATTGTGCAAATGCACAGCACCCAGCACAGTTTGCTTTTGCCGTGACAACAGAGCAGACTTTCTGGTCTGTGCATATCCAAGGAAATGTCAGCTTTCCTGATTTCTTCTGAAGCTTCCCAAATGATGCTTGGGTGCTAACACATTGTGCAGTAGCTGAGTCATGCCAGAAAACAAACAAAAGAAGGAGAGGAGAAGAGAGCAGAGCAAATAAAAGCTCTTTCCAGGGGATATTGTAGCCGTTTTCTATGGGCTTTCATAGAATCATAGAATGGTTTGGGTTGGAAGGGACCTTAGAGCCCACTCCTGCCATGGGCAGGGACACCTCCCACTGGATCAGGGGCTCCGAGCCCCATCCAACCTGGCCTGGAACCCCTCCAGGGATGGGGCAGCCACCACTGCTCTGGGCAACCTGGGCCAGGGCCCCCCCACCCTCACAGCAAAACATTTCTGCCTAAGATCTCATCTCAATCTCCCTTCCTTCTAATGAGGAACATCCCCCCTTGTCTGATCCCTGCACTCCCTGATCCAAGAGCCCCTTCGCAGCTTTCCTGGAGCCCTTTAGAGTCATGGGAGGAACATCTTCTAAAATTATTCAAGGAACAAAACACTTACATTCAACAATATCTTTTTTTTTTTTTTTTTAAAAAAACCCCACATTAGTAGGGATTCTATTGTTAGTGTTACTCCTGCTTCCCTGCTTGCCTTCTCCTGTTTGTGGTACAGCGTTTTTCCATAACGTGGCAGGTGAATGAAGGATTTCTCTTCACTCAGTGCATCTCCCTGCATCAAGCACTTAGCATGCAGTGTGCAGCGCCTTCCCCAGACCTTTCCGCACCCCAGGGCAGGCAGTCTGGAGCAGCGATACTCTTATTTGTCCAGGGCTATATTTCTATTTGCTGTCCGGGTCCCAGTGCAGCCCAGCCCCAGTATTGCTATAGAAACAAGAAGGCAGCAAGAGATGTGCTGGAATCTCTGTATCTGACTGAAAATAGCTCCTACCTACCCAGCATGCTGGAGCCTTTCACAGCCTGACCTTTCCACTGGAGCCTCCTGTGCTTTGTGGCTGAGACACAATTAGTTCTCATTTGGCCCCATTAAAACTCATTTCTAGAGTCTGTGGTGCCAGCTGGAGCCCCGAGACGGCTGCTTGGAGGGGTGGGAAATGAGGAGAGCATGCTGGACCATATCCCAAGAGATATTGTCCTCCCTCCCACTCGCTGAGCGCCTCTGCCCTCAACCCAGGCACGGCAAATATCTGTCTCAGCCAGAGGATAGAAAAAAGGACCATTCCCAACCATGAACTGCTCTCTGCACCGCTCACAGGAACAGGATGGGAGCAATCCCACTTCACCTTAAGGTGCCTGGATCTGCCAGCGCATGCACTGGACTTGGCAGAGCCTGCTGGGGAACCGGCCCTTCCCAGGGCTCCAGGCTTGTTGTCCGGATGCAGCTGAGCTCACACGGCTGCCCATCACCGTGGCATCAGGTGTCACCCCAACGTAACGCAGCAGCCCTGCTGGGAGCTCTGGAAGCAGAGGGAAAGCTGTCAGCCATTGAAACCTCAAACAGCCCTTCCAAGGAAACCTGTGTCTCCTGGGCAGGATTCAGGTCTCCCAGGCTCTGGATTGTGGCTCTCCGGGAATCGCAGCACTACGGCACTGGTAAAAAATACCTTAGTATTTGAGGCATATGCCAGACAACTGCAGGATCTGAGAGTGCCCTGTGCTAGTTTCTATTCCAGGGACAGCCTGAGTCATGGAACCTGTGAGAGAAGCCACACCACGCATCCCACCAGGGGCTCTCTTTGGTCTAAACCAGGGTGACAAGCTCAGACTCTGTTTTCTTAGAGAGAGGCAGAACTCCATCGTAGCCTCATCCATCCACCAGCTGCTGCCTTCCACCATGGGCAGGACTGGCACTAGGAGAGCTGGCACTTTCCCCCCGACACACACCGTGGAAAAACACCGCTCCAAAGCGCATCTCCAACCCTGCATTCTCCTCTCTGTTGCCTCAGAGACTCCTCTCAGCGCTACCATGCCTCCTCGCAAACTCTTCCAGCTTCCCGCAAAGAGCACCTCACAGGCAGCAAGGTTTAAACATCTCCCTGAAGCCGAGATCTAGAGAAGACCAGGAGAAATTACAAACAGCCACCAGACTGGAGTCCCATAGCCCATAAAGCTGTTTTTTCTTTTCCTCTGGCTTTCAGAATCGGATGGATTTCTATCCCCATCACCTCCAAGAGAGAATCATTCAAGCCCGCCTCCACTGTAACTTCTTTAGGGCTCAGTAGTGTCAGCTCCCACTGCTTTCCCTTCCATGCCTTGAAAAGGACGGACAGACTGTGTGTTTAAAGAAACCTTCCTGCTTGAAGAAGGCAGGTTGAACAACTCATTAAAACATGACTGCCTCTGTTTTGATATAACTTTTCCTCCTTAAATGATTCCATTTTTCTCAGTAAGTCAGTGTCTTCGGGCTGTAGGGATGCCTTCCCCCTCCCCTCCCCACCGAAGGAACTGGAAAAATGGTGCAATTTTTTTTTCCTGAACATATTTTGAAATGCTTCTCAGCAGTGGAGACAAAACCCACTTTCCCTCTCAGTTCCCACCGTGACAGTCTGCAAGTGGGCAACGCTCAGGGAGCTGCAGCAATCGGCCACAGCAATCACTGCATTAATCAGTAACCGACAGTAAAACCAGGGCAGTGTTTACGACAGGCTTCATTCTGTTGGAATAGAGCTTTGACTTATCTCCTGAAATTCCTCACTGCCAAATCCTGCCCTGTGTATTATGAACGCTACCTTCTTTCCAAGCCAAATACTCCCTGGACATGTTAGAGCAGGTTGATGAGAGCTAACGAGGCTGGGCTCATTTACCGAAACCAGCGTGCTTGGTTTTTTTTTCTCTCTAGGGCTGCTATAAACAAGGGGTAAAGGCACTGACATCACTGGTGTGATGTAAAGCCAGGGAAAGGAGTGGCAAGCACACACCGTTTAATCAGATGCTCTGGCTGCAGATCTGCTTGGCATCCCCTATTTGTTTCACTGCTCTCAACACAGTAATTGCCAGCACTTTGCTAAACGCACTAAAAATTCCTTTTCTTCCAGTGCTGGGGCTGTGAGATCTCCTCCAGCTTCCTCTGCTCTGCTGTTGAAACATCCCCAAATCGCTGCTGGCAGAAGCGCATCGATGGGCTCTGCCTCTCTCCTGCAGGAACCGCGTTAGAGGGCTCATCCCTCTCCTTTCTCTCTGCAGCAGTGATTTCCACGCTGCTGCCCAACCCCCTGTACCCCCTCACGCTCTCGCTGCTTTGCCCAAGTCTCTAAGCACCTCCAAGGGCTGAACCTCTCACTTTGCAGTCCCTCTCTTACACTTCCAGCCAGAACTTTAGGGAAGCGGTAGCTGCAAACCCCATTTTCACTGCTTGAAGCGCCTCCGAGGTGCCCAGCTGGTGGCTTTTATAATTTATATGGCACGTGCAGCAGGATTCCTCCTGGAATCTTCTGACTTCAACTCCCTGATAGAGCTATTCTGACACACGCTCCGCATAGGTGTGGTTTTTTCACTACTTAATCTACAAACTCTTGGTCTCTTGTTCATATTTCAGCCAAATTCTGATACGGTTGGATCCAGGCAGGGTCATCTCGGTGCCTCAGTCCAGCAGAAAGAGGAATGAATGATAAACTCTGCCGCTCGGTGCTGCAGCTGTCCTCACACTGCGCGTGTTTGGCACATTGCACAACAGGAATCTATCTCTGTTTGCAGCTTTCAAGGTCCTCGGTAATATAAATAAATCATGGCATAAAATAGAAAAAAAAAGGACAGAGAAAGAGGAAGAGTTCTCCTATAATGAAGACACTAGTGGAATTCTTCATCCTGAAACCTGCTCCAGCCAGTCCGTGGCTGCCACCACAAAAGTTAAATGGGAAAACAAATGAATTCCATTGGATTGGTGCGTCTGTTTTAAAAAGCGGCACTAAAAAAGCTGGATTTCTAAATTAGTTGCTTAAAGAGCCTTACAAAGCACTTAGATTGGAAGCAATTCACAAGAAGTAACAGCTTGTTTTATGCATCTCTGAAGTGCCGTGTACATTCCTGGTGGCATATAAATAATAAATAATAATAAATATGCATATGCAGCGATACAGAGAGCCTTAATCACAGAACACGGATGCGTGTTTGCAGTACAACACGGGGGGTCTCTCCTTCAAAGCCTGCCTCAATGCTACAGCATTAAGAATGAGCATCAGGGGGTGTATAGCCATCCTTCCTCTTGGGGATTTTAACCACTGACTTGTCTCCCACCTTCATTCCACCAGAGCCAAGATCTGCTCCCGGTGACTCCTGACGCAACACCCTTCCAACGGCGAAACACCGAGCGAGCACTACATCTCGTGGAAGAGAAGGACCTGGGGGTGTTGGTTGACAGCCGACTGAACATGAGCCAGCAGTGTGCCCAGGGGGCCAAGAAGGCCAATGGCATCTTGGCTTGTATCAGAAATGGGGTCACCAGCAGGTCCAGGGAGGTGATTCTCCCTCTGTACTCGGCACTGGTGAGACCGCACCTCGAATACTGTGTTCAGTTCTGGGCCCCTCACCACAAGAAGGATGTTGAGGCTCTGGAGCGTGTCCAGAGAAGAGCAACAAAGCTGGTGAGGGGCTGGAGAACGTCTTACGAGGAGCGGCTGAGAGAGCTGGGGTTGTTTAGCCTGGAGAAGAGGAGGCTGAGGGGAGACCTTATTACTCTCTACCTAAAAGGAGGTTGTGGAGAGGAGGGAGCTGGGCTCTTCTCCCAAGGGACAGGGGACAGGACAAGAGGGAATGGCCTGAAGCTCCGCCAGGGGAGGTTCACGTTGGATATCAGAAAAAAATTCTTCACAGAAAGAGTCATTGGGCACTGGAACAGCTGCCCAGGGAGGGGGTCGAGTCGCCTTCCCTGGAGGTGTTTAAGGAACGGGTGGATGAAGTGCTGAGGGACATGGTTTAGGGAGTGTTAGGAATGGTTGGACTCGATGATCCAATGGGTCCATTCCAACCTGGTGATTCTGTGTGCGCCTGTGCCCACACACAGCGCTGTACAGTGCCCTTTACAACAGAAATAACAGCACTGCCTGCCTTACCAGGCTCATAAACCTGCAGCATAAGCTGTCATCAAGCTTTCAACCCAATCTCTGAGCTCTGCGAAGGCCCAGACTGTGCCCTTCTGGGTGAAAAGAGGAAGGGCAGCTGCCTGTGCTGACTTGCTATGCCCCACAAACCATACACGAGAGAGATGAAACAGCCCCACGGGCTTGAGAAAGAGGTGGTTGTCTACCTTCTTTCTCTTCCTCATACATTTTCTTCCTCTCAAAGCTGCCATTACCCCTCATTCCAACACTATTGTCCCCAAGACCAAATTGCACTGTCAGTAAAAATTGTTTTAATAAATGATACATTGTGCGCAACCTAATTTTTGTGCTTTCCAAATAATGGGGATTGGAACTTAACAAAAACCAAGCTTTCAATGCCTCATACATTCTTTCCTCATAGGAATTGGGCTCTTATTTAAATGGGGTTTTATTTGCCAATTACAAACAGTGTATTCATACATCGAAATAAGTTATGCCTTGATTCTCAGCACGCATGAATCCACACGGGTTCCCTGGCGCAAGGGCTGGACTAATTTACCCCTGCTGATGATATGAACCTTTTTCCCCCCATGCAGCTGCACCTTTCTCTGAGCAGTTTCCAAATTGCATTAACTTCTTCTTTGGGTAGAGTTGTATCTCATGATTAACTCTACAAAAGCGAGTCCTTTTTGACTTGCCGAGGCACTGGGTTTGCTAACTGGCTCATAAAGGCTCCTCCTGTCTGGAACTGCAACGTGAGTAAGAAAAGTCAAACACACTGAGCTCCCGCTGGGGCTCGGAAGTAAGAAAGCAGAGATCCTATTGTCCAGATAAACTTCAGGACAGTTGAATAAGAACCCAGCCCCGATGCTGGGGACCACAGTACGTTTCATCTAAATGATTGCAGCCTTCTCTCCTCCCTTTTTCTCAACGATGTCCCCTTAGCACCAGGTCCGCTGCTAAACCTGCTCTGTTCACAGGGATGACGTCAGGGCCCACCACCCCACGTATTCAAGTGTTGTGGAGATACCTCCTGTGAGAGAAGAAGATTCACCACAACCTCCAGGACTCTTGACTCCCCGCAACCCCAGCAGCTACAAGAAAATTCAACTGAGAGACAGAATTGCCAACGAAAGAGGCTCCACAGCACTTGTCATTCAAGGGTATTTCTAGAAACTACAGGTGGAAAAAGCAAGACCAAGAGATGGTACTACGCAGGCTTTATTTATCTCACAGCAGCAACCGAGTCACAGGCTAATTAATAAAAGCCCTCAGATACAACAGCTCTGTGTTTGGCGAACTCAGCTGCATTTCTTTCATCGCTCTGCATCAAAGCCCGGTGACCCCCAGGGCTGATCCATGACGGGCTGCTTCCACCCAAATCCAACAGCCGATCCTCTGAACAGGGACTTTCTAAGAGGGTTCCCTTAACTTGAGAGACCTGGTTCAGCGCGGTGCTGCTCCCCCTCCCCTGGCACGCTAACGTTAACTTTTGTCAGGAGAAATTTCAGAGATCGAAGACCGGCATCTTTATTTTAAATGGGTTTTTTTTTTGCAAGAAAGCACCTATCATGGTGTGGCTGTTCATGCCTCATTGGCCTTACCACTATTTCTTCCTCTGTTTGTTGTTTTCCGTTTCATTTTCCCTTCTGTCTCAGTTTTCAAATGCCCTTCGGTGGCTTCAGCTAACATTCAACTTCATTTATTCCTACAATTGCAAAACTTCCATTTGCAGCCAGGCAGGAATACTTCCACCTCACGGCCCAGTAACGAGCTCGAGCAAAATCGTGCTGCCTTGAGAGTATTCTTCTTAAGAACAGAGACACAGCCCCTGAATTGTCCAGATGCTTTAGTTTGATGGATTTAAATCTTAGCTTCCAGACATTTAGTCTCCTGTTAACTCCTATTTTTATTCAGCCCTGTAAGGTCACTTCTTTGAGAGTCATTTCTCATTTCCTAGTAAATACGGAGCAGAATTCGCTCCTCTCACACTTTCCTGACTTACGCTATGATTAAACATCAAAGATTTTTAGCACATATCCAGGAACTCACATATTCCAGGGCTCACCTATGGTGCTGCTTTATCTTTTGATGTGCAGAGGTAGTCCAGTCTGAATTGCCATGCCAGGAGGCAGAGCTGCCAACTGCAATCTTTGGCTGGGGCAAAGCAGACAACTTTCAGACATATGTTAAATTAAATCAGAAAATTAGCATTACTGGTCCCAATACAAACAGGAGGGAAACAGGCTTTGCTTTTCCTGTTTTATGGGGTTTGAGGTGGTAGGAAAATATTCCAATATATGATTATTTACCAGCGTAGAAATCTCAACATCTAACATCCTCCAGATTTTTTTAAGTGTTTGTAATAATCATAGTCCAGATCGAGATCTTAAGAGGAGCCAAAGGGAGTCTTTCAGTTGGATTCTACTGAGCTGTGTCCTTAGGAGGCGTGAAATGGCCCAGCTCCAAAAGCATTAGCAGAGCTACAAGCATCGACACCAACCGAGGATGTGGCCATATGTGGATTTGGATGAATATTTTGATTTTCTATTTTCCACGCATTGTGCAAAACATTGCCTAATTGGCAACATTTGTATTTAAGAGGCAGTTAAAATAGTAACTGGATTTATATATCCGTGTATAGAAAAATACATTCAGAGCAGGAGGAGAGGGCCTAATGAATGGAATCTTTAGGAACAAAGAAGGAAAAATGCAGTTTTAGGGCAAAGATGACCTTTGCAACCTCCTGTAGTTAAATTCTAGCCCATTTCTCTGCCAACCTTGGATTCCTCCAGGGACTTGTTTTTTCACTTACAACAAGGAATACAGTGATCTTTAAAAAAAGCCCAGTGGCTTTTAAGCCGTGTATTTTTTTTTTTAACATATCGGTCCATGCATTTCAGTAAATCAGTGCGACAATAACAGAACTGTTTTGCTGCTATCTTTACACCAAGAACCCAAACCACACGTACATCAGACAGCATCAGGAAGAGTGAAATATCTGAGGCACTCGCTCCAGTCAAAAACAGAAAAGAAAAAAAAAAGTAGTAGGAAAACAGCCAAAGCACCTTAGTCCTGGCTCAAAGAACTCGGATATTTTGGGAACACGCTATTCTAGGCATTCATGATTTCGGTCATGCCCGTTTTCTACTTCTGTTCCTCGATTTATCATTGATATAGCACAGGAATGAACTCTTATCCATGCCTGCCTGAGAATACAACCTCCAAGTGAAGACACAACAGGTCATACAATTTGTCTTGGTTCAAGAAGTGCTGCAGAAGCAGATGAAATCGCAAGAGGGACGGACAAATATTTACTTTAGTTTGTGTGGAGCCTGATATAAATCCCCTCCAAGAAACCCAGCTATTTATCAAGTGAAAAACCCCTACCCATTATGAGTCCCTACACCAGAACCAATATTTGATTTGCGTCTTGTGTGTACAAGCACTTGGAAAATAAACAAGCCTGTTTGCATTGGTATCTGGGTTCCTGGAGACAGTCAATCACTGTTTTGCCCATTTTTCCTTTTCCAGAGCAAGATCATACAAACCTTTTGGGAAGAGAATAAGAATTGAACCAACAAGTACAAACCCTCATTTCAAGGCTAAGAAAGACGTGAAAAGAGGCCTCTGGCTTAGGAGTGATACGGGCAAAGTAGTTGCCACCAGTTCTGCCAGAGAAGGGCATTGATTTAACCCACATTCACCTCACCTGTCACCCTTACCGAGAGAATTTATTCCAATAAAATTACCTCCTTCAGGACCACAGTGCCTTTCTCCAAAGAAACAAGCATAAACTAGAACAGAATAGAGTATTTGAGCTGGAAGGGACCCTCAACGATCACGCAGTCCAACGATCACGCGGTCCAACCCTCTGACCAGCAGTTTAAAAAGGTTATCCAGGGCATCGTCCAAATGCCTCTTCAACACTGCACACAGCACTCGAGGCGAGGCCACACCAACACTGACTGCAGCAGGACGATCCTCTCTCTTCCCTGGCTGCTTCCACTGTGTTTGATGCTCCCAGGATGGGCTTTGCCCCCTCAGCTGCCAGGACATTCCTGGCTCCCATTGAGCTGCTGCTGACCGACACCCCCAAATCCCTTTCTGCAGGGCTGCTCCCAGCCACTCTTCTCCCATTCCATACTCATTGTCCGCATTACTCCCTTACGCATAGCTCAACACCATCTCCACCTCAGCTGCTTTGCCTGTCCCTCCTGAACAGGAGCAGCATAAACATCCCCACTAGCACTGGCAATCTCAGACGACGCCGAGCCAACCCTCTGCTCACCTCCTACAGCCCTGTTGGTATCCCCTACCCCCGTTAATTCTAGTTTAAAGCTCTCCCAATCCAGCCCACCAGCTTCCACCCAAACACACGTTTTCCCCACCCTATCAGGCCCCAGCATACCTTGTGTCTCAAAGGCTCTCCTGTGGGTTTAAAAACCCAAAGTTTTGGTGGAGGCACCAGTCCTGGAGCTGCACATTGATATCCTTTCCACAGCTTGGAACATCCATCCCTTCATGCATCCTGCAGCTGGAAATCAGGAGTTCTGTCGGGATGGCTGCACAGGTTCTACCAGGTGTTGGAAGCTCAGGAGATGCAGAGGACACTGCTTTTTGGAGGATGGTCACCATTCAGCCTGCTGGGAAACATCCATGCTCACCCACTGCAACCAACTGGGCCGAGGGGTTTCCCCTGCTTAAATCTCCCACCTGGCTGGGTGAGGCTCCACCCCTCCACATCCAGGTGTGTCTTACCATCCCTGCTGCTCCTCAGTGCTCCATCCCAGGCATCCTTCAGTGTCCAGGTGTGTCCCACTGCTCCTGATGCTCCTCACTACACCGGCCTCCACTACAATCAAAAGAAATCAAAGACAACCTATAAACGATGGTTCAAGGAAACAATTTTTTCTTAAAACTTGCTTTTCACATCAACTTCATTGCACAGAGCTGGTTTCCATATCAGTTGGTTGCTTTCCACTATCCCCACACAATTCTCCCCAGTACTCCATCAGACAGCATTTCCCCTCTGCTTCCTTCCCGGCTGAGGGAAGTGCAGAAGCTCTGCAACGTTATTGTGCGCGGTCAGTGCTAAAGCTCTAAAGGTCATATATAAAACGTATATTCCCAAATAGCCTTTCCAAACAGACGCTTTGAAACGGGCAGCTCTGACGTAGCAGCTTTCCCCTCCATAAATGACCATGATCCAGGACACCTTTGCTCCCAAGATCCTCCTCTGAGTTCTTTCACGGCTTCATGAATCCGAAATAACCCTTTGAAGCTCCTGGGGTTGCTCTGGACACCCAGGATGATCCACCTTGGGATTTCAGTTCCTCCACAGACTTCACTTACTGTTTATCGTTCGCATCTGTAGGCTACAAGGCTTGCTGCAGCCTGGACAGATGTTTTAAAAGATATAAAGCGTAGGAGAGGAATAATCCAGCCGTTTCCTGCTGGATTTAGTATCCCCTCTGCGTCTTTCCCATTTTGCTCCCTGAGTCCCTCAGAGAAACTACTCAAATTCTGTTTGTTCAGACCAGGCTAAGGTTTCTGTCCCAGTACTCTGAACGGCACTATTAGGAAGTCTGTTTAGAGCCCTAAAGAAGGTTTCTGCCATTTAAATCAAGTCACACACCACGCAGAGCACGGAGTGATAAGACCCTTTTCTCTACAGCAGCTGATCCAGTGGGATGGAGCTCGGAGCTCCTGATCCATTGGGAGGTGTCCCTGCCCATGGCAGGGGGTGGAGCTGGATGGGCTTTGAGGTCCCTTCCAGCCCAAACCATTCCATGATTCTGGAACTCCCACTCAACCTGCAAACCCTAACAAAATCCTGCTTTGGATGCTTCTGCTGCAGATCATGTCCTTGCTGGTAAATAAGGTGGTTCTTGGCATCACTCGGAGGGACAAAGGCCACTCTGCCGCTGCCATGATGGAGCTGATTTTTTCAGCTGATTTCTCCATAATTCCATTTCTTCTTTATGTGTCTTGGGAGGAATTATCTCCTCTTGGCTTCAATCCTTCTGGAATGCAGCAGGTGTTTTTAGTGCTTCTAATTCTTTAGGATAAATATATTTGTTGCTTCACCTCTCGCTGCTCCTTAGCAGTTCTCCTGTTTGTATTACGGCTGCGATGTGCTGATCTCCATCTGTTTTTATTTCCAGATTTCGTTTCACTTCCTCGTGGAAAGAAGAGCCAGTAAATCCCATTTCATCACAGCGCATTCATAATGAATTCACATCCAAACCTCTTGACAGACGTTTGCTTTAGTTATTGTGTTTACATCTCCAAATACGCACCAAGAACACTGTTGTTTGCAAAGGCCATTGGAGCTTGATAGGAGAACTGTAATAGCACCGAGGAGAACTATTTGGTGACCCAGAGCTGGGCTGTGGGCTCCCATCCTGTTCCTTGTGCATGAAACACTCTCTTTCTTCAGTGTGCCTCTATTTCTTTGGTGTCACAGTGCTCTACCTGAAAAACTGCTCCTTCCCTTGCTCTAGTAAGCAAGTCTTTTCCATGAAGCATTCCCCAGGTCACCAGTATTCCGCTCCTGGGCTCCAGCTGGTACTAACTTCTCGTTTTTCCTATTGATTTATTTGCAAACTTCAGTATCTCTTCAGGCCTTCTCTGAACGATGTAAGTGGGTCGATGAGAATTAAACTCTCCGAACACCAGCGCCCTAATTAATGCTCAAAATTGAAGTGCTAATTGTGAAATGTGTGATTCATCTGTCTCTGTTCAAAAGCCCTTTATCAGCGTGCTCGAGGCATGTTTGTGCTTCGGTTTGAGGCTGCAAAGGGGGACTGCATGAACCTAATAAAGTACAGCGCTCTGCACCGACACGTGCTGTGACAACGGAGACCTCGGCGGGTGGAATGCTCCAGGAGTGTTGGGCGCTACGGAAAATCATGCCTTTAATTGGCTCAGCTGTGGACTGAACAGCATCTCTGCTGCAGCCTTGGCCCGTTGAGGCATGGCCGAAGAGCACCAGCCCAAGGTGCCGTCGGGCGCTGATTTCTGGAGCAATTTGTGACGCTTATAGAATCACAGAATGGTTTGGGTTGGAAGAGACCTCAAAGCCCATCCAGTCCCATCCCCTGCCATGGGCTGGGACACCTCCCACTGGATCAGGGGCTCCGAGCCCCATCCAACCTGGCCTGGAACCCCTCCAGGGATGGGGCAGCCACCACTGCTCTGGGCACCCTGGGCCAGGGCCTCCCCACCCTCACAGCAAAACATTTCTGCCTAAGATCTAACACTGGCAGGCTTTGAAACCCAAATACCAAACAGTGAAGTAGCAGCTGCCTGGGAATGGTGGGAGACCTACTCTCCTCGCATTCACTGCATGAGAGCAACGCAATTGCTTTCAAGTCTTGGGAACACTGAGGGTAGGGAATTTATGGTCCTTTCTTCTTGCACCAGCTAAACTTGAAGTCTTTTTCCCAATGACTCATCAAGTGCTTTGTATCATTTAACGCTTTCGGGGATAAATAATCCATGACATCATGTAACAAAGAAAGCAACTGTAAAAGGAAATCAATTGTGCTTGGCACCTATTGGGAACAGAAAAACCTTTGGTGGCGTATATTGAATTGCATCCATTGTTTTAGACCTTTTTTGGCTGATACTTGGTGCCAGAGAATTCCAGAGCATGAAATAATTTCTTCACGCGGTGTGTTAGTCAGGGATATCAGAGACTTCTGCATCAGCAGGACAATATAATCACTGCCCTGTGAGTCATCAAACCTATTCCCAGCATTGTGCTGTGACTTGTGTGACCTTGAGGAAATCACTCGGCCTTTCTCTACTATCCTATCCCTCACTCAGCTATTTTGCCCTTCTGGCTGTTGGTGGCAGGGCCCTTTCTTGCTCTTTACCCGTAAATCATCTAGCACCGCAGGACTCACCCTTCTTTGGCTCTAGACCTCTTCTACAGACTTCTGGATAATACGAACAATGACATCAAGGTACCAAATACCAACGCAGACACAAGAACAATGAGATCTGCTTGAAAACAGACACAGCCCTCAGCAAAACCCTCCTCTGTGAGGTGCTAAACTAAATTAGACTTTGGAGAATAATGCAGGAAATCCAAAGTATTATGGGTGCTGCTATCTCACCGCAAAGGAGCTGATCTTTGGATCGTCTTGGTTCAGAATATCATCCTATCACCACCTCCAGGAACTCAGAGATATGCCTTGCTGCTTATCAATCAGAAATGTTTGGTATGAAAGTACGTCTCTAAAGCATAATGACCATAACGCTGGATCTGAAATATCTGAACAGCATAGTCCCGGGCTCCTGAGAGCCTCTCTGCCCCAGCCCATCACTTATTCCTTTGAACAAAGCAACAGCTGCTTCCTAGGAGCTTTGGCACAAGTCTGCTTCGTCCTGGCACTGTAGGACTTTGCTTACATTCATTAGTGCTGTATTGCATTTGCATAAGCAACGTCTCAACAAGCATGGCCCTTTATCACTGTGATTCATGGAAATGACACAGTGGATGGTTGTGCTAACTTTGCCTTGAAATTAGGATGATTTATTCATTAGGGGGGTTGGCTATGAAGTCATTGCCATTGCTGTTGTGTCTGCATACAATTAGAAACAAGGGTTGTATAAGAGAGGTACAGAGGACGCTGAAAGGCTCCTGGGGTCCTCCCTTGTCTGCACTCTTCAAAGTGTGCAAGGAGAGGGCAGGAGAAGAGCAAAGCACGGCTCAGATGCACCGGCAAAAATTTTGGGGCACAAAGTAGATCATTACGAATTCTCGTGGTACCCGCTCTAATCTCATTAGTTGTGATGGATTCTGATGATGTCTATGTTGTGTTTTCCATTGCTGTTCAGCGTCAGTCCACTTAACATCCACATTCTGTGGAGTGTTTCCAAGGAATTAATATTCTCAGCTTTTATCCAAGGGGTCATGGGTTAAAGTGCGTTACTGAGAAGGGAGTGCTGGAAGGAGCGAGAGGGAGGCAGCACCTCTTCTGCAGAAAATGAGGATAAAATACAACTCAGCTTGCTACAAGGAAAGCCACGAGCCGACACGCCACCTGCCAGCTCCACAAGGGTGACCTGTAGGCTCATACCCTACTTTTTCCAGATTGAATCCTTGCTCAATCTTCCCTGAAAGGCCTCAAAGCAATACGGTGCAAGAGGCTTATTTCTATGTCTTTAGCTGAAGTTCACATTGTGCCTTCTGGAACCGAGCTTTGAAGGTCAAGGCCAGGATGGCAGTGGGATGCGTAAAACATGAACCTGTGTTTAATAGAGACACAGCTCACTTAATGCACTCCCTGAGCTATCTGTGCTTTCGTCTTCCTGCCTCCAGAGCCCATATTGGACATAGAAATGCCCACTGAGCCTCTCTAGTCCCTCTTCTTTTGAGGCAGGCCTTGGGCGAGTTCCCAAAGGTGTAATGATGGCAGAAATCAGCAACATTGGACCCGGGAGGCCATAGGATTATTGCCACTCACCCGTGAAAGCAGCCTGGAAATGCCTCCTACTCATCTGCAAACAGTAGATATGTCGCCCTCAGCGCTGCGGGATGCCGGGTGGTGTTGAAGCGGCAGCGATGCCTGGCTGCATGAGATTGCCTCGGATGACACTTCCAATCTGGGGAGCCATGGGGTGATGCGCACATTTCTTTTTATAGCCCAGGGACGTTAGAAATACACGCCATGGTCTGCACCTGAAAAAAACAGGGGAGAAGAGGGTAAGCAGGCATCCACCTCGCCCTCAGCAATGCCTGAAAATGCCAAGCTTTTACTGAAGGCTCTAAATAATTAGCAGGCCCACATGGTGCTTTTTTTTTTTCCTTACTTTTGGAGCTCGAGCTGATGCTCTGTTTGCTCCCAAGACTGTGCAGGGTGGTGGTGGAGAAGACAGGTTCCCGAGGGCAGCCGGAGTGCATTAAAGGGAGATGATAGTAACCAGAAGAAAAAAGAGCAGGAGACTTCTGCACTCTTTTCTCTGATCACTCCTTTGGCTTTTTTTCCTTTCAGGCAGCCAAAAGCAAAGCCAAAGGCACGGTGCCACAGGGAGGGTATTAACATGGTGCAAGAGCGGCACAAGGCGCTGAGCAGAGCTCCCACCAGGCTCCATCCACCCCTGCATCCATGTAAGGACAAAAATCCCTGTTTTCAGTTATGTGGATGGCACAGAGGGGACATTGGGGGGCCATGAAGGGAGAAGTCTCTTTCCAGATCACCAGCGTATGCACAGGGGCTTCCTACCAGCACCAGCCCATCACCTGCACACCAGGGCCAGAACAGAGGCTACCGGAGTTCCCTGGGATGTCTCCACACGCAGTGCGAATCCTTCTACTGTGGGGCACATCAGCTGCAATGTCACTGATTGCTTCCCGTCCAGGGACCGCTGCCTGGCCCAATCTTTGCTCCAACCTACTATGGCCACCGGATCCCAGGAAGAGTGGCATACACCACCCTCTGACAGTATTTTGCTCTCAGAAAGGGACAGCTTGCCAGGAGGGTTTTAAAAAGCCTGTTGGTGGAGAGGTTAAACCCAAACGTTCTTCACATCCTCCCATTCAGTTATAAATCATGTTACTCTTCCAAACGCTCGGTCTGTTTCAGGAAGAAAGTGTGGACGGTGCCATCGAAACGCAGCTTGACCTCTGTCTGTGCCAAAACACATTTATCTCTCTCCTGGGACGTGGTTACAGTCTGACAGGAGATAGTAAAACATTTCTTTCTCTTTCAGAGAAGGGTTTTACAGAATGCTTAACGTTATCTTTTGCTCTCTGTGCTAAGCGGCAGAGTGTCGAGAGCCAGAGCAGGAACGGAAGCGGAGCAGTGAGAGCCTCTCCCCATACCTGCAGAAACGCAGATTGAAAATCATTTCCGTGCTTGCTCTCTCCTGTCTCCGTTTGGCAAGAGAGTTTGCTTGGTTCTCCCTCACGTGAATCCTTCTGGCACCGAAGAGCGAGGCACGCTGCCTCCTCAATCTGTGAAGCTTTCTCACGGGAGGGGTCAGGGAATTGAGCTTGCCAGAAAAACAGCTTTGGGAAGTGCCCGCTAATCCCAGCTCCCGCGGTGCCAGGGTGGCACGAGCAATTGCTGCCCGCACGTTCCAGGCTTGCAGTGAAGACGTCAGACTGCCGATGTCGCGTATAACCCAGGAGCTTTGTCGCGTGGTCACGTGGCAGAGTTTCCTTGGGAACCCATCTTTCGACTTGGGGAAACCCTCGCAGCTTTCCTGGTTTTAATTCCTCTCTCATTCCCAGGCTGCTCCGCCTCTCTCTGGCACAGTCCATCACACTTCCCTGCGCAGCTCACAGAGCCCCATCCCTGTATCCATTCTCTCCGCCTGGTCCTTCAGCAGCCGTCAGGAAAGCTCCCCAGCAAACCATTCCTTTGCAAACTGCAACCTGACTTCTTTTTCCCGGTGAACTCTGCGGCTGTTTAACGCCTTCATGCATCTTAACAGAATAAAGCACCGTTTCCAGGCGTCTGTCAGATGCTGCTGCCGTCAGGTATTGCACATATTTTAGACATAAAGCAACCACACAAGGAATGAGGATAGCTAAAATTGCTGTTAAACCCTAAGGAAGCAAACACAGCCCCTGGAATCGCATGCATTGCACACAACAGCACGGTAATCGATGTCACTTGAATGAGACTGAACTATATGAATCCCTTTGTCAGATTTGGTTTGGGTACAGGATCGTAATGAAAATTGATTCAGCTTCTTCACACAAATAGGCTTTGTTTATTTTAATAAGATGGATTTTTTTGGTACATCCCCCCCCCAATTTAAGTGATAAAAGGATAGATGCGAAAGAATGATTTTTCTTCAAGCTACTGCAAACTCCTCCAGTAATTCCATTACTGGGACAAACCAGCATTTCTCAACGACAGCTCGTGTGCTCTGACTGCAGAATTCAACATTTCAGAACCTTCTTTTATACGTATTTTATCACTTAAGGGTTCAGATAAGACAGGGACGAGTTTTTCACAGGGAGCTCTGGGGATTAGGGATCTAACCGTACCTAAACGTGTTTACAAAACTTTGACCCCTCAGGCCCAATTAATGTCGACTGAGCTGAACGCAGGATGGAAAGTCTCCTTCCCGGCGCTGGCCTGCCCTGACTCGGGTTCCCTCTGCACTGCCTTGGAGGCTTTGTCACTTGGGTAATCAGATTCCATGCAAGGAAATAATTTTTCTGGCAGGGGATGAAGTAGTGAGAAGGCTTAATACTGACACCTTATGATGGAGCCCACAATAGCTTTGAGACTGTTGTCTACTGTGGCTCTCCATGCAAAACTCATTGATGGCCTGGATAGAAGCATCTGGCACTGAGCCTGCAACTCTGAGTGAAGGTACTGTGTGCCTGGACTGACTGGGTCACTTCAGCTGGTGCAGACACAGAGTAAATTGCATTTTTTTTCCTCTCCTTTCTTTTCTCAGAGACAAAATAAAAAGACAAAAATAGATTTGCGTCCCTCAGGCGGTTCATAGCACGGCTGCCTGTGAGCCACTAAGATGCTGGTTGATGATATGCTCTCTTTTCCATCTTTCCTGGAATGCTGTGCCAAGCATCCCGTGAAGAATTGCACCTTAAGACCGTGCCTAGATCTTTTCCCGGCCTTTTTACACTGGTTGTAATGTAAAAGAAGGCTTAGGAGATAATCAGGGCTGGGATAATCAAAGTGGGTCACTCCCTAGTGGTGGGAAATCCCACGGGGATATTTTACACAGCACCTCCGGAAAAAGGGGTTGTGAGTTTATTCCATCTACTTTCCCTTCCCTTCTGTGCCCTACGTGCGCAGCTCAGCCTAATCTGTGCTTTGAGGCCACGAAAAAAAAAATCAGTGAGGGAAATCCCCGAGCTTATTTCCCAGTCCTAAGAGGGCGGCTCACCCAAGGGTGTGAGCAGGCTGCGTGACCTGATTTCTGCTAGGGCTGGCCAAGAGCTCCTGCTGCCTGTGCCGACACACATCTGCAGATAAAGCAGCTCTTTAGCCACCTTTATGGAGCGTGTGGTGGAAAACTATCTTTTTCCCCTCCAGGGAGACGTGTCAGGTTGATTCCTAACATGTGGTGGCTCTCTATAGGTGTGTCTGTAAAGCACTGCTGCTGGGGGGAGGCAAATAAGATAATTCTCAGGTTCTAAGAAGAAACTTTCACCCTCGGGTCCCATCCTTTCTTTGGCATCACTCAGAAACAACGCCAGTGGCAGATGCTGTTGGGTGGCCTGAGCCAGGCAGATGTTTCTCTCACCGCACTGAATTTGGCTTATTCATCCAGATCAGTGGCTGCCTCCATCAACGCGGGAACAGATGATGATGGGGGAAGGGAGAGCACGTCTCCTGCCTGGAGCACCTTCCCTGCATACTCCATTTCTTGCTAGTGAGCCAGGAATCCTGGTGTATCAACCCAAGTCTGACACACAGTAAAGGATCCTTCATTAGAGGGGATGTGGGCACTGGGACAGGGACCAGCAGTAGCTTCAGCGTGTGCTCATCTCATCAGCGATTCCTGAGGAGTTTGGAAAGTAACTCCTGGTGAAGCATCTTATTGTATCTTCTTGGCAGCTGCCTAATCTATAGATGTCAGAAGAGATGAAATAAACTTGCTTGCTACAGATTGGCCTGTCTCTCTTTACGTATCTCCAGGTGATGGATGAGTGCTACTTGTGATCTTTGAGTAGCAGCTGTATCTTTCAGAGGTCTAACTACAGCCAGGAACTGTAAATGCTGCACTGCTCCACTGACAGAGCAACCAAGAAGCAATAATCTTTGCCTCCTACAAAGGTTAACTCCTTTGTATCTTCACAGGATGAAAGAGAACCAGAACCACAGCATTTCCCAGGTCCACCAGCTGGTTTGCTTTGTAGGCGGATAAGCCCCATAGCAAGGGATGATGCCTTCAGAGCTAGAAATGCTGGGCTGACGCCCCATTCCAGAACTGGGTGCTTAATCCTCTTGCACGAGGCCTCTCTAACTAAGGCAGAAGAACCTGTGCTGCCCCGGCAACTGGCTTCCCTGGATATCTCACTAAGTTCTGCTCATGGGCCACTGAGTAGAGGGAAGCAAGTGTTCATTTTCCTTATTGCTAATGACAGAACTGTTGCAAAGCAGGGGGAGTTGGACCATACAACCAGCAGAGCTTGCAGGGCAAGCGGGTAGAGCTGGACTGTGCAACCAGCAGCTTGCGAAGCATGCCTGGAGGATTAGCAGAAGGCTCTGGGGAGTGAATAAGAGAGATAAGAATTGGAGAAGAAAGAAAAACAGGAGTGTAGATTGATCGTCCTTCCCTTTGCTGATCATGGCCAGATAACACCAATGCACTGGTTCTGTATTTCATCTCTGTATTAAAGAAAAGGAATATTAACCTCTTTGCCTTCAAGTTTCTGATCCAGACCCTCGCTAGCATAGATCAGTGCAGCTCCATTGATTTTTAATGACACAGTGCTGATTTACACCCTTGAGCTGTGGTCCTGATTTGCTCTAATGAGAGGTTGTTTTGATGGTTCTGCTTTCCTGCTGACAACCGATCGTACCCAAGTTATCAAAATGCAGCTGTTGAGGGGACTGCCAGCTGTACCACCTGCTGCTCCACCACCCACTTCTTCTGTCAGACCCTCGAGGTAAGCTTGCATCGGTGGGAGAACCACGTAGACTATAATTTCAGATCTATTAACTCTGAACATCAGTACAGCACATAAACTTAACTGGCCCTTGCAATGCTGCAGTACGTTCCCGTTCCCAGTTATTCCTATAAATCATCCCAGATAGGCTAGGACCCGATCGATGGGAAGAAATTATATCACAACATTAGATTTCATCATACAAGACTTGAACGATTACTGTTCTGTCTTGTGGTATGAAGAATCATGAAAATTAATAGTCTCTCTGTGCTCAAACGAAGTCTTTATGGGGCAGTAATACCCACCCTGTATTTCTTACTTAAAACCATACATTAATTTCTTTGCACTTAAAACCAGTCAATCGGTTTTTAAATTTGCTGTTGTATCAAAAATACTGAAAATTTAATAAATTTCTGTTTTGTTTTACAATCGTATTCTCCAGAAACCTTTTAATGCCCCACAAGTCTTTGTCTTGTGCATCTACACCAGGACTTCGCTCTCGCCCGCAATTCTCACTTAGCGCAGCTGTCCTTGTGCAAAGAGGTTGATGCTCAGGGGCAGGATGGGCATAAGGTTGTATCAACTGACGTGTTCTTGGGACTAATTAACAACTCTGTGCTTCAGAGCTGTCAGTTTAGCACGACTTAACGTGGAGCACCCACGGCACATGGGGTACCAGCCCCCAAAGGTTGACTGGGCTTAAGAAGATTTTACTGCACATCGAATTGTCTCAGCTTTGGTGATAAAGCAGCTTAAGTAGTCACGCCGTGATTTCATGCTGCAAATATTTACCTGTGTCATAAAATGCCTCTGACAACTGAAGCCTTGTGAAAGAGAAACCAGACCTCCCGTGCCTTATTCTCTGGTCTCCTTACCCAACTGCTAGTCGCCTGCTTCAAGTGAACCCACCAGTGCAATATTTTATGTGGCTGCAATGAGCAGATACTATTTCACCTCTCTTTTTAACGCCTTGTTTTGAAGGGAAAAATCAATATGTATGTGAGGGGCAGGGGAACAGGATGATAGAATCATAGAATGGTTTGGTTGGAAGAGACCTCAAAGCCCATCCAGTCCCACCCCTGCCATGGGCAGGGACACCTCCCACTGGATCAGGGGCTCCAAACCCCATCCAACCTGGCCTGGAACCCCTCCAGGGATGGGGCAGCCACCACTGCTCTGGGCACCCTGGGCCAGGGCCTCCCCACCCTCACAGGGAAGAAATTCCTCCTTATGTCTACGATGAACAATTGTGGTCAGAAAAGAGCATGTCCCACCACTGCAGGTGAGGAGCTCCCGCTTCTGCCTGAACAGCAGTGGAAATACAAGGTGGATGTGACCCCCTAGAAGCTTCGCAGCCAACCCTTTAAGGACAAAAAGGACCTCTCCAACCACCTGCTGCTGTTGCAACGATGAACCAGGCAAAGCAGTGACTGCGGCGTTCCTGTAAGGCAGACTGCAACCCACCAGCCTGGAGTTGGTGCCATTTCTCCCAGTGCCTCTGGTTAGATAGAAGGATCTTCCTATTTTTATCTGTAGCCTGAAGTTTATTGATGCACAGAAGCAAAGGAAGATTAATGCTTGATTGGTTAAAAATGTGCATTTAGAAAGATTCGGTTCCAGCTTTCAGCCTTGCTACGGATTTTTCTATGAGTCACAGGTAAATTTCAGAGGTATTTTGATCCCTGCAGATGCAATCTTTGTGACCTTGGCAGGCTTGTAAACAGCATCATACACTTACCTGGCTTTAGGTAGCGAAATCTTTTCCTTTATCTCTTTGGTTCCCAGCTGTCAATTATTTCTCTGCATCTCAGAAGCTCCGCAGATTAATTTGTTCGCATAAAGGGTACAGTCTGCGGTGCGAGACACAGGGAGGAAAAAAGCTTTAGTGGCAGAAGATAGCCAACAAGTTTTAAATAAGAAATGGTTTTTGATGCAGTCACCTCCAGATTAGGGGAAGGGAGGCTGATTTTACCTTTTCGTAGAAATGGCAGAAATTCAAACTTTTATATTTTTATACATATACATTTTATACCAGGGCACTTTGCCTCTATTGCGTATATGAGCAACACTGTCAGAATTGACACATATTGCTAAAACACGTCACCTGTGACAAAGACAGCAGCTTTTCTTAAAACATACAGTCAAAAGGAAAAAAAAAAAGAATTAAAGATCTCAGCCTTTTCACCCATGGAAGGAAGAAAGCATCCACAGGCACCGCAGCAGCGCTCTGATGCATGTTGTGCCACCCAAACTGCTGTAGAAGGGGGCTCCCCTCCCTCTTGCCAGCGTGAATGTCCACATCAGCCCTTCCTGAAGTATTTCTATCCACTCTTTTCAGTAACCGACCTCTGTCAGAGCGCTGGAGACTAGGGGAACAGTCCCCTTCACCGGGGAGGTCACGGTAAGTGGTTCAACACGGGCTAAAGAAGGCAATTTCCAAACACAACGAGAGCAGAGTGATGGTAAAACGAGTGAAACGCACTGCGCTGTCTAACCAGCCTCCCTGCTGATGCTCAGCCCCAATCAATTCACAGCTAATGACAACCCCAAACCCAAGCATTTGTGGCCAGTGAAAAAAATCAATTGAAGGCTATGTGACGGAATGGAAAATAGTGTAGTGCATTGGGCGTGTTGCCTTGGGGTGAAGGCTGCCCCAGCTCTGGGATCTGAGTCACAGAGCGTACCGGGACCACTCTGCCAAGCATCCATCTCCCCTCCTGCATTGCTCTGGACGCTGCTGTTATTGGCACGTACCTTAAGAGAGGGAAAAAAATTACAGCCTACCCTGTTGCAGCTTTAGATACGCATTCCATTTCTCAAATATCTGTCCGGAGCAGCCCGGTGCCCGCACGCTGTGCATGTGGGTGGATGGTACATACGGCTTCTCACGGAATGCTACCTGTTTCGCATCATGTAAGGCTTAATCCTCTCAGCTGTTTGTAAAACACCCGTTTTCTGCTGCCTGGAAATCAAAAAGAAAATAACGATAGCTCTATAAATAGCAGTGACAGCATTTCCCGAGATGGTTTGCAGAATAAGAATGGCGTATGAGGAATATTGGTGCGAGCTCAGCACCTTTGAATGGAGCTGCTTAAGTTGTGCGCTGGGGCGGGCTGATAATCTGGAACATGTGCAGCATGAGCTCATGTCTGCCTGCAAAACAGCGTGTAAATGCACTTGGTATATTTAGAAACTTAACATAGTTTGAGAACTTTGACCTGAAATAGCCCCTTTGTCAGTCTGTGAGACCCAATATTAATTTATCGTGGCTTCTTTTTATTACTTACTGTTAGCAACGGCAGAGCGAGGCACGTTTGTGCTGCACCAAACTAGACCAACACATCGCCCATGCCCTGGAAGGCCTTCAGCTCCCCAAGTGGAACACAACGTTGTAAATTCTGGGCTGTAAAGAGATGTAGCTGACTCCAGGATTTTGTGCTAAATCCTGATTTGACTTTCTACTTCATTTCCTCTTTTTCCCCACCCACTCCTTCCTCCTCCTCGTGTCACATTTGGTTTACATTTACTCCTTACAGAAACTTCAAGTTTTGCAAATGTAATAGCAATTTTCCCGTTAGAATATTGAGTTTCCCTTGGCAACTGCCTCAGCTCCCGGATTCAAAAATGTATTTTCTTGACCTCTAAATAGGAAAAAAAGAGCAGCTGTAATGCAGATGAAATGTGTCCTACATCATCTGGGATTCTCTTCCAAGTCCTGGAAGCTGGAAGCAGCTTCCTTTCTGTCTCGTCTCCTCTTTTTTACATTTTTTTTTGTTGTTAAGAAGAACTGAAATCTGGTATAACCACAAGCAGAACTCCAAGAATCTGAATTCTAGGCATGGGTCTGTCATATCCAACTCCGAATGTCACCGCTCCCTTCCCACTTAGCAGCACCTGCTGTCATTTCAGCAAAGCTGAAACCTAAGGTCTATCTTTCACACACCTTTCTTGACATGAGTTACGTCCACACTCCGTTCATTCACAGGGAGAACGGCAGCAGCCTTCGCCGGAGCAATGAACTGACTGGAAGAAAACTCTGTCTCAGGTGACAAAGCTATGGAGTATCTGGAGGGGAGAAGGGGATGATGTTCTGGTGTTTCGTTGATAGCACCACACGACCCATCCCAGCAGTAAGGATGTCCCTATGATTTCACCTCACCGTAAAGCAGATGCTGTCTGCAGTACAAAAGAAATGAGCAGCTCTTTTCAACAGCAGCTGTTTCCCTCCTAAGCGAACCAACGTGCTACCTCTCTGCGGAGGAGATGAAAGTGCTGCCGAGCGACAAGACAACGCATCTCGCTGGGATGAAGATGCTACCGCTGGCACAGGAGCCTACCAGCAACCGAGTTGTGCATATAGTTATTGATTAAGAAAATTAATTTGCAGTGAGAAAGATATATCTGCTTATGAGGGAAGATGAAACTCATCTCCATGGGGATGGTTTAGGAGGTGCATTGGAATTGCAAGACTTTGTGATGCCACCTTTCCTTTGTGCACCAGCTGTCATAGCCTGTACAGTCAGAGCAGTACAGAGAGGGCAAGGTGTCTGTAAGGCAGCTAGCTCTGCAATTGTGACCTGTTCTAGCGCTTACCCTAATTAACTCCAGAAAGAAGCAGCACTAACGAAACCACACTGCTGCCAGGACTGATGGCGGTATCTCTGCGAGGGGCTGCAGTGTTATGCAGACCTGGTTGCTTGGAAACATTGGCACAAGTCAAGCTGACAGCCCTGGGCGACACCAGACAGTGCTGGAAAAGCATCTGAGCAAAGAAGAGCGGAGCCAGCAGAGCATGTACAGCTAGCCAGGCCACAGGAGCTGATACGTGCGTTCCTGGGAGTTCCAATCCCCCCGGCAGTAGATAGTCTGTCCATCCTGCAGCTGCTGCAGGAATTGCTCAACAACTGAAGATGATGATGATGCTGCTTCTTCAAGGAATTTCTTCCCTACCTCTCCCTTTTCTTCAATACACTAAGGACATGGATGTGTTGGACTGCGTCCAGAGGAGACCACACAGATGATGGGAGGGCTGGAGCAGCTCCTGTAGGAGGACAGGCGGAGAGAGTTGGGGTTGTTCAGCCTGGATTGAAGAGAAGGTTCTGGGGAGGCCTTAAAGCAGATTCCAGTATGGAAAGGGGCTCCAGGAAAGCTGGGGAGGGGCTCTGGATCAGGGAGGGCAGGGACAGGATGAGGGAGGATGGTTTTAAACTGAAAGGGGGGAGATTGAGATGAGATCTTAGGAAGAAATGTTTTGCTGTGAGGGTGGGGAGGCCCTGGCCCAGGTTGCCCAGAGCAGTGGTGGCTGCCCCATCCCTGGAGGGGTTCCAGGCCAGGTTGGATGGGGCTCGGAGCCCCTGATCCAGTGGGAGGTATCCCTGCCCAGGGAATGGGGTGGGACTGGATGGGCTTTGAGGTCTCTTCCAACCAAACCATTCTACAATTCTTTTCCCCTGATCGGGGAAGCAACTATTTAGAGAGGGAAAGCTTAGCCACAGTTTCCAGAAGGGAACTCTTGTTCGTAGGGAAATCTCCAAGGACATCTCAAAAAAAGAGTTAATAGTAAAGCTGTGGGCACAAACCTCAATTCCTTCTGATGTCACTAATAGAGTTTCTACATCTTCCTTTAGCAAAGGGGGGAAAAAATGGTCCTTTCTGCTTTCTGTCAGCTACACAATATTTGCCATGGAGACATGTGGAAATTGAAAAGTTGTTAAACTTTTCTCCGAACAGTTTAAAGTAATTATTGCTTTACATAGACCTTCTAATGCTAATTTGGTGGTATTTTAGTCTCTTGTGCCTTTTTTTCCTTTCCTATTCAACGCTCCTTCATGGATGCCTTTAACCGTACATTTCCCACCACTGAAAGCTATGTTTTAAAATAATTTTTTAAAGTTCAGTATAAATAGTTTAAAAATAAACCCCTGCTGTATGTGCATCTCAATCATAATCCCACTCCTTCAGACACTTGAAGGATGCCTTTCCCTCCATGCAGTTACTGTTGCCAGAAGGTCTGCGTCACGGGGACTTAAAAAAAAAATACCCAACAACAAAATAAAAAACCCTAAAAGCCCACCGCTACCAACCTCTCTCCCTCCAAATGTTAAGAGGGCTTTCCACTGTTTGAAGAAACCTTCTCCTCAGGTGGAACATCATAGAATTGTTCAGGTTAGAAAAGACCTTTAAGATTATTGAGTCAGAAAACCCAACAGAAATCAACCCAACCAGAAACCCAACACTGCCAACTCCACCACTAAACCACGTCCCCAAGCATCACATCTCCTCATCTTTTAAACCCCTCCAAGGGTGGTGACTCCACCACTTTCTGTGAAGTAATTTTTCCTGATATCCAATCCAAACCTCCCCTTGAGGGCCAAAAAAGAGAGCTCTTGGCAAACCGACTGCTGACCCAAAGGGTGGGGGAGCAGAGCCCACCCAGGACAGCCTGGAGAGGGAAGATGCTTTTAAAAAGAGAGAAAAAAACCAACAAACGAGGAAATATCCAGTGCATCCTGAGAGCAGAGAGAGTCGTGCAGAAGCAGCACAGAGAGGTGGAGAAGAAAGCAACTCCGGGGAAAAGAGAAACACAGCACAGACAATGCAGCTACAACATCTTCGTGTAAACCACAGTAGTGCTTTGTCTGAGCGCTCTCCAAAGAGTCGTGCATTTAGCACTTAGTTCCTCACACGGGTATTTGCTGACTCTCCTTCAACTCGTTGGAGCAATTAATCTTTATGAAAATATAATTAGCTACAGTTAGGAACAAAAGCATCGAGCATTATTAGGCTAAAGGCGAGGCAGGGTCAGGTAAGGCAAAAGGCTGTTGTCCCCTATGGATCCGCTCCCTCTCAGGGGAAGGGTTACCTATAGGGGGAATGTGACAAAACAACAACAAAACCCCTTCAGAGCATTTCCATTCCATTCTGTGACCTATCAGACTTCCTACGAGGAGATTAAAAAAATACCTTCAAATCACTTACATTTATACTCCTTCACAAACGATGTTTTAATACAAATTTGATTTCTGTGTATTTAGCTTCGCTTCCAAAGGAGCTTCAGAGAACCAAACACCGAATGTTAATGAAACCCAAGCTTTCCAAACACCTGGGTGTCCTTAGAAGCCAATCCTGAGCTGGTAAAATCCTCTCAGTTTCTTGCTTTGATATAACTTAATAAAAGCAAGACTTGCTGTTGTGATTCAGGTGCAAAGGAATTGGAATCTGCAGTTTCATCAGGAGGGAGTAAAACAATATTGGGCCTAAGTAAGACCATCTGAATCTGATTCTAAATTACCAAGGAGTTTGTTTTGGTGGTAACACGCAGTGATTCAGAATGAACTTCTGGAGGTTGGCAGCAAAATCTGGCTTTGTGTCCTATGATTTTCAGCATTTCAAGGGTTTGAGCAATCTGATCCGGTGGGAGGTGTCCGTGCCCATGGCAGGGGGTGGAACTGGATGGGTTTGGAGGTCCCTTCTAACCCAAACCGTTCTATGTGCTGTAAAAGTCACAGTATAAACAGAAGCCCTCCGTTTATTACTGACTCGTTACAGAAGTCTGAACAACACCTTACAGAATGAGGGTGCAATAATAAAAACAACCGGAAAGAAATTCGGTGAGCTTATTCCAAAGAGCCTTCCTCAGAAAACACAGAGCCACAGGATGCGCTACGGTCTGAGATTCTTCTCCTTGAGGTCACACTCAGTGGTCTCCACAGCCCATCTTTGTTAACACAGACAGGTAAACTGAGCCCCGTTCGTGGCCACAAATGCCAAAACCCCATTTTTATCCAACTATTAGAGAAGCCTTTTGGGAACTGGGAGAGGTAACCACGGGCCATGCATCTGATGTGTAGATTGGATTAGTTTGGTTAGAACAGAGCCTGAGTAACCTTTTTATTCCCACGTCAGCATCCAGAAAAATAAACATTTTGAAAGTTTCATTTGACAGTGCAGGTCCGCTCCTGTTACTGGCTTTCTGAATTTTAACCCCTTTTGGGAGAATTTAGGGGTTTTTTACCTGCTTTTAGTTTTTTATTATCAACTGCTGTGTAATGCGATATTGCAAGAGGAGCGCTTGGAGGCAGCAGCCTGCCAGCAGGATGTACCTCTGCCTATATTGGTACAGGCAAAATCAACTGGTGGTGCTTAAAGTGGTTAAACTGATGACCTGAGCGCACCTATTTTCTCCTACCTGAGCTTAACTTCCCTGGTGCAATATTTTACCTCCAGTTAAAATGGTGCAGCAAACCCCAATCTCGTGACATCCTGGGGAAGAGGATTCCAAGGTGAAATCATCCTTGAGACAGAGAGACAGTACATGGATTTATGTGAGAGCTTAAATGGGTCTTCAGTTTTGTGCTGCCCCTCTACAGAGAAATAAGTTGCACCCAGAATTATTACCCTTTTTTTTTCCAGCAAATGTGAAAACACAGAGGGGCTTATCTATGATACCTCGATCTCTCAGTGGCAAAAATGCAGCCAACACCCCCCTTAGTCTCTCTGATCTGACCACACATTCCTCCTTGCTGTAAATCTACTGAGTTAGCTGAAACAAATATCTCTGACCAACATCTCACCTTTGACTTGGTGGCAATTTGGTCCAAAAGAAACAAGAATGCCGCTATATATTGATCCCAAAAGTGAGCAGGAAAGTCTCCAGGTCTGATCAGCAAACATGGGATAATAAAAGAAAATTATGGCGAAGTCCTTAAGGGCTTGCGCTGAAGATTATTTCTCTGAATCAATTAAACATACGTATTTCCTGAGGGAACAATGTTTTATTAGAAAACAGCATTTTTAGAGACACTGGGATTTCTCCTGCTTGTGGGTTGGTTTTTTTCCCCAGTTTGTTGTGGATGATGCCATCACACCAGGGAGAACCTCTGCTTAGTCGGACTGTTTTTCTGGAGTAGCTCTTCACTAACTTTGCTAGAAATAGATGTAAACTAAGTTATCTGAAAAGGAGGATTCACACCCAAAACTTAGCAACCAACCTCTCATGCAAGAACAATCTGGTAGGGAAGCTGTGTTTCAGTTCTCTAATAAACATATCATAGAATTATAGAATGGTTTGGGCTGGAAGGGACCTCAAAGCCCACCCAGTCCCACCCCTGCCATGGGCAGGGACACCTCCCACTGGATCAGGGGCTCCAAGCCCCATCCAACCTGGCCTGGAACCCCTCCAGGGATGGGGCAGCCACCACTGCTCTGGGCAACTTGACTCCATCAGAGCATGTTTCACCAGGACATCTTCAGTGCTTTGCAAAGTGCGTCAATGATGTTTTCATCTTGCAGACCAAAAAGTACATGCACAGAGAAGAAAAAGAAGCTCCTTGGTCAAAATAACTTTGCTCTTCAGGAGTATGCAGCACACACAGTGCTAACTAGCACCTACCATCAGGTTCTCTGACTTGGGAGCCTGACATCAGGACAGGGCATGCAAGAGGCCATGGAAATATTGGAGTTTACAGCACAGTATCTGCAGAGAGATTGGCCACGGAGAATCAGCTTGAGGCTTCGACTACAACCTACCTACTGCAAAGATACAGAGAGTATCAGGAATGATGCTAATGGTCCTGCTTCTTGCATCCTCTCTGATGCTCATGCGAGGTTTGCAGGGTATATACATACTGAATGCTATCTTTAGCTTCCAGCCCTCAAGAAAACCTGCAGTACGACGGTGAACTCTCCCTGGAATATCAGGGTGCAAATATTTAAAGGTATTTGTGTGCTTGTGGTATACACTTTGTGGATTTAAGCTGAGAGTCCTAAAATCACGGGAACCATGCCTAAAGCTCACAGTTCCTATTCTTTGTCTCTGCTTGACTTAACGCACCCTCTAATTGAGGAAGACAGGTAAAAGCATGCTATATACATTCGCATACACGTACAATGTCACGTGGCAGTGCACCCTGAATTTATGGGCACCTTCTTTCCTTCAGGATTGGAGGTTGCTGGCTCCTTTCTGGAATCACTCAGCTGAACAACCCAGCCCTAAGCTCAGTGCTCACAATCAATACAGTTGGACAGAATAAAAAGGACAAGGATAAAAATTGTGACATGAACATGGTACGGAGCAGTTAGAGTTGCTCTTAGCCTTCCTGTTAGCATCTAAATCTAGAAGCTGTTCAGAAAGAGTGAAAGAAATGCTTTACCTGGGGAATCTAAGCAAATTCTTCTGGCTTCTAGCCAAGGCGCTCTTTTCAACCACGCTCCTTGGCTCCCTGTGCTGCTGGAGGCGAGCCATGGTTTTCTAGACTTAATCCACAGCTGGATGCCTCGCTTCCTCTGTTGCTAAACATAGAAACCATCCACAGTTCTTCAAGGGATGATGATAGGAATTTCAAGTGGTTTGCCTTTTCAAAAGAGAACACTGTCTGCTTCAGATCCAGGGGTCGCTACGTTCCAAAACCATTTCTGATTCTAGCCTTGGGAGAAATTTGCTTTGTACGTGCCTGAGCTTCAGCCCAGGTCAAACTAGTAGGACAAACAATCTGAAAGCTGTAGGAGGTCTATGAAGACAAGCTGAGTTTCCTGTGAACCACGTAAGAAACACTGGGAGCTTGCAACAGCAGCTTACTAAACCAAAGCTAGGCTTTATTCTTTAGACCAAAACCATTTGGGTTAGCGCAGAATCATAGAGTCAGTTGGAAAAGACCTCTAAGATCAAGTCCAACCACCAGCCCAACACCACTGTGCCTACTAAACCGTGCCCCAAAGTGCCAATTCTACACACTTCTACACACTTTTTGAAGGTCTCCAGGGATGGAGACACTGTCGCTGCCCTGGGCAGCCTCTTCCAGGGCTTCACCACTCTGTCAGTAAAGGGATCATTCCTAATATCCAATTAGGACCGTAGATGCTCTAAGAGGCAAGAATGTTAACAAGATTAACTTGTTATGTTTGTTTTTCCTTCTTTTCTTCTATCCTACACCTCAATTATGAAATTAACCTCTAGCTATTCACAGGTATGTGGTTTCCAAGAGGCTCTGAACTACTAGAAGATTCCCTGGGAAGCTATTAGCTACTAAACCCTGTAGTTAAAACCCGTTGGCTGAGCCCATAAAAGAAAAGGAAAGATACCTCCTTGCTTGATGGAGGCTGGGTCCCTTAGACCATATATAGGAGTAGTGTGGGATGATTACAGTTTTAGTTTATGAGATGGTATTTGGCCAAAATGACCTTTTTGAGTCATTTGTATGAATGACTGTCTCCAGCAGCGCTTTTCTGGGAAGCTCTTTCCCCAGTGGAGATACGCTCATCAGCCAACTGATCTGTTACAGATGAACACGCTCTCAGTCAAACAGCTCAAGCTGAACCGTGAACTCTAATTGGAAAGTTACCAATAAAAAGAAAAGAGTAAAAAGTTCTTCTCTGGATTTTAGCCTAACTGATGTTTTTCTGTAAATTGCACTAAATGAGGGATTGATAACAAGATTGTGCAGCCCTAATGAAATTGCAGTGAGTGATTTATACATGTGTCTCCAAGCATAACAGCCAAGGTCGTCTCCGAAGCGGAGTGAGAAGGTGACTTGGCATCTTTTCAAACCACAAGTTTATTTGTATTAAATAGTTAGCATGGGTCAGCAGCATGCATGCTGACTGTAATAACAACAGGAATAACAGGGAAAATTGCTTCTAGTTTGAAGGAGAACTTCTGGGTAACTGTGTCCTTATTTCCAGTCCCGTTTCCTGCACGCTAATCTTTGTGTGCGGTGGAGACCAATGTGTATTGCTCATTAGCTCAATGAAACTTTTCCATCTCACTAACGTTCCTTGAGCCGTTATAACAGCAGAGATGTTATTTCTGCAAGTGATGGGTAGCATCAACAGTATAAAAGAAAAGACAAGATTTAGAGGGAAGAGGTGAGAGAAAAAAACCAGCATTTAACGTACTGGCTAGAGTAGCTTTATTGTGTTGACTGAGATACAGCCAGGAGTGCTGATGCCAAGGGGCATGAGAGTGAAACATTCCACACTCGGCAGCTCTTCAACAGTAGCCTCAGACCAAGCTCGGAATGGATTCAGGAGATGTAGAGGTATTGGGTTTTATTTTAAAGGTCAGTGACTTCTCCCTCCAAATTTATTACTGGATTCAGTTACTGTAAAATCACTACGAGGTCTGCATTTGCAAAGGGTTCCGTCTTACCTCTCTGGAATCCAATAATCATTTATTAATAGTTTTACGGAACAAATGTTTTATAGAAAAGGCAAAAGCTCAATGAATTCCCATAATAGTGGGCATGTAGATGTAACCCTTGTGAAGAGAGTCCATTCCCTTGTATTAAGGGTTTTCAATCGCTGGGAAGGACGGAGCTCTTGTGTCAATAAGACAAAAGGGACTGTAGGTCCTTCTAAACACACGGCTCCAGGACGCTGGTGGGGATTTTTATTTTAAACGCAGACGTGTGTTTGCTGGCAGACACATCGTGACAGATGCCTGCTTTAACCTTTGGACCTCGGACACATGGAATCCTCTGCACCTACATTTATCAGGGTTTTTTTTTAAGTAGCCCTCTGCGCTGCCAGAATCCTAAGAGCATTAAACCTCGCTAATGTGGTTCAGTTTGCTGAGTTGTCCTCATTTCTAGAAAAATTGGACCAGATCACAGGAGCAGAAATGATACCAGTAACAAAAAAAACGTCCTTCTTTTGCAGCAAGATCTAGGAACAAAATTCCCTGGCATAAGCTTTGTTTGTAGTGCTGCTTTTAATTTTGATCCCCGAGAGCCCTGAAGCCGGCAAATAAAAACCAAGAGGGACCAAATGCTGCGCCAGTATTAGGATACACAGATAAGTTGGGGGTGTCCAGGTCTCTTGACAGCTTGTTGGCTTGGGAGGAAGCCCTGGAGTCAGAACGGTCACACAACATTAAAACACTCCGCAAAAATATAGCCCTCGTTTATTGTTGTAGTTGTAATGGTTTGCCGTTTAGACGGGCCTGTATAAAATTTATATCTGCTTAATATCTTTTATTATGCAGTTAATCACAAGGAATAATAAAAAGGGAGAGAGTCTGAAGGCCTCTCTAATTCATTTACTTAATAGATTGCTTGTAGTGGGGGAGCAAGTAGAGTTTGCTGATATTTCATTAAGATGGGTCATATTTGAGGATTTCTGATGGTAAAAGTTTCTGAAGAACAGGGTTCTTCGTGAATGAATTTCATTGACAAGGAAATAGAGCTTATCTCAAATGTTTTCTTCCTTGGAAAGTGGTCATCCTGCTCATCTAGGTCAACCTTCCGACCAGCATTTTCCTTTCTCTGTGATCGGCTCCTGCTCTTTGAGGCCAGTTTCATAGCCTGGATAATGGGTTTGATTTTTCACGTATTGTCCCTTCATTCGTTGCCACCTCCCTCAAGTCAACTTTAACCGTCCAGAACATAAACTGAAAACAGTTCATATTTGTACCACAGCCCCATTATTGTCCACCATCGCTATCTTGAGCCCTCGCTCACTCAAACTCCTCCAACCTGACCTGAAGAGCAAGGTCTCCAGCTCATTTCTTTCCTGAACTCCTACGTGCATCAACACTTCAGTCATAAGAATTTGCAGACACGGCAAAGATTGTCTTTCAAGTAAGGTAAAATCATGCGACCATAACCTTTTTCTCTGCCTGCTTCACTCAAGTAAGACAATGCTGAGACTAAAAGGCAGGAGAATTATTATATTTTAACCTCATTTTGGCCCCAGAGAGAAATAAAGAAAACCATATTGAGGGGTAACATCAAACAACATGCAAATAAGCTCGGAAAATGAAAAAGCATCAGCCTGGCTTTTGTTGGGTAGCGACAAATAAGTTCTGACAGGGGTTTTACACTTACACCTGTGATAAACGTGGCAATAATTTTTTATCATCTTCTTTATTTCAGCAAAGAGCTCCGCACAAGTGTCAATAAAAATAAAACAGATATAAATCATCAAAACAGTGTGTTTGAGCAGATGTGCGTGGTGGGAAATAAGGAAGCGTTTGCGACAGAAAGAAGAAAGCCCAGCATTTAATGCACTTAGCTCTCTAAAAGCGTTTCTGGATTCTTCGAGCACAGCTTTGCCCATCTCATTTTAATTTGGTTCCGTGCCCAGATTTTTAATGCTGCCATGGCCTCCACGAGAAAATGAAAGAGCTTCTACAGCGACTTGCACTCACAACAGCCCTGTGTCAAAGTGACCGCGTTACCAATTTAGAGGTTGAACTTACGTTGTCCGAGATCTTAATTTCATCAAATTTTACAATTACAGTTTGTGCCACATTTAGCATGATCATTGCAGAAAAATCACCTTTAGGCTGTTCTTTTCAATCTTCAGATAGCAATAGGTGCATGGCTTGCAATCACGGGCTTTAAGTCTGTATTTTAAAATACAATCACGTCCTCAGTCTTGCACACTATTTACCGGATTAATGCTCCTCCTTTCGAGAATATCTAGGATTTATTTTCTTATTTTCTTAACGGTGCTGCCCGTACGAGAGTGGACAGGTGTTCTTACTCCTGGCCTCCACAAAACTTCTATCTCGGATGAAAACGCTATAGATATCTATGGCCAGGAAGGGGCAAGGAGGTTCATTAAGTACTACCGTGCATCCGGAATGCCATAAAGTACAATCTTAATATCAAAATAGACAGGTGAGAAACTCTGGGAATTGCGAATGTTTCCATTTGAGAAAAAGGATGTTTAAATTTAGCAGAGGACTGGGCTTGATAGAATAAAAAGCCCTTTCTGATTCTCTCTTGCTGTGATAGCAAAATACATAAGATGAAGGGAGAACCTATAAATTAGATACCTAGAATATTCCATCAGGTGCTGATCACTCTTTATTGTACAAGTACCGCATAGTTCTTCCGAGTGCAAAGCAACCTGGAAGTACACTACAGTAACGATATACACTTTACTCAGTCCCATCCTCTGCTTTTTTATATCAGAAACCTTTTTAACAACAATTCCGTGATAATGAAATTTTGCTTAAAGAAAATTGATTTTGCTGTTACGAAGTTACTCTAAAGTTAATTCGGATTTGAAAACAGTAATGGGTGTGAAAGAGCAAAGCAGAAAATAAAATGTGGCTGAATATAATCATATTATGGATTTATATTAAAACTTGAATTATGTGTTGAATATAGTTGCTTTGAAAGATGTACTCCCCAGCCCTCAACCTGAACAGGACCGTTGTCTTGCAGCATGATATTTAATGAACTACCGTAAGGGCTTAGAATGTCTGTACTCATAAGCTGACACCTGAAATCTAGGACACAACATCTTCCCAGTGTGAATTGAAAAATGAATGCTAATAAAACTCTGAAGGATCCAAATCCTGCTAGGAAGGCACAGTTCAACCGTCTGCCCAACACCACCGTGCCCACTACACCATCTCCCAAAGTGCTATTTCTATCCGCTTTTTAAACCCCTCCAGGGATGGAGACTCCACCATTTCCCTGGGCAGCCTCTGCCAGGGCTTCACCAATCTTCTTGGTAAAGAAATTGTTCCTAGTATCCAGTCTAAACCTCCTCTGGCACTACTTGAGGCCATTTCCTCTGGTCCGATTGCTTGTAAGCTGGGAGAAGAGCCCAGCACCAACGTCACTGCAACCTCCCTTTTTGGAGCTGCAGAGAGCGATGAGGTCTCCCCTCAGCCTCCTCTTCTGCAGACGAAACAGCCCCGGGTCCCTCAGGCGCTCCTCATAACCCTTGTCACAAACATCACAAAACCAATGCTGCCTTTTCCTCTTTAAATAATGATAGATTCATGAACTATTTGCCTGCCTCACCCCATTAACTCCCTAACTGCCCAGCAAACCAGAGAGATAATAACATCGCTTATTCTTGCTAATGTTAGCAGGAAAGATGTATTGTGGGCCAATAATAAATACTTTTACATTTGCAAGTTTGCTTTTGCAAACAGATAAATGCATTTCGAGTTTAAATTACGTATTTCTAATGTACCTTTCACCAAGAATATAAAAATGTTTTGAGGGAATGAATCTTTAGTGCTCCCACCGTCGTGTGTTACAAAGGTGATGGACATCCCTTCCTTGCTGAACGCTTTACTCGGGTAGAATCATAGAATCGCTAGGTTGGAAAAGACCTCTTAGATCATCGAGTCCAACCATTCCAATGTGCCACTAAACCATGTCCCTGAGCGCCTTGTCTACCCATCTCTTAAATACCTCCAGAGATGCTCCCTGGGCAGCCTCTGCCAGTGCCTGATGACTCTTTCTCTGAAGAGGTAGAGGGAATCTGCTGTTCAGATTCCACTCATCAAGCAGAAGTAATAGAGGATTAGAGCTTATCTTGCAAAGCCCCAACTTTAAAATCCTTGGCACTTCATGAAAGGGTGAGCACTTAGTTCTCTTCCTCCTCCCCTCAAACAGAAGGTACATTCCACCTAGCACGTTAGTTCCAACCACCAGGACACATCTGAAGCTCTAATCCTCATCATCACACAGTGTGCAACCTGGACTCCTTTCAGAAGAGGAAAAAGTGCTCCTATGATGTGTGGCAGCACCTACGGGGCACTTAATGTGACTATACCAGAGCCGGCCTGCAGAAAAGTCATCAAAGCTTGTGGTATGGATATTGGGTCTGCAGCAGCAGTTGCTTCCAGTGCCATAGATCCTCTGCTACTGCGCTGCACTACTAATTTAAACCTACCCAAAGTCTTTTCCTTAGCTCAGGCTCCTCTAAACACATTTCTTTAACGTTTCCCACGCTGGCACCAATCAGCCAGGGATGTGGGTCCAGAGTCCTCATGCACGGAGTGTGCATCACCAGGGAGTTTCCTACTACCCACCATTCTTTTCTGAAGAATAGCCAAGTGAAACTTCCACACGTACACCCAAAACACAACTATAATGAAAAAAACCCAGTCTAACTACCATCTCAATAACATATATTTCAGCTCCTCCCAATTCATCCTAGTCATTTTGATTTAGTCTTTCTGATGTATATTCCTCTCCCACCCACAAACGCATCCCTTGATTCCAGAAATCGATGCTTTAAAATGGGAAGATGTCGTTTATCTCGGCAGCATTGCGGCATATCCCTTGTAAAGAGTCCAATAGATCTGTAAGCCCCGGAGTTTAGTGGTATAGATGGCCACATAGCTGAAGTATTATCTTAGCAGAAACTGCTTCAGGAATATGGATGGATTTTCACGCAATGAAATTGTATGATCAATCATAGGATTCAGCCACAGAAAGCAAAGCCTTGTTGATGTATCTCTGCCATTAGATACACATTTTAAACACTTGCTTTCTATCTTGAATGTCTGGAAATCCTGACGCGAGCGCTTTCCGAGTTCAGTCAGGTGAGGGCTGGTGAGGGCTCATTCTGACGGGGGCACCATTTTCTTGGGTTCCCCGAGCAAACGCGCTCAACATGGGAAAGTAAATATTCCGTCAGAGTTAACCAGAATCTGCTGTTTGTGGGCAGAAGATGTAGGACCAGAAATACGTCCAAAGGAAATAGAGTGCTTCAGTTTGAGTTCCCTCATTATGTTTCAGCTGCAATGGTAGAGTCCCAGCTTTGGGAACAGTAAAATGAGAAAGGTCATTGCTACTTTCTACTTGAGAGAGGCAGAGAACTAAAGTGCCTCAAAGTGGCTGATTTTTCCCCATCCTTTCCATTCTCAGATGCTCAACTGCTATGAAGCCTTTAAAAGTTACGGCTTCTATTGATCATGACAAGAACGTTCTTGTCTAAAGCTCTTCAACTCCTTAGGAGGATCAGTGACAAAAAATTAGCCTAGAGAAACCCACCCTGACTCGTGGGATGAAGGCATATCCATATATTCTTGCACAGGCTGGGTTCGGTCCCTCTACTCTTAATCTCACTGCCTATCTCTCTCTTTCAATGTCAATCTAAACTGCCCTGGCAGGCGGGAATCCCACAAGAAATCATACTTTTAATCAGAGAAATGTGAAAGGTGTCAGGACTTAACACTTAAGTAAGTCCTCTCTTCCTCAGGCCAAAATTCTCACATGAGGAGTACAGAGTTGAGAACCAAGGGAGAGACGGTAGAACTTTGTAATGTAGCATCTACTTGAGAAAACATGTCAAAAATGTGCTAAAAAAAAAAGCTTCGTTGTGATGACATATCCAGAGCAGCAAGATTAGAGGCAATCTAAAAGAAAATACCCTGCCATCTAGCACCGCTAGCCCAGAAAAAAATAACAGCTCTTCCTTTCAATGACTGGCACTTGATTTTAATAGGCCCAGTGCACATAAAAGCTCCCACAGAGATGAGGCAGACGTGTTTAAATCAGTCAAACAGAACACTTCCCCATCCCTTCGCCTGACCCTACAGGAGTACGTTTATGGCCTAATACATTATTGACGAGGCTGACTTCTATAAAAGTGCTCTGGCATAAGTGGTTATAAATGTGTATTGTCTGCTCTGTATAATCCATTAACTCATTAAAATAATTGTCTTAATTTGATTGTTAAAGTGATTAATAGGACAACTGTTCAAGGAAATTAATACTCCAAATTGAAGCATAACTGCAGCCGAAAAATAACTCCAGTGAATTTGTGTGGTAACAGGTACGGGCTTGTGGTTAATGAGCCTTGGGAAGTTAAATATAGAATGGTATGGGGAAGGCAGCGAGAAGACAATTCCTCTATGAAGTATGGCAGGAATCGCTTTGTGACCTGAACCTGGAGTCCTCCGTCCTGCTCAAACGTTTGCCCGAGCACATTCCGACCATACTCTCCGCTGCCTGTGCTCATAAGTCTGTGCTGGGGAGGAAACACCAAGACTGATTGTATCTCCTCTAATATGGGGGAGTCACAAGCTAGAAGCTATCTAGAGAAACTTGATGTATTCAGATGCGTGGGGCTGGGTGGAGGCTCCGAGGGTGCTGAGAAAAGTGCCTGACATGACAGTAAAGCTAAAGGAGAAGAGGAAGATGCAATTCAGTATGGGTTTTTTTTCACACTGTCTCTGCAGCATTTGTTTTTAGAAGCTAAGGATGGACCTCATGCATGGGCTTTTAGGTGGGTGAAAAGTGTGCTGGCTCACCAGGCTTAAATGATCAACGTCTGGGAATGAGTACCGGGGCTCGTGGTGTTCAATGCTTTCAGCAGGGACCTGGATGACGGCACAGGTATTTGCGTGCAGCAAAGATGAGGATGACGACAGACTCAGAGTGTGGCTGAGCATCAGTTCCAAGGACTACCCCTACAGCATTGCTCACAGAATCACAGAATCACCAGGTTGGAAAGGACCCACTGGATCATCGAGTCCAACCATTCCTAACACTCCCTAAACCATGTCCCTCAGCACTTCATCCACCCGTTCCTTAAACACCTCCAGGGAAGGCGACTCAACCCCCTCCCTGGGCAGCCTGTAAACCTGGAACCAACACTGAAGATTGCAACGGGTTGCTCATAAACCCCCTCACATTTACTACTGACAGAAGATTTCCATCCCTAACACAGCACCCTTCTTTTGCACGGGGTCTTCTACTATATTTAAATATCATCTCTGATGCAAGAACAGCATCTTATCAGGAAATAGAGGATCTCCCATATATCTTGTAGCTCTAATCTTACCTCTCATTTCTGTTTTTTAATACACCTTAACATAGAAAGGAAAGTAAAATAAAGAATCAACTTGAAAAGCAATTCTCTCTCAGCAAAGCATCCACTTCTTTTAAAGCAGGGTCAAACGTACTCTTCCAGAAAATTCTGCTCATTCTCACAGGCTACCAACAGCAGGGACTTCATACTTAGCTTTCCATTAGAACCATCTAAAATGATAAAATATTAAATGTATACTCTTTCAAAAATCCCCCCTAGGTATCTGCCTGCCAATCAGTTCCTTCACCAAATCCACGACAGTGACAGAGATGAGTTCCTTGCATAAATGACTCTTCCACATGTATAAGACTTTGGAAGGATGCCACAGCCTCTCGCATTGAGTAACTGAGTTATACGGAGTGTATTGTAATATCAAACCATATATAGTAATATTGAAGAACGTCAAACAGCCATTTATTACTGAGATAACAGAAATCAGAGCTGGTTTGCTCTCTGTGCAAGGTACCCATTCACCACTCGCTCTCCTCCACTGCCATTACACTCAAACCTCCCTTTCCAGCTAAGCAATCATTCATATTAAGGCTTATTATGCACCGTCTTTATTTAGGAACAGTTTATATTAAAGTGTAGAAAATAAGAGAACTGTTCAGCTATTGATGTAACAAGCACTGGAAAAGTCTCTTTCAATGACAAAAGGAAAATTACAGCAGGGTCGGAATTACCGATGGAAGAAGCCGAGTTACTGAGTGCAAGCGAATGGATGGAAATCATCTCCTCCTAAGAGAGTCTCCCTTCAGCAGATACTCCTCTAGCACGGGGGTGCTGTGCAGACTGCTGCGATAACTGCAGTGGTGGCTGCCCCATCCCTGGAGGGGTTCCAGGCCAGGTTGGATGGGGCTCGGAGCCCCTGATCCAGAGGGAGGTGTCCCTGCCCATGGCAGGGGGTGGAACTGGTTGAGATTTACCGTCCCTTTCAATCCAAACCATTCTATGTTTCGATTCTATGCCTGGCCACGTCTAAGAGGACACTTAGACGTGCCACGGAGAGCTCGACGTGCAGTGAAGAGGGAGCCAGTGCATCTCCCTGCTCTTTCTCCTGTGCTAACGCTGATGTTCAGTGTGTGAAACAACCCAGGTCTGCCCGCTCCAGGAGATTCAGCTGTGAAAAGGTTTTTCATTATTTGTCTATTTGATTCTGGGTGAAATTCACCGTTTTCCTATTGCCTTTTTCAAAGCTGAGAAAGAGAGCCCCTCTCCCCTTGGCTTGGATTCCCACTGAAAAGCCCCTTCGCGTTTTTCATAGCAGAGCCAATCTTTACACGGTAGCAGTGGGTTTGCAGAAATGTAAATATCAGCATTTCTGTCTGTGCAGCACAAACCCATTGCTGGAACGCAAATCTTTTCACATTCTCTGTCCTCAGCGAGGGTTTTTTTTCTCTCTTAATTGTTCTACTCCTCCAATACCTCTTCCCACATTTCATCACTTAATCTAGAAATTGCCGTTCTGTTCATTCCTGCATTGGTAGAGCAGATGGGGAGGAGAGGAAGGCTTAGTGCCTGCTCCTGGTTACTTTTTAGGAGGAATGGAAATGAACAGACAAATGCCTATGGTTGAAAGGAGCACTAAATATTACCACAAGCAGTAAATTGTTAGGGAAGCAGGCACGAGCACTGATCACTGCAGCTACAAGAGGTGAAGTTTCTGGAACAGAAAAGAAAGGCTCACTTCGGAGCTATGTGCAGTTTGCTTTCAATTCCTTTTACAGTTATTTCTTGTTTTTATAACCCGTTTTATTGAAAACCGTTTTTTACTTCAACGTCTTTTGACTTGGGGATAGATTTTTTTGCCTTGAGCACATGAATGAAACGCCACGCTGCAAAGTGCCAGTTAAAATTATCAATGCAAATATTGCAGTGATGGGTTTATGAGTCTCTTGGCATTTTTTCCGCTAAGGTTTTCTGGGTTAAGAATATTTATTTTGCTTAGTTCAAACAGAACCTCATGCCTCATAATTTGATTAGTGTGTCAAAAGGCAGTTAGTGGTTCTGCACCTGTCTCAATGCCATTCTGCCGTTTACTCACTCCTCTCATGAGCATAATTTCAGGGAGTTTCGTGATGGATTTATCCATCTTGGAGATTAAAATGCTCTACTTGAGCCCTGGATAAGAGAAATGTAGGGAAAAGCAGTGCCTATTTTTCTCCTAGGTACACAGAACGTGACCCCTATCTGCTGGGT
The DNA here is from genome assembly GCF_017976375.1 of Cuculus canorus. NCBI lineage: Eukaryota > Metazoa > Chordata > Aves > Cuculiformes > Cuculidae > Cuculus > Cuculus canorus. The sequence continues at coordinate 5,830,927 of NC_071423.1, forward strand.
CTGCTGTGATGGCAGCAGAGAAAGTTCATAGAATCATCACGGAATGGTTTGGATTGGAAGGGTCCTCAAAGCCCATCCAGTTGCATCCCCCCTGCCATGGGCAGGGACACCTCCCACTGGATCTGGTTGCTCCAAACCTTAAAGTTACGAACGGCTCTTCCGTTCTTTGTGTCTGCTGAACCTGCCCCTGGTGGGGCACACGCGGTTGGGCAGTACGTGAAGAACAGAACAAAGAACGAAAGAAACCTCCCCCAAGGATCTCAGGCTGAGTCCTCCAAAGCCACTGAGTGGGTCTCACAAAGTAACGGTGCGATGCGGTACTGGAAACCTTGGGAACTGTCGGTCACAAACTTCCCTGGAGCTGGAGCAGGACTTCGGGCGTGGCAAAAAAGCCCACAGGTGGTATGAAAGGATTTCCCTGTATTTGGTTCAAGGCAGTCACGTACGGGAAGGGACTCCTTTGGTTTACAAGGGACTGGAATGGTTGGCAGAAAGGGTCCTCTAACAGGGTTAGGACCTGTAATAATAAACTGAAAGGTACAGCTATAACATCAGTAAGAAAGCAGAAGAGATTTCTTGAAAGGAATTGAAAAAGCTCAGGCTCACTGGACCATTCACTCTGCAATGCAACTTTGCATCTTTTTGATATAATTCCCTGTGGCTTATGACATTCCTGCAGTGTTTCATTACGGTCCTATTCCAAATAGCTGTAATAGAGCGCAGAAAGTACACAATTCTTGTTAGCCGTTTCGCTATCTAAGGTTTAAGAGGGCAGAACAATAGTGGCACGGAAATAAATATTGGATTGATTTAATATTGTGAGAGATCGCTCTACATGGGTAAGCCCGAACAGGGTGGAGCGTGGGTTTGCTCCATTGGCAAATGGAGCACAAAACATTGCACAGCTCACAGCCTACAAACACCCGGGAACCCTGAAGCAATTGAAGGTTTTATAACTCAGTTTGGGTAAGCCCACTTGAACACGTATATTGGATTTGAAAGGTAAAAACGAAGAATAAGAAAAAGTAGCAAACCGTAGGCAAGAATGAAAGATGGCAAAAAGAGAGTTTGTGTCTTTATTACGTAGGATAGTCCTGTTCAAGAAACACCCGGTTGTATCTAAGCTGATGTACTAAGGCAACACAGGATTTGTTTAGTGCAGAGAAAGAAAAGGCTTAGACGAAGGAGTGACGTTTGGGGCGAGCACCTGTGGCATACGCTCACTTCTAATGAGAGAAATGAGGCTTCAGTCCCCTGGCACTCCCTGAAGCGATGCCTTCTGAGCAGAGGTTTTCCAGCAGTAAACCAGAAATACGATAGCAGAACAGACCGCTCACGTTATTACTTTTCTATTTGCACTTTTTATTCACTGCCTGCTTTGGGAAGGACTGGGCAAAGAACTGTCGCTCCTTCGCTGGTATAATAACCATGTGTTTCTCCTCAAGATTTTTGCTTTGCCTAAAAACTGATGATAGAGCCCATATGGGCTCCTGATCTAAAACCCCAGAGAACTGCTGTTAGCTTTTGATTAGCGAATGCAGCATTTGTGCGTGCTTTATGCTCTGGGGATGAGAACAGGCAAGACCAAGAAATCTCATCTTTCAGCACTGGCTTTAGCATCTTTTAGCCCCAGCTCTTGAACTCGGGGTCTGCACAAAGCCTTGCCATTTTGCTCAAAGAAAGAGCAAAGGGTTTATTCATTCTGCTTTCGATTAGCAGCCTTTCCTGGGCAATGGGGCTGGGTGGTGTAACAGCAGCTACCTGAACGCACATAGAGCCCACCAGCAGCCGTGTGGTGGCTGAGAGCATCACTGGAAGCTCAGCACCCTTCACAGGAGAGTCACCACAATACTGGGATTTGTTGATGGCCACCAACAAAGATGTAAAGAAGGGGAACGGAAACCTTACAGTCTGTCGTGGGCCTTGGTTAGCTTTGAAACTTCTGTTTCTAAACAAATCGAGCTGCTTAACCAGGAAGAAACACGGGGACATGCTAGGCACAAGCTGCCCGTTCAAACAATGGCTGTGACCGCAGTAAGTGGGCAGTGATGGAAGTCGAGAGGAATAAGACCTGCTCGTAACGCTGTTCCAAACTCTGTCCGCAGGCAACTGCAGAGAGGCTCAGTGGTTTTGCCATGGATGATGCCAGGCAGGAGAAGAAAAGAGAGAAGCAACTAGCTAGGGATAACAGGAAGAGCGTAATGAGCAATGCAGAGATGAGCACCACACACACGGGAGCGTTGTGTGAAACAACTTCTGGCCCCCAGCCTGACCGCATCTAAAGTCAAGCACTGCATCATTAAGAAATTACACATATCTCCCGATAAGGAAAAGGAAGGACTGAAAACACTACGCAAAAAAAATCTCCTAGAGCCTGGATGCCAACAGCCTACGGGAAAAATGTTGCTGAAGTTTGTTACTTGTAGTATAGTACGGCTTGGTGGAAAACCAGCATCCTGAAGGAGCAAACTATCTATATGGGTCAAAGAAGCTCTCTGGGCCTCAGGCTGATGTGGAACAGCCCACCTGTCTCTATCCTGCTCCCCCAAAACACTCAGTGAAGGACACAAGCTATTCAAGGTGGATTCATTCCACTTCATCCAAAGACCAGGTTGGATGGGGCTCGGGGCCCCTGATCCAGCGGGAGGTGTCCCTGTCCATGCCAGGGGGTGGGACTGGATGGGCTTTAAGGTCCCTTCCAACCCAACCCATTCTATGATTCTACAATTTTGAGGTCTTGGGGTAAAAATACTGGCCAGCAGAGTGGGGTTCTCCTTGGACTCTTTGAAAGATCTCTATCCGTTTTACTTTTAGCTGAAAAAACAATCAGAGGCGTTCATGAACTCATGCAATCCTTAAACTGAGTTATGCACATCTTGCTTAAAATAACAAGAGATCAGGAAGGGGATAATCCAGCACTGTAACTGCAAAAGAGCCTTCTCTGGCAGAAACAATATCAAACAACCGCATCAAGTTCATTAATCTTGTGATTATTTCTGCAGTAGATGTGTCACATCCAGCGCTACAGCTTTCAGCTGTGGTCGGAGCACAGCCTACAGCTGACAGCAATCCAGTTGCACTGCAGTGTCTTAAACCCACCGCTGCTTAAATCCCCACACGTGCTTAAAACAACGCTCCAAATTGGCTTTGTTCCCCAGCATTCGTGACCTGCCATAAATCTACCGGTTACCTTGGCCCGCGCCGCAGAGCCGCGCTTACAGGGAGCCAGGAGACCTCGAGGAATCACAGAGCGCTCTGGAAATGAAATAAGGGGGAAATTCACTTTGCAAGCATCTGATTTCTTGGAAGTTGGAGATAAAGACTGACAGAGAGCAGCCACTCTGGAACCGCCGTTTGTGTCTCAGGGAGGTGTGTCCCCGCGTGTCCATCTCTGGTGGGGTGTGCGTGCACACGTGCACGCTGTAAAAGTCTTTATGTGAGCCCAGGAACCCTTTATGGAAGACAAATCTTCCAAGTTTTCAGGTTGGTGGTAACGAAACTCGTTCCAGAGAGAGTATTAAAAGTCCCAACGGCCTAGGAAGCAGCAAAAGGGGAAGGGGATGCAGTAGGGCTGCTAAAGCAGCTCTGCTAACATCCTTTAAAGCAACAGATTTTTTTGTGTATTTCCAAAAATGGAAACTCCTCCTCCCTATCTTAAGAGCAAAACCTCACTCTAATGAAAGGAGAAATGTCATCTTCTTCCAAGTATCACCCAGAGAGATAATAACACAGATAATAATCCAAGACTGTTTTAAATTAGCCATCATTCCCAATGCTCCTGGTAGCTTTTTCTCTTGAAGGCAGCATTTGCCTTGACATTTGGGTTTGGCTGTAACTGTCTGCTGCTGCGGGTACAAACACTCTGTCATCGACTCGTTGCAGTTTACCGCGTATTGGGTCTAATGACAGCGGTAACTCAGAGTCAGCGGTGACGGATATGAGGGAAGGGGCAGGGAGCTGGCAGGCACAGGTTGGCCATAGATTATCCTCTTGCCAGGAATGATCTACATTACCAAGGACTGAGGAGAACTGCAGTTCAGGCTCTGCCTGGCAAACAGCGATCAGCTGCTTCGCGCTCGTTCGAGCTATAAGAGAGTCATAACGCTGGTTACTGCACATAAATTATGCCTCAACAGTCTCAGTTTCGTGGCGCAGTTTTGCTGCTGTCTCTGTAGTGGATCTGCTCTGGATCAGAGCCGACAGTGTAACTTTGGGAGAAAACATTTTCAACCGGAATGACAGAAAAGCTGTAGAATCAGAGAATCGGAAAATCATTAGGGTTGGAAAAGACCTCTAAGCTCCTCCACTCCAACCCTCTGCCTATTCCCATCGTGCCCGCTAAGCCATGCCCTTCAGTGCCACGTCTATACGCTTTTTGAACCCCACCAGGGATGACGACTCCACCACTGCCCTGGGCAGCCTCTGCCACTGCTTCACCACTCTACCAGTACAGATATTTTTCCTAATATCTAATCTAAACCTCTCCTGGTGCAACTGTACGAGCGGTTCAGCTGGTTACTAATTTCTGTCATGTGTTAACTGGACCACTACACTCCACAGCTATTAGAGAACGTAAAGCAAGCCTGAGTATAGGTGACAGAGGAGGAACCATGGAGCAGGATCCAGCTTAGAGAGAGGGAGCTTGTGAGCTGTGAACGTGTGCTAATTGCAACCCAAACGTACTTTGCTTTGGTGTTCAAAAGCCTGCGTGTCTGTGATGCGAGATGATTGCTTTTTACAAACGCCAAAGGAACGAAGGGATCTAAAATTGTCCCTCTCTCTTACCCCAAGAAGCAACGTTACGTCAGTAATTATATCATGGAGGCTTTCAAACGTAACTTGGTTAGAGCCTTATCTTCTCCGTAACGACTGCAGGAACAGACTGCGTTGCAGAGAGATTTGATTAAGGGGTGATGTCAGTCCACTTTTAGGTACAACATGGACTGGGGGTGCAGACAAGAGGTTTTAAACCACCTGCGCTTGGCTGCAAGAATTAGATTTGCCAAAGCATGATTGCGTCTGTGTCTCTGCATTTTCAGTTAATTGCAGTGCACTCCCACCCTCCTTCCTTTGCTCCCATTCCTATGTGGGTGATACTTCGAAAGTGGAGCATTTTAACATTCAACAGTTTCTGCTGCTGCAGTTTCCACTGTTCAGGGCTGGGCTGGATAATGGGATGCTTCAGCACTCTGCCGTAGCAGATGGAAGATCAAGCATGGATGAAGGAGAGCTTTAACCTTGTGCACGATGCCAGAAGATTCAGTAGCGAAGCAGGACATCAGCCAAGGGGTGCAGGGCAGGAAAATGAAGGTGCTGACCTATCAGTCACTACTGTTCTTGCTGCACGTAGCAAAGTTATCAGGCAGAGGCAGTGGAGTAGTAAGACCTAAACATCTTTAAAAACTATGAGTTTAAGGAGCAATACTAAAGAGTAGAAATCCAGCCTAGACACCAAAGATATTTTTGGACTTCTTTCAACTCACTTTAAAGTAAAATAAAGTCATTTCGGTAAACCTGTCCAGCAGACCCTAGTTATATAGGGACCCCAGGGAGAAGTCTTAACGTGCCCATGCGTTTATGCATGAGAGTGGGTTGGTATTTTGCCCCTGAGTGACAGCCCAGAATCATCTCCGAAGGCATCATCTCAACCTCAGCTGCAAAGCAGACGACTAATATGAACCACGGAAAATACACCAAGGATGCCACCTGGCTTTTACTTTTGAAGGATTCATAGAATCACAGAAGGCTTTGGGTTGGGAGGGACCTCTACAGGTCACCCAGTCCAACCCCTCGCAGAAGCAGGGACAGCTCTGACTCGATCAGATCGCCCAGAGCCCCATCCAACCCGAGTGTTTCTAGGGATGAGATTCATAAAGGCATTAGAGCAGGACTTGGCCATCCTGTGGACATCTTCAGCAAACCCTTCCATCTTTCTCAGTTTCCAGCTCTTTTCTTTCTCTATTAAGCGTGCAAATCACCAGTCAAACACATGAACAGAACCTCCGGGGTGAAAAATCTTACCTTCGCATCACCAAAGATACGCAGATACAGAAAATACACACGAGCAGAAGAGTGCTTTGATCCTTGCAGGATGATGGGCCCTGGATCTTTACTTTTAGAGTCAGAGCATGCACTGAGCTTACACTTCAGGCACTACAGTGTTGCCTTGTTAAAATACAAACGTCTGTGTGTTTCACACTAGGTAGTTGGATTAACTGAAAGCAATTACCAAAAGCAATCAACAACATTCCAAAGCGGTTGTTCAGCTTCCCCACAGCTGCTTTACTTTTCCTAAAGAAAAAAAAACCCCAATCCACGCACACTACCCCCCTCCACAGTCCGCCCTCACCAGCAGCTACAGTCTTCAGGAAATACTCTTCCCAAAAAATCAGCCTAACAATCCAGTCTTGTCAATAGACGATAAAAATGAAACTCTTTCTACATTTGCTCTCCAGCAATTAATTAACAAACTACTGCTGCAAGCAATAAATTTCTTAGGGATTACTGTTTAATAAAAACATAACACAGTGGGGAAATGATCTACTGGAAGAAATGTAAATTGCAGAAGATGCTGTAATACAATCTCTGTGTGCAGCTATGTTTAAAGTAAATAAAGGTAATTAAAGGAAATGGGGGAAGCTGAAATTTATTTTGATTTGCAAGTTGTTGAAAATAAAACAAAATAAAAAGTTGCTTAATGTGACTCAGGCTCAATAGGAAATGCCATTTTCTTAACTCAGCCAAATCCTCTCATGCTATAGCAAAATATTGGGATATTTCTATGAGTTTCTGTGTTTGGACACTCACACAACCCTCCCTTCATTTCAGTTACTGCGACCACGTGGAAAGCTGGTACCCGAGGGTTCTCCAGCCTTGGTCTAAGGGCACCTATCGAGTCTCCATCCGTTGGCAGGCAGAGCCCGGCTTCCTCGTAGCACAGAAGTTTCTATCCATGAGAAAGATCCAGAACAAAGGCAGGATCTCAGCAAATTGTCAGAAGCAGAATGTGAGCAGAACTGGCACAACCAGGGCTAAACCCATTTTCCCAGCATGCACGCACGCACCCCGAAAACAAGGGGACAAACCCATATTTGAGTGGCTATCAAGAGAAAATAGTAGAATTTACTGGTAGAAACCACACTGAAGGAAACCAAGAAAAGATCTGCTCTGCCTGTTAAATGCTGCAAAGAAAACCGGAGGCAACAGCCACAGCCAACAGTGTTCCCGCAGAGGTAAACGGGAACCAGGAGGTAGAACCGAGTCCCTGACTGGCACGCCCAGAGCTCCCGCCATCCTGACGATTTTCCCACCACCTCAAGGGAACCGTCACCTGGCATTAAAAAACCTCCACTTGCCCTATATTTTCTGGATTAAGTTGCTTTCTAATCTACAGACCAGCTCATTTCCAGCTTCTGTTAAAGATAACAGTTTTAGCATTTCCCTACCAGTTTTGTGACATCCCATGAAATATCAGCCACAGCAATGTGTTCACCTGCCAGCGCTGGCACTGAATGCGCCCTTTTGTGTGCTGACAACACATTAACAAGAAGTCGGACCTATAGACCATTTTCCTACGGAAACTATGAAATTTTGTGTATAATTCATTTACCCATGAAATGGAAACTTAATGGCACACGAAAAGCATAAAAATAGAATTTGTGGCAAACGTCTTAAGTCTTAGACATAGATTTGTCCCCACTTAAAGCCCACTCTGGCTCTGAATACGTGGACTTGAGTAAAGACAGTCAAGTTTCTGCCCAAGGTTAGAGATGAGGAGCCTGGATACATTCCTGGGAAAACCGGCCATCAGTTTATAGCCCCCCAGGGCTTTATGAATCCACCCTCTCTGCCTGTGGCTGGAGGAAGAACCTGGCATTGGGGCTGTGACTAATCCTGTCTCTTGAACCAAGGAAATTCTGGGTCAGGTGAGGGATACCTCCAGCTCTCTGACAGCTGCGTTGGAGCTGAACGATCGTTAAGGTCCCTTCCAACGCAATGATTCAATCTACGATCCCTCCACTTGCTGCTGCTGAAAACATCTTTGCATCCTTTAAAGCTACAGGAAACGAGTAAAGTACAATCAAATTTTATGTGTTTTTCTATTTTCCTTCTTCCTTATCTGCCCAGATATTTTAATGTAGTGAATTCCTGCCTTCTCAAATATCCCTTTCCTCCTCCTCGTTTTGTTTTGATTGGAAAGCTCAAAACTTAGGATATCAGATATCTAGAGAGTTTCCTGCTAAGTTCATAGGCGATACAAACGCCTGGTACATTTACAGATGAAGGATAATACGTTATTCACTCCTCCAAAATCAGTGATTTCAGTGTTGGTATTTCGGCAGAGGCAAAAGAGACTTTTCTGCTGGCGTTCACTTATTAAGCCAAAAGTCTGAACCTGTGAGGTTTAACCAAGGTATCTCATTTAGGAGACAGCAGCACATACATACAATTTAGTAGCAAATGTTCCTCTTTAGAAACTTGTTTCAGAAACATCCTTGAAGGAATACTATCTATTGACTTACGTTGCTCCTGTACATGCTGTGAAACCCATAAACCAAGCTAGCTTTGCAATTATTACAACGAAAGCTGTTTCACCCAGCGGTCAATATTAATGAATTAACATCCACGCATACTTGATAGCACTACACAGAAATACAGAGCTGTAAGATTACAAATACAGGAGTATCGCTCTGCTTTAAAGGTTCAGAGCAGACATTTTCTGTGTGCTCATGGAATTTTCTAAGTTCACATCATAAAGCGATGGAGTCCGGTATTTCTGATGAAGTTTCTGTTGGTCAGAAGCACATTTAAGACTGACATTCCTCTGTGCACTCTACCATACTGAGCAAGGTTCTCATGTGCAGTTTGCTCATCCTAGGAGCCAGACCCTTTGCCTCCAGGCTTTTTCTGCCATGACCTGTGCCTGGGAACGCAGAACGGGAAAACTGACTCTCAGAGTATCAGACAGAGCAGTGCTGAGTTATTGCACTGTACTCGGCAAGGCTGCGGTTAACGCGCTGAGAACACAAACCTGGTTAACTCTGTTGCCCAAAAGAGCTTCCCTGAGAGTTATCCAGCCTTTCTTTCCATCTTAATCAGCTCAGCACAGACAACCAGGCTGAAATTTTTCCTCTTTCTTTGTTTGCTGCTTCCCACTACTTTAGCAGAAGTCAGCAAGCCATCGCTCGAGCTTCTGCTGCCCAAGTCAATATCTTCTATTGCTTCCCACCTGCTGCTCTTCACGCTGAGAGGTTTTATAAGGATTTCTCTACTAACAGCAGCCAAGGGAAGGGGGAAAGAAGCCTGACCACCAAACCACTCTTCTGGATAAAGCATTACAGACTGACTTCCCGTGGAGCCATCATTCAGCTGTAACTTTCCACAGCCAGCCACACTCTTCCAAGAAGACAGATCTTCCTCCTGCTGCCCAATTTACTTTTATTTCCCTCTTTCTCCTCTGTACTAAACCTCTCCTGAGCCTCAGCCCTTGCCCAGGTTGTGTGAGTTTTACTAAACAAAGCAGCCTTTCTGAACACCCCCTTCTATCCCTGCAGCTGATTGCTTTGCAGTTGTTCGCAGCTGCCTTCGGCTTGCGGCTTAAAAACAAACAGACAAACCAATTCCCCCCAAAAATAGAGAGATGACTTGTCTGGCTCCTAGCTGACTTCAGCATGCAAACAACTCCCTTGTCAATATTATTTTCTATTAAATGGGACCTTATAATCTGTTTTAACGCAGGCAGAACACAAGGTAGTTTAATAAAGGAAACCTCTCCAAGAAGAACTTTTTCCCCTCTCCTGTTGTCTCTGGACCAAATTCAAGACTTCCTACCAGCACTGATGGATTTGGTTCCTTCTTGTCTCACTCCCCCTTCCCTGCAATGTTCTTAACGTAGTTGTGTCTTGATACGTTGGCTGGAGTTGGGGAGCTGTTACTCAGTGTTAGGATGGAGATTTCAACTTGGAGTGGGTCACTGGTGTAATAACTGGTGTCCAAATATATCTCCTGATCTGATACAACCATCAAAGTCACGCTCTTTCTATTTGCAGGCAACACGTACACTTTTACTTCCTTAAATATCACTCCAAGAGCATAAGCTCTGCACTATCCTCAGCCACCAAAAAACCCACAAACAGGACTGCCTCGGCAGAAAGCTGCTACTCGGCATGAAAAGAAAAGAGCCTTTTGCTTATTTTTGTTTCTACCTCCCTATGTTATTTATTATCAGTTGCTTCCAGGTGTATTTGCAGCCTCCCCAGGGGCCACTGCTGGAGCGACATTAAATGAATTTACTGAGATGCTGCTGTCTGCGATGCACTCTAATTTTAGACTTTGTCTCCCTGGATCCTGCATTTGGATGCAAAGAAGTGACAAGCAATTCTCTCTCTTTTCTGTATAATCTGCATTTAGAGAGTGGGAGCGGCTCAAGCTTTTGACAGAAATGCGAGGAAGACAGTGGAAAAAATGCATCCTAGGGTCACAGCTGTCAGCCCAGCCAACAGCAGCAGGGGCAGCTCCGGGCTGTCGGTGACGTGGGCTTTCAGCCAGAGCCTGTTTCCAGGTGCTAAAGCAAGAAGCCAGCAGAGCTGCTCCCATTCACTCCAGGACGCTAAGCCCCCAGCAGGCTGTTCCCAAGGGAGAAAATAATAAACAGAGGTATGCTAAAAAGGCTGGGCGCAGAAGGAGAGGGAAAACATGCTGGTGTGGAAAGATAAATGGAACAACAGCATCAATTGGTGTCGGGGGAAGAGCGAGGAGGGAGCACGGAGGGAGAAAGAACAGAGTGCAGCCAGGCGGGTGCATCCAGGTGGCATTGTGCATTTTCACTGAGATACCGAGGCCCAGTTACAACTCATCTCCATCAGCTACAGACATGCCTTGACATTCCTCAACCCACGTGTGCCCAAATCATGCTCCCGAGGAACCTGTCGGAGCCCTCAGATCATCTTCATGGCCTCTGGACTTGCTCCAACAGATCTGTGTCTTTCCTGTGTTGAGGACTCCAGAACTAAACGCAGTACTCCTTTGTCACTGTATATATAGTTTCCTCCCCCATTTCCTTCCAGGAGGCAGCATAAAGCTTGAAAAATAGCTAATATCGTTAGGAATAATTATACCAGGCACAAATTCCTATTAGCTTTCTTGCAAAATAACCAGGTTGGACCCTATGTGAATTACAGCTGAGAAGCTGAGCCCTTTCCCCAGGTCTGTCTGTTCCACTTAATGTGTGTTTCCAATAATGTTATTCCATTACAGGAAACCAGAGTTAGAGCCCTTTTGTTTACTGTGTTATACAAATTCAATTTGTCATAGAGCTGGGTGTATAAATTAGAAATGAGGGATGTTAGCAAAATTAAATGATAAGGCCTTTGCCAGTTCCCGCTGCAGCTAAGATCGTTCTGATAAATTGGAGCCACCGAGCAATGCTTGGTAAACTAAAAGAAAGGCACCGTTTAAATAAGTAAACAGGTCAATAACAGACAGTGTGCAGATAGACATGAATATCTTGGATGTCCTTCTTCCTTGCCCTTCTGCTGCAGAAAACTAGGAGGAAAGTACTAAGAAAAGAGGGTTTTAATGCTTTGGTGTGAGCTGTGTCCAGCCTGATCCGCTGCACCAACAGGCAGCAAAGCAACCTCATCCGACTGTCACCTTTAAGTCATAACTGCCCTCCAGGCTTCCTGCACAGGCGCTATGGCTTTACCAACCTGTGGCACAGAGAGTGCAACGGGAGAAGGTCTCATTCTGCCCAAAGAGGAGCAAGCCCTGCTCAGTGCCCCATTTCCCACGTGGGGAGGAAGATCTTACTCAGTGGTTTTAAGATGCAGGAGACAACTGCAGCTCCAACCTCCGTTTTGGGGGCACAACATCACATGATGACACCTTATCCCCCTCTTCTTTTCCAGAGGAACTTTGCTGAGCTCTGAAAGCCTGCATGTTTGGGTGGAAGGGTTAATCCCCACCAGGGAAGGACTGCTCAGAGTAGAGAGAATGCAAGGAAATAAACTAAGATCTATAACACAAGAAGCCATGTAGAGAGAATTCCTTAAAACAAGAGGTGGTAGGGAAGAACTTGCAAGCAGCAGTTGGATCCTTGAAGCCCTCTGTCATGTACAGTAATGATTCCCAGACACACTCCAAAATGCAAAGCAGCAGCTGCCTCATGGAGCTGCTATGCACGTTGCAGTTCTGTTCCAGGATAAGAATTGAGCTAAAAATTCCAGTGGCAGGATTGTAATTTCTTTTTCCATAAAAAGATTTAGTCCTTTCCTTACTAAGCTTTTGGACTGAATAGAGAGAGAAAAGAGCAACGTTCTGCTTAGCTTTCTGTGAAAGATGAATGGAAACTGCAGAAGCACTTACATGTCTCTCACTGTATCCTGTATGGACGTGATCTTTCACAGGTCAGCGCTCGGTGGACCCAGAAATTGAGGAAGCTGGAGCTACCTGGCTCTCCGAGAATCATCCCTCATGCAAGTAAAATTTCTTGCTTCACATGGTTTGGGGTCTTCCTTGGAAAATCTTACAATTTTTCTCAGTTTGACTCTGTTCCAAGCTATTTTCATCAGAAAAGGGACAAAAACTTGTAGCGCCGGGGCAGCAGAAGAGAAGGAAAACTGAACTAGAGGAAGAATTGTAATGAAAGACACACCGAATCTTCCAGCTGCTGGGACGTGACCAGAGGGGAGACGATTCCCTGCCTGGCTGGGATTGAAAACTTCCTGTATGTCACTCTGCAGAGAAAGCTATCAGAGGACAATTTCACACTTTCTAGAAGGAAAACAGCCCTGCATATGCCTCGTGCTTCCTCCTGTTGACTTAGTCAAGTATCACATTTACTAAGAATGTCTGACACCCAAATCTGGCCCCAAATCAGAACCCCGGTCTGTAGATGGGATGAGAAGAGGTTAGGATAAATCAGTTTTCCTTTTCTCTTCTTCCTCTTACTTTCTTTATAAATCTCCACAGGCTCAATAGCTATTGCAGAGATTCTGGCAGACAGATGTTAAACAGGGAGGGGAGGAAGCAAAAAACGCCAGGGAGGAAGGAAAGAAAGAATCAACACTACCTGACAGGTCAAATTTAACAGTGCTGTTTCCAAATGAGCTATGAGCAATTTGAGAAGCTTCACAGGTACCGCACCGCATACTCTGCTTTTGATCTTCGGTCCTTGGGGTAGCACTGATCCGTGACCTCATACACTCCTACAGCCACACACAATTCTTGTTGCACATGGCAAAGGCTAAAACACAATGCAAATACCTCTTTAGATTATGCTTTTAAGGTCCAGCTCCAGGAAAAGGCTTAGAGCAAGCTCCAAGGAGCAGCCCTCAAGTGCTCCTTGACCCTAAAAGCGGTTTCTCTCATTTCCTTCTTGCCCCAACAAGGTGTAGAACGCTTACGGTATCACTACTTTTCCACCTGCATTGTTCATGGATTGCTTTCCCAGAGCTTCTTCAAATCCAGTGACCTTCACAGAATGGTTTGGGTCGGAAGGGACCATAAAAGATCATTCAGTTCCAGCCCCTCCGTAACCTCCCACTGGATCAGGGAGTAGAACGTGCCCTCTGGGGACAAAACAGTTGTGGCATTCAAACAGAGGCTGCGACAACACCTCCAGTTAATGGCATACAGCCATTTCTGTGAAAATCTTCTTCCTGTTTCACTGTTTTGTTGGTTTGGGTTTTTTTTAAGAAACCCTACACCATTGCCAGCAGAAAAAATAAAAGATCCTGGAGCCTGCACTGCAGCTCGTTTACAGTCCCTTTATTGCACGCTTTGTTTCAAAGCAGTCTCTTCAAATCTCTTGAAGTCAGACCCACATTAAAACGCCTTTGCTGAGCTGAAGCCTTAATCACCTCAGATTCCTCGGGTTCTCACAAGATAAGTGATGTAAATTTTACCTTGCTTGGGTGATGTTGGAATAAGCTCGTTAAATTAATAGATACAAAGTGCCATCTATCTCCCTGCAAATCATGGAAGTGCTTCAGAGGGGAACCTCCTCCAGATGAGCAGGTGGAGCCACGCTCATTCAAAGGAATAAAGCACTTCTTCAATTAATAGGCTAAATGTGCCACCTGCATAGCAAAGAGGGTTCGGTGAGCACAGGGACTTGTGAAGTGATGGGTTGGAATGGAACTGGAGAGGGCACGACTCCGCTACGTGGATACGGTACTAATCTGGCAGCTCTGAAGTTTTATTAATCAGTCTGTTTTAAAAGTTATTACCTTTTACCCCTCTCGCTGCGCTTGGAGTTAAACGTGATTCAACTGGCACTGCGTTCTGAGATTAATACACTGAAACTGTGTTTTCCCAAAGAGCCAAAGACATAAGCAGAGTTCCTTAAAACGGAGTTTGTAACTCCTTAAAGACACTCGGGCGTTCCAGCCAAAGCTACCAGGGGCAAACTGCCCAGGATCTTGCTGCGGGCTTATACTTCATGCCCTGGCAATTTTCCCCATGGTAGCTGTAAAAAAGCCACGTTTTTTAGGGAACAGAGTAGCTCCGTATTTTACTGTGCAGGCAAATAGAAAATAACCTTCTTTTACAAGTTAGGACAACTAATATTTCCGTAATGTGTTTTAGCCATAAGGATGCAAAAGCTGACGGAGGTGTTCCAGGCCAGGTTGGATGCGGCTTTGAGCCCCCTGATCCTGCAGGAGGTGTCCCTGCCCGTGGCAGAGGGTTTGGAGCTGGATGAGCTTTAAGGTCCCTTCCAACCCAAACCATTCTATGATATATCCAGTGCTGCAACGCTGTTAGATTTGGGTCTTGCTGGTTATGTGCCAATGGTGTCTGGAGGCTGTCGAGCCACCAGCCGCTGCCTCCGGCTCCGTCTCCGGCCCCTCGGGAACCGCAGTTAGAGGCACAGTCATATGTGCCTGCAGTTTTTAAAAGAAATGTGCAGATCCTATTTATTATTCCAGATCGGCAGGCAGCAGTGGCCAGATGGCCGGGAAGCCGAGCATGTGTCCCTTCCGGAGAGGCCGCGGACAGAGTAGTATTTCATAAAGAATTAGAACTCCCCGCGGTGACATGAAGTGTGTCGCATTTAATTCTGGGTGTAGCTGCTGACCCGGCTTGAACTCCGTTAGGGAGCATAAACCAAATGAAGGATAGCGCAGAACTTGGAGAGCCGGGTCCGCTGAATCATGGAGCGGCTCCAAGAGCAGACACACAAGCCTGAAGCCCGGTGTTATTTGTTTCAGAAAACGCTGGTAGGGAGAGCGCTAAGGCCAGGACTGACAACAAGCAAGGGATTTAAGAACTGAAGAAAACTGTGATGAGAAGATGATAAATCTTTCTCGGCCATCAGCTCTACCACCTCTCTCCTCCGCTCGCCTCTGTACCCAGAGCAAGGGATGAATGGCAGAATGGTTTGAGTTGGAAGGGACCTTAAAGATCACCTAATTCCAACCCCTCTGCGATGGGCAGAGACATTTTCCACTGGATCAGGCTGCCCAAGGCCAACCTGGCCTTGAACACTGCAGGGATGGGACAGCCACCACTGCTCTGGGCAATCGGTTCCAGTTCCTCACTGCCCTAAAGGTGAAGAATTTCCCCCTCATGTCCAGCCTAAATCTGCCCCTCTCCAGTTTATACCCATTCCTCCTCATCCTATCGCTCCAAGCCTTTGTAAACAGTCCCTCCGCAGCTTTCTTGGAGCCCCTTCAGGTCCTGGATCCCAGCTCAGTCCAGATTACTGGGGACAAAACAAAAATAGAGGAGATTTCTTTGCTCCTCCTGAAAAGCTGCCTCCGGCATGACATCCGCAAACCACTGCGACAGCTTTTCCTTCCTTGGTTCTTGCTTTTTCGCCATCAGAGTTCTGCCCACGTCTCACGCACTTCCAGGTTCGGGTAGTTCAGAGCACCGCTCGTGGTTTTTGAGGTCTATCAACACGCCTAACAAGCGCAAAGTCTGCGAGGCAGTTTTTATGGAAGCATCTTTGGATGTACCTACAACCTCTGTAGTTTGCTACACTTTTGTCTCTTTTTTTTTTGGAGGTAGGAACCGTGTGCATTTTCCTCTGTGTTTGTGCAGCTCCCCAGTCAGAGCTGCCAATGCCAGGAACTTCTGCAGAGACAATCACTAAAGCAGCCAATAAAACGCTTTGCTCAACTTTGGTGTCTTCCATTCGCTCTAAACACAGTTAATCTTGAGGACTGCAAGGTCTATTATCAAACTCTGTAATAGCTCTTTAGTCTAGGTAGAAATCCCTAGGAAAAAAAGTCTAGTAAAAAAAAATAATGTCTTCAAAAGCTTTTTTAACAACAAAATGCATTTCCCTGATCTAAAATGGAATAAAGTGCAGCGATATTCAGAATAGAGCAGAATAATTTTCATTTAGAGACTGACATCAAACAACCTGAACAATGCAGTTCCAGGCACATAATTAAAATTAAAATTAAAAACAAGGAATGTGCAGATCTAATTACATTTTTAAATAGAAAGACATTGAGAGGAAGGCAGCGAATAAATGATTTACAATTTTTTCTGGTGATGACTCTGCAAATTAAAGCAGAGAAAACCGCTGAGGATTCCTGGATCACTTAATATTCTGCTTTTTTTTTCCTCCTAGGCTGCATTCTATTCTATTTTCTCTGTAGAGGGGTGGATGAATAAGAGTGAAAAGGACAGCAGGTCCTGGACAAAACATCAAGTGAAAAAAATTATCTATGTAATTCCCGAATTACTGTAAGTAAGGGAACTATGTTACCCTCAGAAAACCAGGAGAGGTTTGAATGGCTGCAGAGATGAGATACACTTGGTTATCTCTGCTCTTTAGGAAGAGGGGATCGCTGCTCTCAAGCAGGCGTATGTTGGAGTGCGGGATTTTGATACGGCAGACAGAAGAACTAGGGTTATCCTGACAGATACAACTGCAGCTGCTAAGAGGGGAGTCACAGCGAACAGAAATTGCATTAAAACAAGTAATATTCTTATCAGGATTTGAAGCTGGCTAAATGGGATGAAATGCAATATCTGCTCCCGTTGGCGCTCTCTGAAACACATGGGAGAAGGAGAGGCTTCAAAAGCAAAAAAAGACCTCATTCAGGCATGAAAACAGGCAGAGTGGGAACCTTATTCCAGATGTTTGCACTTCCAAAGGCAGATAACCCAGCTAAGGGCAAATCCACGGCGCTGGCTCAGCTGGAGTGAGTGATTTCTGCCTCTTCACACAGTCCAAGGACAAAGTCCTTTGCCCGACCTGTTTGGAAGGCTACTCCAAAGTCTCTTTGTCACATTTCGGCTGCCACCTCTGCTCACAGCTGTCACCACCGCAGTCAGAGCTGCTGTGCTGCTCTGCCAACAACAGCTTTGCCAGATCCTCCTCTCCGCAGGAAACAACGGGAGCAGAGAGAGATACACGATGGCCAAACAAGAATAAACCCCCCCAATGTTTCTTTGTACAAATTAGATGTTTTGAAGGATGATCTACAAATTCAACGCGTCGGTATTTTGCGAGCGTCAAAGAGCCAACAACAGATCGAGCAGCTTGCTCCATTATGAGAAACGAGTGGGGAAAAGAATGACTGTGAATTTCCTGTTCCAGACTCTGCCCTCGGACTTCTAACTCCACAGCAGCTCCGGGACACCTCTCCAATTGCTACAGTAGCCACCAACCTATTGATGTCCAAAGCAGAAATGCCTTCTCTTATGTTCAAAACCGCAGCGCGTGAGCCTGTGATCTCCAGCAACACACAACGAGAATCATTTCAGATCCTGCTAGATCCAAAAACGAAGAGGCTTGCTGAAAAGTAGGAATGAAAGGAATTCAGTTCCCCAGTGAATTTGTCAGAGGAAAGACCTCCATCAGTGCTTCCCGAGTTACT
The DNA here is from genome assembly GCF_017976375.1 of Cuculus canorus. Taxonomy (NCBI): domain Eukaryota; kingdom Metazoa; phylum Chordata; class Aves; order Cuculiformes; family Cuculidae; genus Cuculus; species Cuculus canorus. The sequence goes on from NC_071423.1 coordinate 5,848,764, forward strand.
CAGCATATCAAAACCCATTCTGTTTCATTTGTCTCATCTGTTTATGACTGTTAATTCTGGCTTGCCAAGGAATGCCTGACTGACAAACGCTGCCAGCAGAAAGATGTATTTTATCCCGAGAGCGCACTGCAAGCTGCTTCCCTGCTTGGTGCCACGTTTCTCTGGGGCAGGAAGGAGCTGTGCTATCGCATTTGTTTTACACTCTGTTTAGTGGATTTCTCACTCAGAGACCAAGAAGAAGGTCAAAGCGGAGCTGGAAAAGGGCCTTTTTGTGCCAGCCAGTGTAGTAAACACTTCAATTCAGCCCCTGTTCCTTTTCCACCCTTTCCTTCCTGAAGCTCTGGAGACATTTCCCTAACAGAACTCAGCTGCTAAGGAGAAAGTGGCCTTGGTGCAATTTTGCGGCAGTTTTCTCAGATACAAAAGCTTTTGGAAATTCGACAAACCGTATTTCCAACGCAAAGCTAAGAAACAAACCTGGTCTTCAGGTGCCTCTGCTGGAAGGTCCCTTCCAACCCAAACTATTCTATGACTCTACACAAGAACAGGGCTGAAATTAACCTCTAGAAAAGCCATACGTAGGTAGGCACTCCAAATATTTGCAGTGGTGAGTGCTCTTCCCCTCTTCAACACGTATCAATGCCTGTTCTACCCAGATCCAGGCTATTAGCACTTAAAAAGATATTTCTGAGCCGCCCCCAGCGGTGCTCAGCATGGTTGGTGTCTGAGCTGCCCGGCAGAGCATCGCAAGAAGCAAGAGTTGCTGTGTCTTGATAGCCTTAGTCATTATAGGAAATAAATGCACGTTATCTGGGATGCAATGATGCCCGTTGCTCTGCATCCGTGTGCTCGTGCATGTGTGTAACAGGCTAAACACACAGCTGTATTTAAAAGAGCTGACTGCTCAGCCAACTGCCTACGCAGCGCCGAGCAGGAGCGGCTGAGGTGTCCAAGAGCCCTGCGCCGCGGCGCTGGCAGCTCATCCACAGCGGCAGGTTGGCAGACGGCGGAGAAATCTGCAGCGCACGTGGCTGCGCATAATGAACCCCGTCTTTATGCACTGCCTCTGCTGTGTAATCATCTATTAGTGCTAATTGCTAGAGCCTAGGGCTGAAGTGGCCTTTCACATTAAATAATATGATAATAAATAATATAGATAAAAGACAGAAAATGGCAGCTGTAAGAAAAAGCTCCTCCCTGACTTAAAATATTGCTCTTTCTCCCGAGAGAGGAGTTCTCGGCTGTATCTTCAGTGCAAACAGACACTTGGTGAGGTATTGAAGCCCCTTCTTTCCTGCGTGGTGAAACACAAGCCCGGCACAGGGCTGGTCCCTCCGCAGCCAGACAGTTAACAGGTATGAAGGATGGGAATCCTTCATAAACAGCTCTTAAATGTACCTCATGCCACAGGATGCGATGCATTAAATGAGTATCACTCTCAGGTGTTTTATGAGGCTCTGATGAGGAAGGAGGAACCTTATCCATTTTATCACTGAGTGCTTAACCACGGTAATGCGACTGAGACACATCCAGATGCTAAATCTGCTGGAGGTGGCAGGTTTGGTGACTCGTGTTGTATTTTAGGAGCCATATCTGACCGGAGCTTACTTGAAAGATTCTGACACTGTTCCCAAAACAACATTTAGTCCAGCAGCCAGACAGCCCCAAACTGATAGCAACGTGAGCAAAACCTTTGGCTTGCAGCTCCTCCGGCTCTTTTCTGCCTACAAATTCTGCAGACCCAACAGATGATTCTTGAAAGTACGGGACCAACTTAGATCCTGCTCAGTATTAAGAAATTAAGAGAAGAAGGAATGCAAACTGTGCTGCAGGTGGCCAAAAGTGCTCCTGGGTTGAGGAGGAAAGTATTCCTGCCAGTGCTGCTCACAGGACTGGTCTGAACTGTAGCTGAGATGGGATGTACTGGGAATATCAAGGTCAGATCAAAATTAAACTGGAAACAACTGAGATCCTGAGATTCCAATTAAGCCCAAATCTGCAATGGGGAAGAGCTCAGTGTTTGGAACAAAAAAGATAATCAAATTGGAGAAGGCGATCCCTTTAACAGTAGGGATTGAGACTTCCTTTGAGTGACAAAAAGGGTTTATAACAGCTGAAGACCATCACATTCTAACATGGTAGGTTACAAAATTAGAAGATCCTTCCCCCTAATGGACACGTGTGTGAAACAGGCTTTCAATCCTTGGGTTTAAATCCTTCACTTAACCAACAAATCTCAATGGAGAAGTCCGAGGAGTCCTTACAGAACAGGCACAGCTTTTCAAAGGATTGCGCTGCCGGCGGGGATGGTTGTGATACATAGCACAGGCCAAAGAACGTTACCTTCTCGGTAATGTTTAGACAGTGGCAGAAGTCAGATTTGAATCCACGTCTTTCTTTAGGAAGCAAAATTCAAAGGTGTATGCCTAGTGCCTCAGCCCACCACCACGCCTGCTTAACACTTGTGCTGTTTATTTCCTTGTATTAAAAACAACAACGCAGGAAAAAGCCATAAATTAGTGTTTCACCACTTCTGAGCAGTTTTTGATCAAATTCATATTCCCTACTGTCAGAACAGAGGTCCCATTTTGTAAGACTCTTATAATTTTAAAGCTCCTATCAACACATGCATTAATTTTGTTTCCGAATCACTCTTTACCGGCCCCTCAACGCAACCCGAACTCGCGTTCTACTCCAGTCTCAAACAGCACTCTGCCTCCTTTCAGACACGCTCCGAGGACCTTTCTCCCACAAACCGCGTGCTTACTTCTAATCATCACCTTTCAGCAGAGGGATTTGTTTCCAGAGTTGCCTGGAGTGGTTTCTACTGACAGCTTGACAAAACCTGACCTTTCTCTCCCTTCTGGAGGCACTGAGCCTTCAGCGCCTGACTGCAGGACACTGGCAGAGAGGGACACACGAAAGCAGCTGCTCTGTTGCTACGTCCGTTTCCTCTCAAAAGAGACCTCTCCAGAGCGGGACAGAATGGGGTGGCGTTTGCAAACTGGCATTCTGTGAAAGCCTTAGGAATAGAAATGAGAGAGACGCTGAATTCTTGCCAGGATAGGGGAGATCAGGTGCTGCTCCCAGGTTTGATCTCATTCATTTCTCCTGTATACGCTTATTTTCTTTTTTTTTTTTTTGGCAAGACGAACAGAGGAACTGTTTACTTTGCTTACCTCCAATTGAAAGCTCCAGAATCAAAGATCTGGGAAGCTGGAAAAAGAACAGCTTTTGCAATCAAGACATCGCAAAGCTGGCACAAAACAACCTCCCGACACCATCCTTGGCCTCATTCCTGATAGAGAAACAAGTGCCGATTCCAATTTAAGATGTTCACGAAAGGCAATAGGAGAAGGAAAAGGAAAAGCCTTGTGTAGATTTGTCTGGGGTGTCAGAATTCATCACGGTTCCTCCAGCAGAAGATGCTCCAAAGCACTGCCATTGCAGAGACATCTGCTGCTGGAAAGATGATGTAGCTCTGCCAGCCTTCATGATTAAACCATGAGGTACCCAATTTAGGCTTTTAATTTGACTTTTTCATGCCCTCAATACTTCGCACGCAGATTGCTGGGGTTCTGCCTGCCCTTCACCACCTCGTTACAATCCCTGTCAGTCGTGTGGTTTCCCCGCACGCCTGGTGGGAGCGGAGCAGGGCGGCAACAGCAGCCGGTTCCCCACATCTATTTACAGCTCTGGCTCGCTTGCAAAGCAAAGACCGGATACTGTCATGCTTCACAGTCTTCCCCAAAAGCCTTCAGCAAGACAGGGCAACCACAATCATTTTATTCGGAGCTGCAGCAGCTCAAGCCAGAAAACTTCACCCAATGTTTTTTCCAGATGGGGTTAAGTGAAGCTACATGTTACTCCCTCAGCAGGGACTCCTGATAATCCAGAGGTGTGCAGCACCATCCCTGCCTCCTGCTGGCTTTCTCTTGCCAGGATTTGCATTGTCAGATTTGTTTTTCCCCAAGCGCAGGAGTTTAAGCAAGCGTCAAGGTCACCTCACATCACAGCACAGCCAGGCTGTGCCCAGGGCACTCTCTGGATGCACTTAAAGCGGTTACCACCAGGGCTTTGCCAACTCAGCCCATTTTGACCAGCACAGAGCGCTGATCCCTTGGCAAAGGGCCGGGAGATAAGATAAGCAACAAGCCAGCACTTTGGGAAACCTTGAATTGCTGCAGTTGTTTGCAGGTTGCCTGGTTTCCCCCGTCTTGAACTACGGTTGTGGAAAGCACGCGTGCATCCTTCCAGTTCGCACGAACTTTAGCTGTGTTGCTACAAAGCCCACGCGGAGATCCTAGCTGGGACTTGGAGATCGAGCCAGAAGAGCTCCGGATTCAGGGGCAGAGCTGTAAGGCACAGCTACTCCTGTGACAATTAAGAGCTACCCTAATAGACATGACAAAAGCACTAGAGAGAGAAAAAATTACTCTTGCTCTCTTTCCCTCTTGGCTATTGTGCTTAAGAGCTCCTGCTCTGCCTGCTGCCCGCTTGATATGTCATTAGAGATTAGAATAAGGCTTTTCGAGCCGTGCTTGTGTCTTGTCCTTTCCTGTTAAGCACTTGATGGTGAAGGGACTGTTATTTACCAGGCTGAGGTTTCTTCCCCCTCCCTTTATTTTTTTTGTGCACGTTTTCAGCAAAGTTTAAACCCCGTAAGCTGACCCAGAGCAACGAGGTGTACACTACAACTAAGAGGTCTCTTGTCCCCTGGGTCATCCAGTCCGTCCACTGACAGAGGAAATTAAATGGCTCTGAAAGGGCTTTTCATTGAGACTCTGGGAAAGGCCAGCGTCTTGCTGCCCCGCGCTAATTCCTCTCCGCATTGTTTTTTTAACTCCCTGAAGCCTCTGCTGAGCTGAGCCTCAGCCTCGTCCCGTATATGCACCAGTTCCCATTCAGATTAGTATCCCGGGAACAGCAAGGGAGGTGGCACTGCAGCTAATAAGAGCTGACCCAAAAGGAAGGGAGGCAAAACCGGATTAAATTTGATGACCAGAAGCGGACTAAACAACAGAAAAGTTAAGGGGATAAGAAAACTGTGTAAAAGGCAGTGGGAGAGAGATGATGGCCACAGAGGCAGCTGTGCCCACACCCTTCAAAATGCAAGTACCACAAGAAAGACCAAGGAAAAGCCTCAGAGCTCCTACACGTTTTAAATCATGTGAAACCAGAAGGGTTAAAATCCAGGTTTGCTCTTCACGTGACAGTGCATCACACCTTTGCTGTCAGGCTCCCACTTTTATGGTTTTGGGTTTATAGATGTTTATCACATTTATATCTATAGCTTTTCCTCTAAATTTAAAGACAAGGGTATTTTTCACAGCAGCCAGACTCCCGTTTCCAGAATTTTTGCAGGAGCAGCAAGGAAGGAGAACCTCTAAATCACCAGGAAGCTCTGCCAATGCAGACCCTACTGTGCAAAATTGCTTTTAAAAAGCACTTACTTTTTATGGTCTAATTTAGGGCGACATTGAATGTTCTCAAGAATACCTTCCAGTTCCTTCAAGTGTTCTGACCTGTTAAAATGTCTGAAAGTCCTTTCCTGCATTAATTCCAAGCCAAATGTACTGTGTGCCTCTTGGAACCACACCAAAGAGCTGAATTTAAGTCATCATTTCTAGGATAAATTACCTCTCCATCAGGCCGGGTATGAAATGAATTCTGTAGGGACACGGGGACCAGGATTGCTTTTATTTCACATACATTAACGCTGCACTTATTGTTTGACCTGTAACTGCTACAGGAAGAGATGCTGTGGCAGGGGAATCATAGGGAAGGGAAGTAAATGCTTTTAAGATCCCAAATTCAGCCAACAAGCCACAACAGACGGGGTCACTGGCTGACAATGTTTCCAGCAGCATTTTAACACAGGAGACACTTGCACAAACAGATTCTCATAGAATGATTTAGGTTGGAAAAGACTCTAAAGATAATCAAATCTCATTGTAAACCCAACACTGCCGAGTCCACCACTTTTTTCAAGTTAGGCAGTTCTGAGAAAAGCTTATACTGGTAGCTGCGATGGCTTCAGTGGAAGAGCTGGGCAGTCGGCTCTCGTGGAAGCAAGGACCAAATCTGCCCTCAGCTCAACACTATGGGTGCTGAAGGCACCATCCCGTGAGCCTCTCGGTGGCCCCAGCGTAGGGGCTCTCTGGCATCTCTCCAGCACCACTTCTCAGCTCCCTCTGGGAGAGCTGCCCCCGCCTGTGGCAAGCTGGAAGGGCAAGAAGCCTTCCAGTCTTATAAGAGGATCTCTTTCTTTTTAGCAATTCCTTTTTTTTGTTATTTTCTATGAATCCCGTCTCCCAAGAATGGTCATATACGGAACAGGAAAGACAGTTCTCCCTTCTTCACGACACACACACACACACACAGAGCTGCTACTTAGCAGGAAAAAAAAAGCTCCCACCTAATAAAGACCTCCAGGCTGTCGTCACGTTTAGATAAAAATTCATAGACTTTCAAACAGGGCTGGATGTTTCAGGTGCAAGGATATTTCCGAGTCTCTGTTCAATTTTTTTTGGACGGTAAGGAAAGCACATCGTGCATTTGGGAGATAAAAGCTCTCTAACAACGCTTCCTTCTTAGCTTCCTCCAACCATCCTAGATGGGAGTTTAAATAAGAACACTGAAACCCTGGGTTCATTACAAGGGAAGGGAAATGAGGAATTAATCGCCTTGCTATTCTGTGCCCAACAGTACCACTGGAAAAGAGCTACTCATTTCTTTCATAAAGTGCCTTGAAATCAGAGATGTGGTCTGTGACATCATCACTAGAATTTGCAAGAAGAGGAAAAGTTGCATGCTGGAAGAAGTTTAATTGAGGTGGTGTGCAGGAGGAAAACACTGAGAAAACAACCTCTCCAATCCCTCTGTGAAAGATTCTCCCGAGTTCCCCAGAACACAAAAACCAACTCCAGCAGAGCTGATAAATAAATCTCCTTGACATCTCAGAGACAACGCACGGTTAAACTCCACAGTCCTCATCAGAGCAAGAGAAAACAGGCGTTGTCCAGGGGAGAGCCCAGAGGAGGCAGCACAGCCTGCCCTGCCCAGCGGCAGCGTGCGGAGGAGGCTGCACGGACCACCTCAGCTCACCAGAGCAAGCATCTAAAGTGCAGGAAGAAGGCAAACCTATGATACCATCAGTCACAAAAGACCAAATGGATTTAAACCACACCAGCAAAAAAAGCAGGTCTAAAAGCTACCAGAGTTTCAAAATTGAGGGCAAAAAGCACTACGCTCTCAGCTATACGCTCCTCTCCATCCTAACCAAGGGGAAAAGTCAAGAACAAGTAGAGAGGCACATTCCCAAAGCTAATGATCTCAAGCAGCTAAAAGCAAACAGTTCTCTCCTGAGGCCAAACTACTGCCGTATCTGAGCATCCCCAATGATTTACAGTCCCTTCCAAAGAAACAAAATTTCACATATAAGACAGATTTCCTCCTTACCCGATACTTCTGGTGTCCTGGGGTCAAAACGCTGCCACACCTGAGCCTTCCTGGTGATTTACAGTCCCTTCAAAATAAAATAAAGTTCTAATATAAGACAGATCTCTTCTCGTCCACCCAAAAGTCACTTGTGCTGACTGCAAGAACACAAGGTCCCACGTTCTGAGTGTTGTTGTGAGCAAGACTCGGGTTATTCTGAGCAAGATAAGCTCATCCCAGAAGCTTCTTCCCAGAATATAGTTAATTGCACATTCTCTCCAATTAAATTGGAATGCAAAAGGCCTGTTATAGTCTCTTACCGAGTACCTCAGCCCACAAGGTGGGATGCTGAAACACAAGCGGCCTAGATCACATCGTAATAACGAGCACTGTTTGCCACGACAGCGCTGTATCGAACTGCAGCTCACCTGCTGGTTAAGAGGGATCTCCTTTCCACCTGGAGGAATAAGGACAGCCCAGACATTCTGGTCCTCTGGGAGCAGCAAGAGGGAAAATTGTAGGTGGAAAGATCACCAAGTGCTTCAGGAGGCTGCACGTCTAATAAGATTCTCCCGTCACCCATCTTGCTGTTTCTGCTTCCTCCACCCTTTTGACCGGATGCAGGATTTAAACATGAGCAAGGGATGGATGCAAGAATTATGAGAAGTAAAACTAAACCTGGGGAGCCTAAACTCCCACCTCAAAATGGGTACAGCCCCATCACTATCGACAGTGGCTCAAAGGTGTTTGTAGGCGGCTGAAGGCTGGTGCTAAGCGGGATACAGCAACAGGAGCCTTCTGCTGGTCGGTGGGAAAACAGGTCATCTCCAGGAAAGAAGAAAAGAGAGCTTGCTACTGTTTAACTGCGAGAACACCTGCGTTAGGTCACTGCTCTGTCATCCCGATGGCTACACCAGCACAGAATAGAAAGCAAGCTTCACAGGGGAAAGAAAACAAAACAGCAAAAAGAGAGCACGGCAACAAACCACCCCTGAAACAGAGCCACTAACACCCCCAGGGCCTCCTCTGTGGCCATTATAAGGGGCTGGCTACAGCAAGGCTCACTGGGAGACAATCTTCATTAGGGAAATACCTGATAATAAGGCTAATTAGCAGAACCTGGGTACGGTTTGGGTAGCTGGGAGGACTGTTGCCATTGCACTTGGCTCGCTTCACTTGCTACTGCAATAGCAACTAATGAAAGCAGTGACAGACCCTAACGATATCTCCCATCAGCAGGAACGTGTATTGTTGGGAGAAGCCTTGGGCATACTGGACAAGCTGGGTTACCAGCTGCGTCTCCTTTCATACCTCAGGGAGACGAGAAGCTTGATGAGATGGCCCTATGGGCTCTCTTCCACACACAAGAAGGTACTCCTTTTATTTCCCGGAGCAGCAGGTTCAGCCATGCCAACCGCATGGGAAAATTAGCAGTGGTAACAGCCAGTTTCCTGGCAGGTTCTTCCCTCCGACTCAAGTTCCTGGCAGGTGGCCCCCGTTTTCAGCTGAAGCGTTTGGTACAGTACGTGTGTACAGAGTGCAGCAGAAGCAGTAAGAGAGGTATGAACTAAGCGTGAGTTCAAGTGTACGCGTGAGAGTTAAAAGAACCATCTGTATCCATAACCAAGGGCACTGTTTCCATTCAAACAAAACCTCCCCCCCCCCCGCCTTTATTCTGCTACGGCAACAGCACAGATGACTGCACATCCCACACCCTGACAACAGAAGGAGGGCAAAGAGAGGCTGCGGTATATAACAAATGCTGTAGCTTTTTCACATAGTCCGATGTTAAGGCAGATTATAGCAAAAGGGCATAAAACCCACCCAAAAATTTGTCTCTCAACATCGGTTATGAGCAACACAGGACACACGGCATGGACTTAGCAGCCGGCAGCATCCCAGCCTCTCTGCTGCACACAAGTGACCCTCTCTCCAGACCCCTTGGACACAGATCTTTGACTTTGCAAGTGGAAGTGATGGGATAAAGGCGCTTTTCATATAAAAATTAAATCACCTTCCCCTGCCATAAGATCTTGAACTGAGTTTTCTCACACCGCTTCCCAACATGCTGGCAGCGTGCTCACCCTCTTAGGTGCTTCGGGAGCAGAGCAGAAGACTCCTAACACTTGAAGAACCCTAAACTGAAGGTAATCCATCAGGCAGGGGCACCTTCAGAGTCTCTCTCGGGAGCCAATGCACTCACTGAGACCACTGGATACTCTATTGGATGCCAGAGAGTTTCTAGTAGCGACTGGCCGAGCCTGTTTCTGCTCTGTACACTAATACTCGGCTATTTTTAGGCACCGGGCAAAACATTCCTCCCCAAGACCTCAATTTTCCCTCTTTCAGACTAAAAATGATGAGCTGGAGTGTGGCTGATCAGGGAGTTGCTCCTTGGTTGCAGCTTTGCATAAATACTTGTGTCTGTTCTACTTGATCTCAGTTGGGACTTCTAGCACATATGTAACACACGCAGAGTTATCAGCATCTGTCCTGGGAGCTTCCTTACCTTGTAAGACGAGCAAGAAAATATCACCACACCAACATTCCTTCTCCCACCGAGCTGTAATCAACCCCAGTAACTCAGACTGTGAGTGCAACCCTACAGCAGCAAACTACCAACACCAGGTCAAGCGCTTGCATGGTGACGGGTAAGAGGAAGCAAGGAGGAACCAGAGTTAATTTTTTAACTTCTAAGAGAGTTTTATACACTGTCATTGGGAATAAATGATTGGAAAATGCATGAAAAGTCTCTAGCTAGTGCCCCTGAACTTCTAGTCATGTTTTGCCTCTAAAGCATTTAGAAATGTATGAAAAGTGTTATTCAAATGAATAAATAATAGCTCTCAGACTGTTTTGCCTGAAGAACTGCACACACTTTGCATAAACCCTTGCATTCACAGCCCTGTGTTCCAAGCCCCTCGTCGGCAGGCGAGGGAGGGAGAGGGCTCATTAGCAATGCTTGGAGCCCGAAGTCCAGATGGGATCTGAAGGTAAGCAATATGGGAGACGTGGCTTAAGGTTCAGTCTGCATGAAAGGTGCACCTGGTTTTGTCTTGAAAGCACACCCTGACTTCACCTGCCAGCTATCTGCATCTCCAGCTAAATGAGCTTCCCTTTATTAAAGTGCAATGCATCCTAGATTTCAGTCCAAGTAAAGCTTCACACAGGGAAGCAGACATCTGCTGAGCATTTGCACATGTGTTAAAAAAGGGAAACAGCACTTTTCTGCCCTCCAAAAGCAAACTCGGTGCCGCTGAAGGGTAAAGCACACAGCGAAATGGGAGGGAAGCAGCAGCGCGAGGTAGTGGCAAGCAGGGAGGTATGTTTGCCATTAATACTGTTACTGCTAGGAAAGAAGCTGCATCTTTCTAGCACTGACGGTAATAAATCAGCTTGAGAAAGGAGGCTGCACAAACTCCATCCCTTTCCGTCCTGTAAATAACCTGCTTTGGTTCAACCCGATGCAGAGCTCTCCAAGACACAAAGTCCATTTGTGTTCTACACATGACTGTGGTCATCATGAGTCCTTCCAGCATCAAAGTGGCTTCTCTCCCCAAATTTGCAGAGTTGGTTTCTCTATGCAGTCGAAATTAAAGAGAAAGTGGTTATGTAAAGCTTAGAACGTTCCCCTCCTATTTTCTCCTGCACATACAGCGACAGCACATGCCAGTCCCAACACCTCGTGGGTTTTGGGGTGCTGTATTTGCATATTTTACACCGACACAAAGCTGTCACACTACGTGGTACCTTATTCATCAAAAGGGACAGCCCAGCACAGCCCGAGCTCTTCCAGTCAAAACTAAGAAAACTGTTTTTTCTTATCTGAAATATATAACGTATACAATGCATAATACAATAGAATGCAAAACGTGTGATATGGCGTCTCTATAATACATCCCCCTGCAGAAGCTGAGATTGACTGCTGGAAGGACAGACTCTCATCTCTTTTCTTTCCCAGACTCTCTCCACTTCAAGCATTTGGTAACTATTTTCTAGAACGCCTTTGCAGCCTCCCTGCAGGAGCAGGTCTTTCAAGCACCCAAAAATGAAGCATATAATGCCAGAGTGTATATGCAGTAAGACTCAACATCTGATTACATTTATGCAAATGCCTATATTTATTAGCATAACAGAAAGATTGTTCTACTGCCTGCAAAGAAACGAGCCCCCTTATTCAAATAAGTGTGTCAGTTCTGAGCAGTTAATAAGATGTCTTTATAATCTGTAGGTACGCACAATAAAATCGGCATACTTGGCACTTCTGTTGGCTGAGGAACTCAAAGGAATATTGGAAACAGGCAACTGAGTGCAACTGTTATTTAAGCTCTCACCAGGGTAATTCCTGATAGTGGCAAGGGAAGCCAAACACTCTCAAAATCTCATTCTAGTTTCAGCTGCCGACACTATGGATTGCAGGATCCAGCAGGGTGGTGATGGCCCCGCAAGGCATCCAGCCAAGGGCAACCCACCACACCAGATGGGATCCATAAAGTGATAAGGAAGGGAGAGCTTGGCAGAAGAGAAAGCACCATCCTCATAGGAACAGAGCCTTCAGGACCTTTTAAGGCTAAATGCACCTTGGTTCAAGAACCTGGGGGCAGTATAAACTTCGATAAAAGCCTCTGAAGGCTTTAGACTCATTGAACGTTGTTCTGAGGACTAGGCTAGGCTGCACTGAGACAAGGAAATCTCACCTGGATTTGCTTTGAGGAGGGGAGAGCTGGGCAGTTACATGCATCAGCTTTCCACGATTGACCACACCTAGTCTAACGAGGAACCAGGAACACCAAATGTAGACTTTAATATGCAATAATTCACCGCCTTCCATCATGCCTGGAGAATTGTCTAGGAACCTATGATGGGCACTAGAATTGCTGTTTTCATTTTTCCCTTATTACCTATGAAATTATGTTTGCAACCTGCTACAAATGCCCGCTTAGGCTGGTGGGTAGCAAACATTCGCCCAGCTGCCAGGAGGTTTTCCGGCCGACATTTATCTAAATAGAGAAATCAAACTGCTATTCACATCTGATTAACAAACACAGACTCTAATGAGCCCGTGCGAGTAATAGTCATTTGAGAGGTCACTTCAATACATACATAAAACCATCTCTCCTGTATCCATTGGTGACAGGAAAAAGAGCAACAGTCCTCCCTCACTCCAATTCTGCAAAGCAAAAGCATGAAGGTTTGAGTGCCTGTTCAGAGCAAAGGGTCAAGCCACTGTCAGGGTAACTCTGCTGATAGACGGTGTGATTATTCCCACCGAGGAATTCGTTGTAGAAGGGCTGTAGTACAGCCAACTAGGGTTGGGGTGAGAAAATCACCCTGTCTCACCAGCCCACCGGCACCGTCTGCCCGTGGAGATGGGAGGTAGATCTCGGATACCCAGTCTCAGGGGTCTAGATTTAGTTCCCTGAAAGAATGCAGTTCGGATTTATCTGTGTCTCCTGCAAAGACATAGGATAGGCTGTGAAATTGCTACGATATAGGGAAGACACATTCAAACATAAGGATATGGAGCTGTTGGAACAGGTCTAGAGGAGGCTACAAGGATGATCAGAGGGCTGGAGCACCTCCCATAGGAGGACAGGCTGAGAGAGTTGGGGTTGTTCAGGCTGGAGAAGGCTCTGAGGAGACCTTATAGTGACCTTCCAGTACCTGAAAGGGCTGCAGGAAAGCTGGAGAGGGGCTGTTCTCAAAAGCTTGGAGTGATAGGAAGAGGGGCAATGGGGATAAACTGGAGAGGGGCAGATTTAAACTGGATATTTCTTCACTACGAGGGTGGGGAGGCCCTGGCCCAGGTTGCCCAGAACAGTGGTGGCTGCCCCATCCCTGGAGGGGTTCCAGGCCAGGTTGGATGGTTCTTGGAGCCCCTGATCCAGTGGGAGGTGTCCCTGCCCATGGCAGGGATGGAACTAGAAGATCTTTAAGGACCCTTCCAACCCAAACTATTCTATAATTCTATGATTCAAAGCTGCTTGAATTTACCACGATAGAAACCACTTCTAACAGTACACTCCGGACTGTTTGGTACACCATGCAGTTCTCCGAGGAGACCCAAGTGTTGGCGAAAGCTGTTGCTTCAGTGTTGCTAAATAACACATCGTCTGTTGTTCATATGGTTTGATGCAACGATTACTACAATCAATTTGATTTGCAATGTGCCCTGCCTTATAAATCACTGAGTTATTAACCTTAACAATGTCAATGAGCTGCTAGTGTAATTGAGTTTCAGCAAATTAAAGTTTGGGGTAATTATTAAGAGCTGTTTTATACACAGGAATATATTAATATGTTATTAACGCCGAGTGATTTTCTCTTGCAGGGAGAGAATTCAGAGTGACTGTGGCAAAAGACGGAAAGCCAATCTGCGCAGCCTCAAATGACAGCGTGTATGGTGGCAAATTGATTACAATTAACTTATAGTTCCCATATCATATTTATAGCACTGAGATATTTAACGTGGTGACGCAGAATCTCCATTTAGTGGCCTGTTTTCCTCCCAGATAGCAAGCTGTTACAGGCAAGGTTTCTCTAAGAGGTTGAAGTTCATTTCTAGTCTACTCCAAGGGTGAGAATGCCAGGCAGGGCTGAAGAAACAGCATGGGAGAAGATGGCACACAGCACAGAATCATGGAATGGTTTGGGTTGGAAGGGACCTCAAAGCCCATCCGGTTCCACCCCCTTACATGGGGACACTTCCCTCTGGATCAGGGGCTCCGAGCCCCATCCAACCTGGCCTGGAACCCCTCCAGCATATTTTAGTGTAAAGGTGCAACCTGATGCACTTTCTTTCTTTAGGTGAGTCATTGGAGGAGTTACTGCCATAGTTTGCATGAACACTTACATACAATTAACATTTTCACTTTAATTAAAATCATAGCGAAACTCAAAACAAAAATTCTGAAATCATTAAAAACCCATTAAGAAAAAAAAAAAAAAGCCATACAAAAAAAAGAGAAGACCTGAAACCTCAACAAACAAATATATACTATGACTGACAAATCTCATAAAGGCTCCTTCAAAAACACAATCGCCTGGAAGGCTTTTAGAACCCCACCTGTATCAACAGGGCAATCTGCTCTGACAGTTGTGCGTGTGAAAATTTAAGTACCAAAAAGCCTGTCATTTCTTTTGTCCGCAAAGAATCACCCCCAGTCACCTAAGTTGTTTTCAAACTGAGCTAAAAGAAAAGAAAAAGAAGGTGGAAAAATGAATGTTCTGGGGGAAAATGGAGTATTAGAGTTTGCTGCACGACTTGCTGCTGCTTAATGTTAATCTGAGTTTCCTATGTTGTGTTGCGCTCCTCTTGCATATGAGTTACCTGTCTTTCTAAGCCTGTCACTCTTGTCTGGTGGGAGAGATCTCTTCTCTGTACAATTCCACCCACCCTGGTTAAGACCTGTGATAGTCAAACCGGCGATAGGAAAGTGAGAGGCAATTTTCACCTGCAGAATACGATTCTACTATCGCCATTTAGAGCAGAAAATCTCCCATTACCCTGGCCGTGCATAGCATGCAAAACAGCTCATTTCATTTCCCGGGCAGGACTGGATTTGGGGAGATGTGATATCAGCTAGAAGTAAAATATTTATGTAAATATCTCTTCCCAGGGCAATCTGTATTTTTAAAGCTCTCTCTCCACCACGGCTATAACATCTGACTGCCAGCACTTAGTCTGCTGCCGGTCTTCCTAGAGGAGTCATCCTTTGCTAATGGTAAAGATTGTGTGTGTTGCTTCCAGGTCTTAAAGAACCTTTTAAATCTGTTTGGTCTGTTGATGGTGATTATTCCTTTCCACATGCTGGGCCCGTAGGAAGAAGAAAATTGGCTGTATTGTCCTGGGGATGCTCTGTGGCACAGGCTAAAAGAGAGAAGATACAAAGGGAAGGTAAAACCAGGTATCTCGGTGACTGCTCTCTTACGATAGCATCAACCTTTTCCCAGCTGCTGCTTTGCTGAGGGTCTCTGCAGCCTTCCTTGGGCCTGATAATCATTACCGTTTCTGTGGTCTGCGAGGGGAGCAGATGTTCACTAGGACTGCTGCACGTTCCTCCCTTACTGGCAATCGTCCCAGCTCCCCAGCCTTCTCCCTCGCCCTACTGCCGTTAACAGAACTCCTGGTTCTTTTGAACTTATAGTTGCAGTTAAAATTCCCTGTTAAAATTGACGGGAGCAGGATGGCAAAGCGAAGCCTGCCAAAGGCACCACCTCTGTGTCTCTAGGGCAGAGAAAAACTTTCCGCAGACAGCTGGAGATGGCTCCGTCTCCTGCCTCCCTCTCCTCCCACCGCGAGCCCTGCACGCAGCCCTCGCTTCGAGCCCAGCCAGAGGCGAGCATCGTGCTCCACCACGGGGGCTTCTTTCATGCCTTGGACACAGGGTGGGAGAGCTTATCCTCAGGCTAAAGTGTGCCCACAGCCAGACCAAGCAAGGAATCTAATTAGGATGATTAGGATGACCTCTCAACTAGATGATTATGATCTCACCTGTCACAGGAACTGAGTCCCGATTTCCGACAAATCTATTTGCAAGTAAAGTGAGTGAGCCCCGAGAATGATAAAAACTGGGAACAATGTAAGTTGTGGTAAATAGAAAATTTGGAAAATACCCCTTTCCCTCTATTTTGACCCCAATGAGATTCTTCATCGGCTCTGCTAAGCACCACCGTTAAGAGCCTGTGTAAGAGAGTTAAAATAATTTTGAAGTAAAGCAGACATCCCCAACAAAATTCAGCTGCAGGCACATTAATGCTCCCTCCCTGAGCAACGGGAACTGGGGAGGAGTTACCTGGACATCACAGCACGGAGATGAGCTAAGACTGTTTACAGTTCTGATGACAGATGCTTTCTTTTTCTTAGGACAGATATTAGCCTTGCTACAGCCTGCTAGCGAAACAATTAATGCAAGTAAATAAGGTAACCAAAACCTGTCAAAACCGATTTCTGTTCTGCGAGTAATCAGTGTTGCATCTTCCTACGGTACTAGTCAAGATAAATGTTAATGCATTGTTATAGGAATGCTTCCAAGGCGTAATTGAGATGCGGGGCTTCAATGTGCTGTTTGCCCCCCACCCCATCTCCAAAGTGCTTACTGTCTCAGAGAGGAAAGACAGCGAGCACGTGGAGGCATTAGAAGTCTGAATTAACAGGTCAGGGCAGTGCTGGGTGCACTGGACCTGAGAGACAGAGATGATGCTCTCCCACTCACTCCAAGAGCGGCAGAGGCTGCAGCCAGCTTATCCCTAAAACCAGGACTTTCCTAAAGCCGGCAAGTGGTTTTGACCAAACCTAGAGAAATGCCCAGTTACAGCAAGAGACTGTGGTACTTTCTAATTAAGAAGAAAAGGAATTGTTTTCTCCGAGTTCCCTCTGTGATCTCATCCCTTGTGAAGCAGCCAAAAATATCAGGGCATCCTCACTCAGAAAGGAGCACATTGTCTCTTGTGTTTCTTGGGGAAGGGGGAGGTGAGGAGCAGGTCAAGCGTGAAACCATGCTGTAATACCCCAGCAGGCTCCCCTGGGTGCAGAGCATGTCTGTCCCAACGTTCACCACCCAGCCCAGGGCCACCAGCTCCAGGTGAATCCCAGCTTCTCCGGCCATCGGCTGAGACCTTCTCAGTCTCGGTCCTCCCTAGCAGTGAGGAAATACGCTGTCCCTAATAAGCGATGACATGGCAATTTTCTCCATCATGTCAGTTGTCAAGGGGGCCAGCAGATTCCCCTCACAACCCAGGACTTCACTGTGAGCCTCCATGAGCCGTGCTGAGGAGAAATAAATCAGTTACGGAGCTCAGCATCTGCGCTCTGCTTCACAGCAGCTGCTCCAAAGGGGCGACGGGCTCTTATCCATACACGGAGCTGCAGGTCGGGGCTGGGAGAGCTGCAAAGGGCAAGGGAAAGGTCTTGTGGAGTGATGTTAGTGATTACAAGGCCTTACGAACACTTCTGGCTCGGTGTTGACAGCCTCTCCTGGAATAAAAAGCTCCAGTGATGCATGGCTAAGCGATGCGGTGGTGTCATTCCACCACCAACGGCACTCAGGCTCCCGGCTGCCCCTCTCCCTGCTGAGGCTGAGCTTATTGGAGCTGCGTTGCTGAACAAAGCCTGTAGTTTAGGGGCTGCCCACTGTCCAAGCTGATAGCTTCTACCCAGGCCAAGCACCTGGTTTCTAGCTGTTAGGGCATGGACATAGAGAATACGTTCCTGTCTAATTAAATAAGACAAAGCTGACAGAAAGCGGAAGGGAAAGGGTCCTGCGAGATAATCAAATCAGGCATTGAGTGATGCTCTCTTCTGAGCACATGGGCTAAATGATCCCACTCAGAAATTTGCTTTTAATTCTCTGAGGCCTCGCTCATCAAAACAGGTTTCCCCTCCTCCCACTTCCCTTTGTATTATTCTTCACTCACATCTGTTGTTTTCGGGGGAAAAAATGCTTGCACCAAAATTCCACGGTTTAGAAATCCCTCCTGAAATTATCCCCTGAGAGGACTTGAATCTCTCTGCTTTCTGAGGACGGGTATTTTGGCCAGATGCAGCGAGGCTGGTGCTGATGCTGTAAGAGTTGGTGGCTGCCATTGGAATTATGGGCTTTAATTTTCTTGGTTCCTCTTAGCATTCATTTACCGAAACCGCTAGCCACTTGTACCTTTATTAGTGCAGTCAGTGGGCACCTTTCCAAATCAATTAAGGTTATTGTTTCATTTCTTAGGGCTGTAAAATCACAAAATTTACAAGAAAGACGTAAGGCTGTGAAGTACGCCACAGAAATACAGCGGAGATGGAGAGCAATTAGATCAGCCAGAGCCACTGAAATCCCATCTGCTGAGCATGTTCCACTAAAACACCTCTACTCTTTGCTTCAAGAAATATTATTAGCTTAAATATCAAAGGGAGGATGGAGGAAAACATGACAGATTTTCATATTAATTCCTCTCGGATACATTTGCAGGGGAAACTGCAAACAGCTTTTCTGTATCAGGGCAGCTTTTCCCTCTTAGAGCCTTTATCCTAAGCGGGGCTCGGCACCGAGGCGGGGAAAGGAGACCTGTTGCAGATCTTGGCACTGGTTTGGTGATCTTCTCCTTTAAAGAACAGCTTGAAGCAAAAGTCAGAGGATACCGGCAGCCAAGGTTTGACTGGGTCCCTGGAATTCACATCTCTTGTAAGCTAACAGCAAAGAGAGATGTGATGGCACTTTCTGTGCAGGCATAGACAGCAGACTTGCTGTGGCCTGGAGGTTCTCTAGGCTAACGATTCCCAGGATCATAGCCCAATTTAGGCTGGATGGAATCTCTGGATATCTTCAATGTAAGCCCCTGCTCAAAGCAGCACCAGCTGCAGCATTAGAAGAGTTTGCTAAGCCGACGCGATGGATAAAGAACAAGTAGAATAAAAGGGCAGAGCAGAATGGACTGGTGTCTGACTGCCCATTCTCACACCCAGTTGCTGGACTACCCTTCATCCTCGCTCAGTACAGTCTCAAAAGCTAGAGATGTTTTTAACTTTATTATACGGCAGCGAGAACAGTAGGGAGTGTTCATGAGCTGTTACCGCCCCGACGCACATTGCTTCCGTTCATCTTTTATCGCCAAAGAATAAATAGCCTGAAGGGCCTATGATAATGGTTAAATTGTGCAACGTAAATTAAAAGCAAAAAGAAAGAGTAGAAGCCACTGAGACAGTAGAAAGCGTCCCTCTGCAGGCAGGATTGAAATCAGCCATCCCAGAACCCTCCAGCTGAGCTCACCACCGCATTGGCTTTTAAAGGTCCTTTTGCATCAGCGCACTTTATTTTCTCGTTGGTAAGCTGAGGGAATGACAAATTCTTTCTCTGACCTTTAGTCTTGTTATCTAGATTATATTTTGCAATATTAGTCTATGATACATTGCATTTGAAGTCTCATCTTATATGTGTGGTCAGATATTTACGCACTACCCCGGCTACTGGGTGTCACGTTAAGCCGGGCACACTCCCCGCGTGCAGACACCTTGGAGGGTGTATGCATTAAGTCAAGAGCCAACATGCTTTCCCTCCCCAATAAATTTGCTTTGTCCAGCGCTTCAGTTCGATTGCAAGCTGCAAAACTCTGTTCTCCTCTTCTAAAATTTTCTCTAATTTGAAAAACCACTCGAAACACTTTGTTCATGCCGTGCCCTTCACGCCTGGGACAGCAGCAACACTTTGCTTCTGGGGTGGCTGCTTCTAACTTGTGTCCATGTCCTCTCTGTAAGTTCTGGATCTGCCCATGACTTACTCAGTCCTCAATATTTTTCCCACGATCACAAAAAAGTGAACCGCTTAGGATCTATATATATAATTTATTTTCTTACTCATCATCTCTAGTAACCGAATTTTGACTGCAGAGGCAGACAACAATTCAAGCATTATCAGAAGGAAGAAAAAGGAGGTGTGGTGCGTTTAACAGTTTTTATTGCTGCTTTCTCTCTTTTACCACCCTCAGCAACATCACTTTTTTTTCTGAACCAGCTTGAGCAGTGGATAATTGGATCAAACACCAACAACTTCAGTCGCAGAGTTCATGACATCATTAAGACTCAGGTTAGGGGGGTTGTTACTAGCGGGTGATTTTAATTCACTGCCGCAGCCAGCAAAGGTAAAAATGATATCAAATATATTCGTAATCTTGTGTCGCTGCCTCAGTTATTTAATGTGTGTGGAAAGAATAAATTTAGGGACAGACTCTTACAGTGTTAAAGGACAAAGATTAAGCAAAAGAAATGACTATTGAGATTTTCAGTCTAAGATGTTTGTATCTAAATGTTTAACATTTATATTTAACAATAAAGTGATGCTTGAAGGAGTTTGGTGCCACGCACCCAGTTCACCTGAGCTGAAGTGTTGGAGCTTAGCAGAGATTCAAAGACATCTTTATGTGGGAAATTGCTAAGCAACCCCATTCTCTGCTCTGTGCTTTAGTACCACTTAGCCCTGGTTCAGAAGAGAGCTGCAAAAATGAAACTCCTGATTTAGGGAAGAGGATCAAGGAAGCATAAACGTTACTTTCGTGGTCTGTTAGGAGTGGTAGCTGGTGGGAAGGAGTGGAAGCAACAGGCTTTTGCAGTCAGCAAGCTTTCATCCTCAGTGTTCAATGCCTGAAACTTTTGGGACTGTCAGATTCCAATAAGAAACGGAAAGATTGATTTTACTTACTAAGTGGAGAAACTCAGCCTGCTCTTTCTGCTGGCGTGGGAGCCCGGCCTCCGAGCAGAGAATCTCATCTGTGACAGCGCCGCTCCAGGCAGCATCACCCTTCCCTCCTGAGGTCCCTGTGGACCTCCACTCCTGCACTTGGCTTCTCTTCTGCTTCCTCCTGTACCAATTGGGAGATCTGATAAGGAGACGAATCTCAGACTAACCTGCAGTCAGGTGTAGCCTTTGGGCTTTGCACCAGCACCAGAGCTAATGGGGAGCTCAGCACAAGAGGGGAGATTCCGGCTTTTGGAACATTTCAGTCCACAAAGGCAGAAGTCAGACAGGATAGGAGAGCGGTGCCAGGATGCACAAAGCAAGAGAAGCGCTTAACATAGCAGGAAAGGAGATGAGAAGGATCTGAGGGTGAAGAGCACACACAAGGTATCACTCGCTACACGCAAGTAACAGTATATTGAATTTCCCTTGAAGATATCCCAGCCCATCCCGCATCTGTGGCCACCACCCACTTCAGCTGCTTAGCGCCATCAGGGCAGAAGCAAACGGTCTACCATGCTCCAAAGACACCGATACAGGACCAATGCCTTGCATACCTAAGGAAGTTTGTACCAGTTTAGCTTAAATCAGTTTTCATGCTGGTTCAAACTGCACCAACGACAGAGGCCAGGTAGACGCACAGGACGGAAGTGCTTGAAGAGATAGGACACTCTTCGTTTGGTCTGTAAGAGGCACGAGAGTTACACTATCAAGGGCAGAAAGGGTAAACTCCATTTACCGTGGTTATGGTTGTCTTTACAACAGGGCAACTAAGCTTAACACCGCTCTTAAATCAATTCCCAACCGACCTGGTTTGAGTTGAAGGTACAAAATGAAATAAAACCACCAATGAAGCAACATCATTTTAAAACTTTGCCTTTAAATAAAACACAGAATAGAATCACAGAAGGGTTTGGGTTGGAAGGGACCTCAAAGCCCATCCAGTTCCGCCCCCTGCCATGGGCAGGGACACCTCCCACTGGATCAGGGGCTCCAAGCCCCATCCAACCTGGCCTTAAACTTTCTTGCAGACACAAAAAAACCTATTAGGTAATCTTTCTTTCCCTACACCTGCTATAATCCTTCCTACGGAACACACAGCAGCCCAAGGGTTAAGCAGAGAAAATAAAGTAAATAAGGAATTTGGGGTAACTCTTTGGTCTGGGTTAAGTCCAAAGAGGAAAAATCTGTCACTGTTCATATACATTGCGAGTTCTGTTCTGGAAACCAAACTGCATTTATACCAGCGAATAATTTAGCTCTCAGGTATCATATTTTGTTTTAGAGAAAAACAGGGAAGGGAAAAATGATGTGAACAATTTCCTTCTAACACTGTCAGACAACTATAGTAACCATGGCAACAGGAGGAGCAACATCTCGGAGCTTGTATGCCTGGTAAACATATTCTCTAGACTTCCATTTATTATGGTATTAAACAGTATGTTTATGCTAAGTCCTAGCACAATATATTATTATGTTGTTATCACTGAGGGCCAAATCTACTGGTTAAACATTCAGCTGAGTTACTGGTCCTAAAGGCAGAAATAATAACCAGGGCTCCAAAGACTCCTTGTGGGAAAGCAAATATAGCAGCTTCCACGTTTATTCCTGTCTCCTGGGAAGCTGGTTTGGTGAGGTCTGTTCTCCTTTTGGTGCCCCAACAACAGAGGGAAGAGCCTACCGTGGGGGCTGCTGCCCTCCCTCCAGCACGGAAAGCCAAAGCCATTCACAGGTGAGACTTCGGTCCAGTCCTTGTCCGCAGCTGCCTGGGGCTGGACTGGTAAGAGCTGGTGCCTGACTTCTGAGCTGGAAAGCCATGTTGATCCCTGCTGTTCCTCTGCACAGGGACAGAAGCCCCGATGTGCTCCACGCGTGCTGCAAAGCAGTAGCGGAGAAAACAAAGAGAGCTCACACTTGTGTGAAGTATTGGCTTCATCTATTATAACACAACACTTTACATATTTTCTCAGTATTTTTCTTTCCTTCCTTCCTTCCTTTCTTCCTTCCTTCCTTCCTTCCTTTCCTTCCTTCCTTCCTTCCTTCTTTCCTTCCTTCCTCCCTTCCTTTCCCTCCTTCCTCCTTCCCTTCCTCCCTCCCTCCCTTTCCTTTTTCTCCCATCTCCCCGTTCTCTCCATTACATTTCAAACCTGTTTGTGACCTGAGGAAAGGTCAAAGTAGCAGGGAGATCCGACAATAATTTCTGCTTTTCTGAGCCAATCCTTCTCTCTCCCTCTTCCATTCTCTTCCCTCCCTAGACACAAAGGGGTTTTTCTCCTTCCTCGGACTTTTCCCAAGTCTTTCTCATTCCCAGCTGATTCTAAACCAGGACCACACCGAGATGCTTTACACGGTGAGCATTGACTCAGCATTCAATAGCAAACGTGTTCTGATTTTCTTCCCTTGCTTAATTTTGTTAGAGAGGTGATGAACTCCACCTCTGACCTCCCCTCCCTGCCAGTCAGTCGGCTTTCACTGATCCAGGCAGCTTTTAAGCAACTCTAGTAACTCAATCATCCCCGCAGAGCCTTTTTGTGGCCGGGAATAGAACATCTTTTGTCCACAATGGGGAAGTGAGATTAATGACTCTGAGTGGCCTCAGTGATTTCAATATTCATGTTGTGGGTAGATGCGCTAATACTGATTAAAAGACCTTTAGTATCACACTGCAACGTCACTAATTAACCTCACCTATGGTCCTTGACACCTATGCTGGATAAGCTCGGCTATGCGGGAAGGGCAAAATTACTTTGCTCTTTCTCCTTTTTCTCACAGATAATATCACTCTATCGTCCCAGTGGCCACAGTCATGCTTCTTTGAATACTGCTGCCTTTTTGCAGCCTAAATCCTGGAAGCATCACGCAATCTGCCTGTTTGAGATCCATCTCTCCTTTTTGGATGTCGGGCTTCACCTCCTCTTGAAGCCTAGTCCGAAGAGCAAGTACCTCTCAGCCTCAAGGTTGAAGCTTGGAGTGCTCCAAGGACAACAGTCGTGACCGCACCGTCTCTCAAGGTGCGCTGTGTACCACCCGGTGGGTCAGATTAGAGCTCCTCACAGACGGTGAGCTGCGAGGAACACAGCTCGGGCACAGCATGCAGTCCCCGCGGAGCAAAGCACGGAGAAGCATCAGCAAGGCAGGAGGGGGCTGGGGCTGCCCTGAAGCAGTCACCTGCAAAGCCCTGATGGGCTGATGTAGGCAGACACGTACCTCCTCACCTGCTGCTTAAGAAACCCTGGGAGGACCTCCTTTCTGAGGGCCAAAGGGACACGACTGAACTTCTCCCAACTGATAGGATGAAAGGAAACGGCCTCAAGTTGCACCAGGGAAGGTTTAGATTGGGAGGTAGGCAAAATATGTCTTTACTGACAGAGTGGTGAAGCCCTGGCAGAGGTTGCCCGGAGCAGTGGTGGAATCACCATCCCTGGAGGGGTTCAAACAGCATGTAGACACGGCACTTGGAGACGTGCTTCAGTAGCAGTGTGCTAGGCTGATAGCTGGACTGGATGATCTCAGAGGTTTTTTCCTATCTATATGATTCTGTGATTCTATGATTTCAAGAAGCCACAGTATGACAGATTTTTACATTATTACCACCTTTTTTTCCCCCCTATTACAGCAGATCCAGTCCCAGTCAGACGGGATCTTGTGCAAGACCTGTACATTGCAGAGGTCTCGGTTATTAAAGCCTGGATGAGTCGCCTCCGCTTTTTCCTAGCAATGTGGATTGTGAAGCACGGAGTTGAAGAATTTTTACTGGTTTTGGTAGGTTTATGCTAGAAAATATTCAAGATAGCAAATATTTACAGATAAGACATTAATCAGCCTCTGGCTTTATAAGAAGACGAAAGCACTGGCCCAGAATTATTCATCAGAAAAGTGGTAACAAGGTGTACCTGCACATAAGAGAGAGCACATCAGAGTGATGCCAACTGAGGTGTAAAAAGAAGAGCCCTCAGAGGCTTGCTCAAGGGAACAGAGCAAGAGAAAACACTTCTCAAAGCTTCCAGGCACTTGAAGCAGCAATGTTTACCTGAAATTCTGCCCATAATGACTTATGGTTTGGCTATCTTTGTCTATCACACTGGATTTGATATATATTTATGACATAGCTACATACACACACACACACTCCATGCTGCACTGCGGTCATTTAATTAGAAAAAGGCTTGCATACAAATGTCTTCCTCGATTTCCCATTGGAAATGAGTGTCAGAGACGAGTTACAGCCTGCTCACTCACTGCAGGGCTCCCCAAAGGGTGCCCCTTGGGCATGGGTGCACGGGGGCCAGCAGACACCACCATGGAACTGGGGGGAACTCCAATGCAGGAGGAAAGCGGAAAACCCTGTGGCTTTCCCTTCAAGGATTACTGCTTGGAACGCAGATATAACAGAGAACAAATACCTGATGTTTACCGTATCAAAAACCTCCATGGGATCAGATTTATTTTCCTCCTCTGCAGATGTGGTGGTTATTAATAGGAACAGCCGGGGTGCTCTGGGAGCAGCTCTTGCAGAGATTATGCCTCTGACTTTAGCTCATTTTTAGTACTTCCTTAAGCCCTCACATTCTCTCCTGACAAGTTCTTCCCACTCGATTGCCTCCCTGAGCTGACACAACGCTGCCACAGCTCGGTGCCCTCCCTGGAAGCCGAGAGCATGGAGGGTCTTGGCAGCCAACAGTCTGAAAGGCACAGTAACCTTTCTGCACAGAAAATACCCCAAAACACCGCAGAGCCCAGTCCCTCCAGGCGCCTGTGCCCCAGTTATCCGCTCTGCAGGCATCTTACATTGACTGGGAGCTCAAACTGGGCACAGGGAAGAAGACACCCTTCTCCTAGGGAAATCAAGGCCACCAGGGGCTGATGTGAGGAGTCTCAGGTCCTGTGTTTCCCTCCCGAGCTCTCCACTACAGCGGCGTTTCGCTGTGAAATACAGGACTCGGAAAGCAGATGATTAAGGATGAAAAACTGGTACTGCCCACTTCGTTTTACAAGCACTTATCCCTAATGACAACGTCCCCTCTGTGCTAGCCAGAGACAGTATTATTTGATAACAAAGCAGTAATTCATCTTTTCCTAGTTCTTTGGATGTTTTCTCCCCTTCCTTTAACACCTGAAGAAGCCTTACACATCAGACGCAAAGCCTTTCAATTTATTCTCATTCTGATTTAATCAGGACAGCTCTAGAGAAACTACAACCCGATCAAAGCAGAGGCACTGTGCGCTGTCCTAATTTATTTGGGGGTTTATTCATATATACGCACGCAAAGCAAAACAGCTTTGCATCAATAGCAGGAAAATGAAAAAAAAAAAACCTAAGAAAAATAGCATAATCCTCAACACTGACAACCAGCTAAGAACCACACTGTCTTTGTGTACAGACCTGTTTTGTACTGGAAAGGGATAACCAGAGCTAGTGGGCTACTGGGAGAGCATCTCCGTTCCAGGAAGCAGCAGCTCCCACCGGCACCACAGCCCATTCCCACTCAGCTGGGATCCAGTTTCCCCCATCACAAAGGTTTGAACATCTCTTTAGATCTACCGAGGACAGTAGATCCGAGTCCACGAAGCTGAGGACTATTTGAGAGCACAATGAGCTGCACCGAGGCAGGGGCTGAGCTCCCTAAGATTTCGCAGCATAGGCAATCAGGTTAGGCTGAGCAACTTCCCTGCACACTCACCAAAAATCCTTTGTGATGGAAATTTGGCTGCTTATCCAGAGAGGAAATCGATCTAATTATCTGTGCTCATTCTTGCTTCAGCTTGGAAAACCTGAAGACACAGCTACCTCAATTCCCCTCTGGGGTGGGCAGAACAACTTGAGATAGACTCATCGAGAGGAGTCATCTGAACAACTTCGAATGAAGGGGTGACATTCTGCTGCCTCGCGCTCCGGTCTGCGTCGCAGCTGCACGAGCGGGCACTGCCTGGCTGGCACGTGGAAACCAAACCGCAGCTGACCTGCCATTCTGGAACCCAAGCTTCAGGAAAGAAAGGATAAACATCAAGGATTTTGCAGCAAGCTTTTACGCAGTAAGATCAACCAGCCAAAGAATGTAACCCAGTTACCAGATTTTACAAAGCAAAAAAAAACCAACCCTGTCCAAATCTGCCTCCTAGCTCTATAGCACCTAAAATTGCTATCACCACAGAAACCCAGAAATCGGAGCGGTGGATTTTCAAGCTTGTTTTTTCTGGGTGTCACCCAGTGGTGTCCATATGAGGGTACGCTATTTATCATCAAGGTTCAGAATGGGATTTTTTTCCGTTTACATCCATAACTGAGAAAATTCAAACATTCAATTAATTCCTAGGAACTAGGGCACAGAGCAGTAAGAGCTTATCTAGTCTCTGTGCTGCCCCAAGGCAGGATCAGCCTTCCCGGAACCCTTCCTGAGAAAGTCTGTTACCTCATGCGATAAGATCCTACCAATTCCTCAAACAATTTATTTCTTGAACAGTCCTACGGGTAGAAACCTGGTCCTAACTGGAAACCCAACGCTGCTGGATTTGCTCACCGCAGTAATAAAAAAAGCAGTGGTCAAAAGCCTGACCAACGTTGGGGCTCGTACAAAGCAGAAGGGGAAGAGAAATGCAGGGATGGCTTCTGGACAGATCTCCAAGCCACTCAGAAGAAGAGCAGACACACGTAAATAAAGATTTATGCAATTGTTTCAAGTTACATCAGGCTTTGTTTCTGCCCTTTCAGTTTTCAGTCTCTATCCCCCACAAAGTTTTCCATCGATCACATCAGATGTCACAGCAGACGCTGCAGTAAATACCCATCTCAAGATTTCAGATGTCATTGCTGCTTTAATCCTTTAACCTCCCACTCCCGTTTGCGTTCTGTACTTGTGGATATGAACAGGAAACTTAGAGCTGGCAAAGGGAGAATAAGGATCTACAGCTTAGCTTCCCAGCAACTACTGTAGAATCAGAGAACGTCCTGAGGTAGAAGGGACCCACAAGGACCACCAAGTTTAGCTCCTGTCCCTGCACAGGATAACCCCAGCATTCACACCTTGTGTCTGGGGGAGTTGGCCAAATGCTTCTGGAATATTGTCAGGCTTGGAGCTGTGACTGCTTCCCTGGGGAGCTATTCCAGTGCTCCACCACTCACCAGGTGAAGAACCTTCTAATATCCAATGTAACCCTCCCCTGACACATCCTCCTGCCACCCCCTCAGGTCCTATTACTCATACAAGAGTCAAAATAACTAGAATTTCTGACACCTTAGCTGAGCTTGACATCCTGCTTAAGTATTAGAGCAGTTTTTTATCGAGGATTTAACAGGACTGTCATGCACTGATTCATCAGTAATTATTTGGCCATTAAACAGAAGATACTTTTTAAGTCCAAAACACAACCAAATCAAGCAGAGTGGTGGTACAGTTCCATCATTCATTAAAGGATCACAAATTGATATACGGTATCATTAATATGTTGAATTTAATTATATCATGAACCGGTCACGTATGGTTCCCGTAGTTACAGCAAACAGATTGTTGATTAAAAAGAATAAATTTAGATATTGATGAGATTAGTCACATAATTGATTTTCACAGCATCTGACCATCTTTAAACAAGTGAAAAAAGTCAGCAGCTGAAGCGCTTGGATGGGTTGTATTGTTCTGCATCTTGCACTGCTTTCTACTAGTGTCAAAAGTGAAAAGAAGCAACGCTGTGTTGCCCGAATCCCTGTCTGCCCTTAGGGAACTGTTTAGGGCCCATGAAACACACACTTGCAGCTCATCTCTTTAGGCTGAGCAGTCTCGACCATCCTTGTTTCCAGGTGTGGCCTTCCAAGCTTCACACACCAGCTTTTAAAATAACGCAATAAAATTACCTCCTTCTGTAGTGGATGCTCTACAAAGACGCCGCAGTGATGCTAACGACCCAGTCCCACGCATTCAGACCATCTTCCTACTGCTGTCTCCCTACTCTTGCCTTCCTCGGCCAATTCCTCCTCCCTTGTTGCGTGTATATTAGCGACTGCCACGTCCTCAGGAGGGAACAGCAAAAGCTGTTAGACCCAGGTAAAGAAGCACTGATGGGGTATGAAGTTGGTGTTCAAGTCAGTGCTTTATGGTCACAATAATTCCCGTCGTCTGCAGGTGATGAGCACGGTGAGGTCTTTTCTTGAAAAGCACCAATCGTGAGCCAATACACCGTTTGGTGAACCCTCCCCTCCTTGGACTACCTCCGGTAAAGCCGGGCCAGGCACATATCAAGGCAACCAGAACGACCCGCTCACCTTCATCCTTTCAGCGACAATCGACTTTATCAAACCACAGCTACAGAACCAGATTATTTTAAACGCTTAAAACAAGCTGTCAGAAGAAGCAACGGCTTGAAGCACAGAAGGCACAACGAATTCAGTTGGTTTTGAAATCATCTCAGCCCACCGTGTTTTCCTGCACTTCCCACTGCAGAGTGCTCAGCGTTTTGCAGAGCTAAGAGGCTGCCAGCAAAGATTCGAGCGCCTCAACAATTCACTCGCATCAATAAAGATCTTCCCACTGACTTTAACGGGCTTTGGATCCATCTTCTAGCGACTCTCTCCCCTACAACCCTCCCCCTGCTACAGTATCAGAGGTCCTTAAGAAATGCATTATACTACACAAGTGGGTTTCTCGCTTCTCCCTGCTTTCTCTGAGAGAGGAATAATGCAGTTGATTATTTTCACTGCTCTCTTGCTTCACTTTGATACTTATTTTTTTATTATTTCCTTTGTTTTATAATAGGAGTGGAAACCTGTGATGAGATCCTATTGTAGACTTCCATGCCACGGTCCTCTTGAGTTTAGAAACACCCGTAGCAGGTGGCAGGACAACCCCAGATATTGAAATTATCTTTGCTATCCTTTTAGATCACACAACGTCCAGAGAATAAGAATTGAGACAGTGATGAGCTCTTCTAGTGGAGAGTCAGAGAAGGTCTGATATGCTCATGATAGGCTGAGTCTTCAGCAAGACTCAAATCCATTTTGTGACTTCATCAGTCATCGTAACAGAAGTGTTTTACATGAGCAGTCCCTGGTGTGGCTCTCCCCTTTCTCGTGCTTCAAGCATCAATCAAAACAGTTTTGCTTTAAGGATTTAAAATAAATATATTCTAACCAAACAAAATAACTGAGACTTTATTAAGTCAAATATTTATAACCAGGAGATGTGTTTGCTTGAACTATGTTGCTCATGCGAAGCAGGGAAAGTTTTAAGAATTGACTTTTCAACCTAAAAATACTTTCTTAATTTTACATACATCATTGAAATAACTGGCTCGATCTCCACCTGGCTTGGGGAGAGATCATGGTCAGCTTTTCTTCACAAACTATTCCATCAGCTGAGACATTCTCAAAACCCTTCTGTCCATGTTCACTCCCAGAGCGGTTGTAACCCGATATGGAATGACATTCAGAGGGGCTAAAAGGGGAAGGCATTGTTTCTATCAAATGATTATGAAGCACTTCCAAAAATCATAACTTTTCACTTGATTTTAACTGGTTATAGGATGTGACTGTATTTTATCATTATCTGGACGGCTTAGCTTAGATAGGAAGGCACAGTATCAGACACAACTCAGATAGGGTATTGGATACGCAAATTAAAATAGATGAGACTAATCGTGCAAGTAAGGTACCCCAGAGCGAATTCTCACTACCTGGCTACACCAGCAGCTGGCACTAAATTAATCCCTGCCTGCACAAAGCTCTGGCTGAAGATATGATTTGGACATCAAGTACATGGTGAGCAGTTGTTTGCAAAGCAGAGAAAGACAGCTGAAACCAAGGTCTGAGGAGGCTTGCTTTGGGCATCAAAAAGCATTTGGTCTTCAAATTATTTGTAGAGACACACTGTCTGCTGTTAGCCAGGAAAAAGTTCTCTGCTCTCCAGCAGAGTGAATCCTACAACGTGCATAAAGCACGTGCACGGATGATCTCCAACTCCAGAAGCCAGAGGTGGATCGACTCTTGACAGCTCCTGCTGGCTTTTCCGTGGGTGTGGGCATCTTCACAGTGATGCACGGCTCACCCTTGTCCCATCTGACCTGACACATCCACTTGAGCCAAAACCTGGCTAAAACCAGACAGGGAGACCGTAACCTGTGCATAGAACAGTGATTTGGGGTATGAGCATCGTCTGATATTTAAAAACTGATAATTCCTACTCTCAGCATAGAAGATGTCATTACAACTTCTTTAATGTGGTCATAAAACACAGACAAGCTTTGAAGGCTCATAATTCTTTCATAGAGATATTGTTTAAATATTTAATGCCCACATTAATGATATTCTAATCCTTTTGGAATACGTGAATTTGCACTCATTTGCATTAATCCTGACTTGCTAGCAGTTCCGTTAAAGCTCATTACAAAGATGGTAGAGACAATGGCTTGTTGTCAGTGGGGTGTTTGCCAATTCTTACCACAATGCCTACACCAACAGCACTGGCGCTTCAAAAGCAGCCTTTAGTGCAGCGAGATAAATTCCATAAAAGAGGCTGATGTTGCTTTTTTTTTTAATAGCGAATGGGAATGCTTTCTTTTTTAATTATAAAACACTGTTCAAGATCATGAGCCACGTCAGCCCCTGGGTGCTCGGCTGACGACAAAACATTGCAAGAACCAGACCCTCCTGCTGACTGAGGGCAAAGCCGGGCTCGGTCTCTGCCCAGGCTGAGACGGGCTATCGCCTGCTGCGTTGTGCTCTCCAGCAGCACATCCACCCTGACACACAGGGGTATCATTGCCAGAGAAAAATGTGGAATGCAATTTAGTGGAAATCCCTCAGGATTCTCTCTGCGTTGCGTTTCATTTTCTTTTAATCGCATTTTCCGAACTGCAAATAGATTTGGTCCAGGCAGTCTTTAAACTTGAGATGCTGAATGCTCCAGAATTCCCAAAGCCTCAGAAAAAAAATCATGGGAGATAATTCTGAGGTGCTTTTTCCTACTCAGGAATACTGGTTCAAACAGCCTGGACGACCACTACGAGGGATTATGTGCATGCACTGTGACTGTGTTCTAACTCTGAACCTTCTTCCTGAATCAACCAGGAGGTCCTGAGACTCGGCAAAGCCACCTTCTCCACTGGAACCATGCTCACACATGGGACAGGACTTGCTGCCTCTGACCAAGACAAGTGATTTTAAGTCTGACATGTTAATTAGCAGCTTCTCGTGCTTTGAGGTTTTGGCAGCTCAAGAGCAGCGAGCGCTGATGTCTAATCTGTTCAGTGAGTGAGAATAGGAAGAGGCAATAATACAGGGACAAAAATCCAGATTTATTCACTGCAGATATGATTTAGTTTATGCTACTGGATGAACAAGAAATACTGCTACACTTACACAGCTGGACAGATGCAGTGGTCGCTCTGTTAGAAAGCACTGGTCAGAAGACAACCATTCCTGGTTTTTCAGAGCCCAAGTGACCTGCTTTTGGCTTCCTGGGCTTCTAGGCAAGGTGAACAGCTTTATTAAAAGCCCTCACCTGCTGTTTTAACCGAAGTAACACCAGGGTGGTCAGTTGGATGAGTTTCAGATTGGAAAGCACATTTCTTCAACCTGAGGCTGCTCTAAGAGGTGATAAAATAAACTGAGCTTTGTGTGTGTGAACTCTCCCCGTTTCATCACACAAGAGAGGAGGGGAAAACGCCTGCTTAACCTTTGCAACGGCAGCAGTCCGCTCTGTGCAAAGTGTTTTCATTTGCTGTCAGATGTCATTATCCAAAAACAAAAGTGAAGGGAGGCTGGGGTTGGACGGTTTTTTTGGGTCTGATAAGTTACCCACAGAAAGCTGGAACAAGCAAAGGACTGTTCCCACAGCTCAGCGAGGGGCTGGTGCAGCACCACACCCCCACCCAGCGCACAGAGGTGCTGCCGCTGCCGTTGAGGAATTATGGTTTATATTCTTATTGAATCTATTTCAACTCCAGATCTTGGGAAATCCCTAAACCAGAGCACCTGGAGTATGTTGCATTCTTGAATCAATCCATTCCAATCACCGTTATATGCCACCGCCTGCTTAGGTGCGATACTTGATAGACAATGAGTAACAGAAATATGTCATGTTACAGACGCAGAAGGAGGTGCTCATCAGGGAGGAAATCTACTTCCATGTGTGCACAAATCTGTTGCTTGTCTGTAAATAACCTTGATTTCCTCTTTAAACTTCTCCTATAGATTTCCATATTAACTGTATTCCTCGTTATAATAAATGCTTCTGCCCAGCTATTCAGTGGGACTTCTATCATCTGTAGTTATCGTAGAATCACAGGATCACGAGGTTGGAAGGGAACCACTGAATCATCGAGTCCAACCATTCCTAACACTCCCTAAACCATACCCCTCAGCACCTCCTCTTGGATCATGGGAGCCTCATTCTGCTCCTCTAACTCCTGGGTTTGTACACAGAGGGAACAACTTCCCTTACTATTAAAGACTGAGGCAAAGAAGGCTTTAAGTACCTCAGCCTTGTCTTCACCCCTTGTCACTGTTGTTCCTTCTTCATCCAATAGAGACTGAATATTCTCCCCAGTCCTCCTTTTCTTGTTAATGTATTTGTAGAAAGACTTTTTATTATTTTTCACAGACTTAGCCAGTTTGATTTCTAGTTGGGCCTTATTCCTCCTGATTTTTTCCCTGTATGATTCCTCCCTGTAGTCTACCCAAGATGCCTGGCCCTTCTTCCAAAGCTCATAGACGTTCCTCTTCTTTTTGATATCTCTCAAGATCTCCCTACTCAACCAAGCTGGGGTTTTCCCCACCGGCTCCTTTTCTGGAACATGGGGATGGCTTGCTCCTGAGCTGCTAGGATTTCATTTTTGAAGAGCACCCAGCCCTCGTGGGCAATTCTTGTTCCATGGATATGTTCCAAATAAACAAGCGTCAATGAATCAATAACTTTGTTTCTCAACTCCTCAGGGTTGGCTAGGAAGCAATCTGCTGGGTATGATTAACGCCTGGAGCCAGCTAGGGCTGAGACAGCATGATGCTTTCAGCAGGAGAAGGTTAGGAGAGTCACGAATTGTGATACAGTTTGTCCTACAGAATCATTCTATGGAATCATAGAAAGGTTTGGGTTGAAGGGACCTTAAAGCCCATACCCCCCTGCAATAGGCAGCGACACCTTCCACTGGATCAGGTTGCTCAGAGCCTCATCCAACCTGGCCTCAAACACCTCCATGGACCGGGTATCCTTCTGCCTCTCTCTTGTGCATTAAGAACGTCTCCTAAACTTCCCATCTCCATCCACAGGACTAAGGAGACTTTATTCTCTGGTCTGTGTTGTGTTTGGCAGCTTTGCTCTGTCGTTGTACAGTGGCTGCAACAGTCTTGCCCTGTGAACATCCATAGCCAGAGAAATCAAGGAAAAGTAACAGAGGACAAATTGTTTTTCCAGACAGGGCTAAGAGAGCAGAATGATCGTCTTCTCCGGTGAAAGGGAGGGTGGAAGAAAGGTTTCTTGAAATAGAAAAGCCTGACGTTATACGCACTGGAAATACCCGAGGGTTTTACCTTAGCAAGTGAAATCAATCAGAATAAAACCTCTGCTTCCTTAAAAGTGATTTGGAACGCAATCCTATCTTGTGTTTATTGCCAGCGCTCCAGAAAAATCACACGACATTTATAGGTCAGTCATGCTTTCTCCAGGGATGCTGTGGGTAGCTCTTCCAAGGCAAGAAAGGAAAGTCCAAGGTCCAGATGGGGAGCACAGCCCAGAATAAAACACTTGGTACCAGAAGAATATGAGCTGTAACAGCTTGGTTGCTAAAAGAGCAATATGTTACATGAATATATTAAAACTGAAAAATATTAAACCTTGCTCTGCAGCATCCTCCTTTCCTCTGTGCTCTCCCCACGCTGGTGGGATCGCTCGCAAAGCGGTTTCCTGCCAGAGAGATGAGATTTTTATCCCTGCATAACATGCCTGGAGGGCTCATCTGGGCCATCAGCAGCACGTTTCCACATTGTCAAAGTCTCCAGCTGGATTCTGAGGTCCAGCATTACACACAAGGCCTCTACGAGGCTTTAGAACATCCGTAGATGCCTATCAGGCATGGAGGGGTTTATATTAAATGCCACAGGTGAGCCCTAGTTTGGCCTCGCACTTAAAATTTGCCCCGACAAAGCCCATCTTGGAGATCCTTGCAACAAATTGCACAGAGCATGAGAGGTTCTGAACCTCCCTCCAGGAGGGGATAGCAGCATGCTACACCAACCTCGTCAGCCTCCTTCCCCCTGCCCCAGCCACCACAGAGCCAGACCCGCGAGTTGGCAGCACCAACAGCATCTTTAACGACACCAAGCGCAGGGCCTCCTTGCTCTCCTGGCTAATGCCCCTTCTTTGTCCTTGCTCTGCTTTCCAATTAGACTTCCACATTCACATTTTTATATTCAGCCCTAATTTTCTCCTTTATCTCCCATGTGATCTTTACATTTGGATGCTCTCATAACGACCTTTGACTGAATCTATGCCTTAATAACGCCAGTACATCTCTAACAATTGTCTCCTACATGCAAGAACTTCCAGCTCCGGACCTTAATCATGAATAGTAGGAACAATTTGCGGGACACGGTGATAGCAAGTTATGAATCTCACAGCATAAAGCAGACACCATGGGCTCTTCAAGATAAAGCCAATGAAAAGGGACAGATTGTCCATTTACTTATTTGTAAAGGTTTGTTTGCTCTGACAACACATAAGCAATAAACAAACTCCTCTTTTAGGGGACTAGTTCGCTCATTCCCCTTATCTTCCCTTTTTTACTATCTACTTGATATGGCTTTTTACACTGCTCTAATCTGTTTATCAGGTTGAATTTACATTAACAAAGAAATGTTTAACAGCAGGGTTGAAGAAGATTTGCTGCCAGGTAATTTAGTATCTAGCATAGCAAATGCAGGGTGTGAAGGATGGCGGTAGTGACAGAGAAAGGAGAGGAGACAGGATAATAAAACCTCAGAGAAAAAAAATACACATTCTCAGCAGGTGAAAGGCACAAAATGTGGCCACGATAGAACAAGTACATCTAAATAATATAAGATATATGCAAGATAACCTTCCATGCTTGGTCGTACACCTTCTTGCAAAACACATACAGTTATTTTTAGGTGGTTTGCTCAAACTGGTCTCATCCAGATCATTTTTTTCCTCTGCCTTTGTCTCTCCGCTCTTCTATGCCTCTCAGTCTCTGCTTAAAGTTACATGTCTGTTTAAGTCTCTTTTCTCAGCTAAATCTCTGTCTCTTTTTCTGTCCCTCTATAACTTGATGGCCACATCTCGGTGTCTCCTTGTAGACCCAGGACTGGTTGGTATCACAGCTATAATTGAACAGTGCAGCACAACAGACCTCCAGAGACTGGCGTAGACACCAACATGCTAGTTCTATAAAGTCCTTTGTTCTGTAATTGAAGGGTATTTTACTGGATATACCCCACACCTCTGTTCTTGCTAAGGGAATTTCTGTCTCCTCAGAAAAGCATTTAAAATACGAGAAAGAATATAAAATAGCCAAGCTCTGCCTAGTTCCCTTGATTCAGTGATCAAATTTGGTGGATGCTATCCAACCTCTTATCCCTGCAAATTGCTCAGAACAGTAGCAACTACCTTTAGGAAAATTAGTTTGTCCTCACTCCACTCTGCTATATTCACCTGAAAATCAATGAAGTCAATAAGAAAGCTTGTGCTGATTTATGATCCAAGCTCCACTAAGGGTCACTCGCTATCCTACCATAAAGCAATATGCGAAACAAGAAGCTTCAACACGTTCTTAAAACACAAATTTACATGGAACTCTGCTCTCTTTTAAGCCTACTGATGGCAACGAGGACTTCAAAAAAAAACCCATAAAAGTGTGTGTGTGTGCTTGTGCACGTATCAACACTTTTTGGAAACTCAAAATCATTTGGGCTACCAAGAAAGATCTCAAGGACGTTATTTTTCTCTAAAACAGAAGACGGTAGGATCAGGAGCCCAATTTGCACTGACACTAATCTGGAGATCTTGGCCAAAGACGGTGGCATAGACAAAATCAAGACTCGGCTTCCAAAGAGTACACAAGAAGCAGATTCAAGAACACTTTCTCAGTCCCAGGTGCATTCTGAAGCTTTGCTAAGGTCTCTGAGATGCTTTCAAGATGATAACACCAGAGATGAACACTGATGTTACCATGGCTTTCAAAAATTTAAACCACCCAAAAAGAAATCCTATTGAGATGCCTCCAAAGTCAAGATGTAGCTGCCCGAGTAATTAATCTGCTGTATGAGGCATCTAACACTGAACAAAGTTGGCCATAAAACGCTGCTGTTCAGTGAATCCAGTACAAAGAAAAGGCGTTCAGCCTCTTCCCGATTCACTAAGAGACTCCAAAGCACTGCGTACAAGCAAAGCAATCAAGCCCAGCTTTGATACCAGACTGGCACAAGGCAGCCAAGACAAAGACCTTCCCACAGCAGCGATCAAACATTTCTTGTTCCCAAACAAAACACAGTCTGTGCTACATTAGAGCGCTTTAAGTGTTTTTCTTTTAATAACTGCAAAATACACACGGAGCCCCTA
This sequence comes from Cuculus canorus, assembly GCF_017976375.1. NCBI lineage: Eukaryota > Metazoa > Chordata > Aves > Cuculiformes > Cuculidae > Cuculus > Cuculus canorus. The sequence continues at coordinate 5,885,977 of NC_071423.1, forward strand.
AATTTTTTGCAAGTTCAGGAAAAAAGAATATGCACCTAAAGCTGTTTCTGGTTATTTGAGCTTTTTCTCTCTAACTTTTAGCTTAAATATTAATATTTCTTTTTACACATAAAGTGCTTTACATTTCCTGCTCTACTGGAAGGCACAAAAGCTTTGATAGAATGTACTGGCCTCAGCACAACTATTGTCTAATCAATGTCAGACAGCCCGTCTGGGAGACAGCTTCTTTCACCACTGAAAAAACAAACCCCTCTCAGCTAAGGTCCTTTAGCCAAGCACCGAAAGCTGCAGCCCGAGGTTTCTGTAGCCACAGGAGGAGATAAAATCTTCAGCTGATATAAGTTAATAGATCCTGTCCCAGCTCTGCATCAAACTGTTAACATCTAAACTGACTTGGCTCTTATGGGGAAGTGTGGGAAATTTTCCACTTCTGTTTGGTGTCTGGAACAGAGCCACAGCTGGGAGCTATTCACTGAGTTCGGGACAGCTAAAAGCTATCTTTCCTCATGGAAAAAAAAAAGGGGGGGTTTTTACTACTGGTCTTCTAGACAAATGCGGCTGGTTATTCCAAGTGATGTCCAGAAGCCCTAAGGCAAAGGCTGGTTCAGAGATTAAATGACATTCCTACGATAATCCAGTCGAGTTTCTGACAGATCAGGAACGCAAACTGAGTCATCGTCATGAGAGGCTTACAGCCCTCCTTCCCATCTTATAGTCTTTTGGAGATGGGATTTTAGTGAGAGCCCGAAGGCTCACGACAAGTATGAAATATCTGCTAGGCTTACAGCCAGCATCCATGACTCCCAGCTTGCAAGATAAAAAGAAGGAGATGCCAGACTAATTCTTTTAGTAAATCATAGCTTCCTCAGTCCAGAGATCATATCCCTTCCAAGAAATTCAGTTCAAAAATGTTTGTTTCCAAGAACTACATAAAGAGAGTTTGGTCACCAAAGACATATCAAAATACTGCAAGCTATTGAAACCCAAACGTCAAAGAATTAACTCCAGGCATTAGCTTTGGACTTGTTACTTCTTTGTTCTCTTATTTCTAGTGATTTATATTTATACACCCCGAAGAATAATAATGAACATTTCGTATTGATTTCTATTTGCGTGCCAATAGATTCCACCTAAAGGTAATTGGTTACTTTTGTTAATATTAACCTTTTAGGTCAAAGCCTGCAATGTTGTTGACTGAATATATTTCGTATTACATGTAGCTGTGGCCTTGGGACGGTTGGACAAGGTTATGGTTTGATGCGGTACTAACACAAAATTCCTTTTCCTTTTGCAGTTGGAGAATAATTGTACCCCACGCACTGGGTTTGTATAGGTCAAACTGAGAAGCATTTATTGCCTTTGTAAACAAGAAACAGAAAAGTCAAACGTGCTTCGGGACTCCCGAGACACATTTTTTTCCTATTTTATCACACTTTAATAATGTGGAAAAAATGGATTTGTTCTAAATACAAAAAGTGCTGATTCCATTCACACTTCATCACTTGAGTGGGAAAACAAGATCTAAACTAACAGAAGAAAATGCTGAAAGACAGAAAGTACATAACAAATAACTCAGCACAAGAAATAGTAATTAAATAATTTTAGAGTAACATTTGCTCTGGGTATTTTCTGTGAAGGAAAATTAGTTGTTGATGAAGACTGAAACACGTTATTGAATCACAGCAACTTCAAATAACTTCTTTCTTTACAAAGGATCTCCATTTGAAAACACATTTAACGTCATCTGCATTGCATCGCCCTCCTTCTTCAGGGAGACCTCAGAGCAGCTTCCAGTGCTGAAAGGGGCTCCAGGAAAGCTGGGGAGGGGCTCTGGATCAGGGAGTGCAGGTGGATAGGACAAAGGGGAATAGTTTTAAGCTGAAAGAGGGGAAATTTAAATTAGATCTTAGGCAGAAATGTTTTGCTGTGAGGGTGGGGAGGCCCTGGCCCAGGGTGCCCAGAGCAGTGGGGGCTGCCCCATCCCTGGAGGGGTTCCAGGCCAGGTTGGATGGGGCTTGGAGCCCCTGATCCAGTGGGAGGTGTCCCTGCCCATAGCAAGGGGTGGCACTGCATGGGCTTTGAGGTCCCTTCCAACCCAATCCATTTCATGGTTCTATGCCTTAGATCCCATATCGAGTACCAGCACAATGCTTGGAGTAAATTATTGTGGAGAACAAACAAAGGCAAAAAAAAATAAAACAAAAAAAAAAAGCCAGTACTTTTAGTGAAACAGAAACATTCAGAGAACCTTGGCCTGGTAAAACAGTGAGTGCTTCCGACTGAGAAAGAAAGGGCTCAATATTACACAAACACAACGCATTACTCCCTCACAGGAAGCTCAGCAGAGTCCCTCCGTTATTGCTGTTATGCACTGAAATCAACAGCACATCCATGGTTCCTTTGTCTACATAGGAAGTTATCTCATGGCACGCTCACAAATGATCACTGCTTAAGGTATAGTTCTTCTTAGGCTTTCTGCCCTTTCCATGGAAGAAGAGAGAGATACATTTCTTGGGATTTTTTTAAATCCCTTTAGTGCTCATTTCCAGGAAAAGAAAGTGCTTTGAAATACAGTTCTCAAACTTACATAAGATGATCACTTCCAGTTTCTTGGAAAGAAACTGTGACCAAGACACAAATTTCTCTAAGCTGAGCTTCTAACGTACATAAAACATTCAGTCCCACCAGGCTATTTCAGGCTTTTAATTTCCGAGGCACAATAGACTGATAAGTATTAATAATAATACCTAACATTAGGGAAACAAGACAAGATTAGTTATTACAATTCTGTGACAGTGGGCTATTCTCTGTCTTTAAGAGGACAAAAATGCAGAGAAAATTACTAAGCTTTTTCCAACAAAAGATTAAAACCCCTTCTGATAGATTAGATCAGCTGGTGGGGAGAGAAAAGTGCGCAGCCATTGTGAGAATATCTCCCTGATGCTGAAAAGATAATGGCATAGGAACACCTGGGAAGGAATGAACAAGCCCTGGCTTTGAACAATGCCAGAAAACACTGCTGTTCCTCGGTAATTCCAAAAGGGAAAGTCACAGCAGAAAACAGCACTAGGAAAGAACTAGCCAGACCAAAAATCCTTCCTGAAAAATCAGGAAAGTACCTGAAAGGCTCTGTTTTTCTGTGCTGCCCTAAACTCACGGGTTTTTAAGGTGAGAAAGGATGGTTTGGACCACTTGTTCTGATCTGCTGTAGAGCTCAGGCTGCTTAAACCCTTTCTGCAATTCCAGCACCAATGCCATAATTCCTGATGGGAAGAAAACATCTTTCAGGTACTAGGTTTCCGGGTAATGATTTCACCTAACCGAAAGTCATCATCATAGAGGATGTGTTAGGATTTTGTCTAGTTTACATTGCACCCTCCTCAGACCTTTATGAACAGGAAGATCTTTTTGCTATCAGAAATCTCCTTCCACACGTGCTTATGGACCACCTCTTCCTCCTCCCATCGCTCTCCAAGACAGGCTGACTGTCAGGTCACAGCGCCTTGGGGAAGAGCAGCTGAGCTATACACAATTCTTCTTTAGGCGATTTGCATCAGAGATCATCCCCCACAGAAGAGGGAGGTGCAATAGAAAACAAAGTCAATTACTAACACAGGACTGGGACTAACGCAGGGAAGGCTGCAATCTGTGCAGCTCAGAACATCCCACGGGCAAGGGGATCAAGCGACAGAAAAGCAGCAGAAGCCTGAAGCAGTGCAGGTGTAGTGATGACTTTGGAGATCCAGCTCAACCTTTCTCTTGGCAAGAGCCATACGAATGTGTTCCACGTACCAGAGACTGAACAGATGCCTGGCATCAAGGTCGGTGCCAAACACAGAGAAAGGAATGACATGATAAATGTGTGTAAGGACTACAGAGGGTGGGCAAATAAGGCTCACAAAGCTAAGGAAATAACAATCTTTCTTATTTTTCAAACAACATAGACCTTCTCATCGTTCAATCCGTGTTCGTTTGAAGGGCAGGCAAGAACAACAACAACCAGCCTATCTTCGTGCCCGGTGCCTTCTGCCTCCAGCCCAGATGCCTCACCATAACCCTCAGAAGGGAACACAACCTTGACTTTTCACACTTTTATCTTCTGACTCTTTCTTTCATCCCACTGGATCTAGTTGCTCAAAGCCCCATCCAACCTGGTCTTGAACACCTCCAGGGACGGGGCAGCCACAATTTATTCCACCTCATCACTTTTCCCCTCAAAACTGGGATTTTTCATATGAAGTAACGGCTGAAAAACTGACAGCTAGCCCAAGCGTTTGTGATTTGTCTCATCTGATAAATATACTACAGAAGAAAGCATGATCTAGAGCTGGCCTCATGTTTAGCACGTGTTCTACAGGTGTTTCAAAGCTTCGTGTTCCTTATGAAGCACCAGCAGTCAGGGAGTTAACGCCAACAGGAAGAGTTCTCTGCAGATTCACTCACTATTGCATCGGAGAAAAGCACTCCAGGAATTACAGCCCGAGCTGCATGAATTATGGTTGATTTCCAAACTGACACAAGTATTCTCGGCACGCAGGGAGCTGGCGTAAGGGCTCAGAACAATGCTCTAATACCATTAACTGGGAGCCAGCAGACTTCCCCCGGGGAATCTTTGACTGCTGGATCCTTCTGCTTTTATCTTTCCTTTCCTGGCAACAGCACAACGTTACCAACCCAAACTGGGGAGGACATCGATCAAGAGGTAAGGAGTTAAACAGCCCAGGAACAGCTCTGAATTTGTGCTGCAGCTCAAACACGTTCTCCCCGGACAACAAGGGAGCTGAGCACGTTTACACAGTCGGGTTTGTTTAATGCTTTTTAGAGGAATCATAACCAGCTAAATACCCAGGGTATAACTGCTTTAAAAATGACTGAATATAAATACAACAGAAGATGAATATAAATACAACAGAAGACCAACTCCAGTTGGTCTCCACGACTATGAAGTTGGAGGCTGTGGAGCCTCGCTGGAAAAGAACTACACAAATGTTTACTGTGACAGCACATATGGGGGGATTAAAAAGTGTCATGTAATGCAACTTTTTTGTCTAGATCCTGAAGAGGTGTACAGTGACCTGGATCAACTAAAGGCTGTAGTATTATATTTATTCATGATATTTAAAGATTTTGTCCCCTGTCTCCACGAGAATGAATTAAGTTCATAGTTTATAGCTGTTTTCCTGTAAAATCAAATTTTCCCCTCAAAACAAGGCGAGATACAAGAAGTTCTAACAACCCTTCAGGATAGTAGAAAACAGATTTCTCAGCTCTTCTGTTCTAAGAGATGCAGACTATGTGCCAGCAATGAAACAAAACTCCCCATCCCTTAAATCATCCCTTACTTTGCATTGACAGTTTCACCTAAATACAGCAAAGAAAGAAAAGATAACATGTGATGAGGAAGAATTCCCCAGTCATTCCAACGACTGCACACCTGCCACAGACTGGACTCACACCAGAGCCACAGCATCATCCTCCCCAGCCTCAGAAATCCATTTCTTTTTTGAGATCAAATGATTTATTTTTTTCTAGAGGCTGTTAAACTCACAGCTTGGGCCGTGATACATCAATAGTTTATGAACTTCTGATTAATTTTATGTTCCTGGTTGGCTTCAGAGCTGGTACCCTTTTAACCAGTTCTCCTCAGCAGGCTTCTTATTTTGTTCCGAGTTTCTCTATAATCTGAGGATGCACCATGGTGACTCGGAGCCCACAGGTCCCTCAAGTGCAAAGAAGGCATCATTGGGCTCTACCACCACAGCAGAACCACACTTGTTTAATCCATTGCTAGGCTTATTTGATGGATGAAAGGGGGTTTTCTCACTTGCTGGATATTTTCTTGAACTGCAGCGTTGTATGATTACAGCTCCAGCAAGCGAGTGGTTCAGGTCTGGCTATAACAGCAATAGGTAACATCCCACTCGGATTTCAATTCATTTCCTTGATGCGGCTCCGACTGCAGCAATCCCCGCCTGCCCTGTTGGCATTCCTGAATCTCATTATTCTGCGATTTACCATTGCAAATGTGACTACAATGGAGAGAAGGAAGACATTTCCTTTTGCCAGATCCTGTTGTCCCTAATTGCACAGGATGCTCTAAGCCAGACACAATTTGGACCACTCCTCTAGATTCTGAGTCACTCATAGAAGTGATTGATTCAGTATTTACTTACAGCAATTCCCCCTAATTAGCTCCAGAACAGCCCTGAAAAGTGAAACAATCTTACACTACTTAATTGTTTGTCCCTCCAAGGACTGATCTGCCTTTATTCTTCTTGGCCTGAACACAGATAGTTCTTGTTTACTACTTTATTACAACAAAGAACGCGAAAAAGAGAGGATGCAGATGAATACAGATTATTTCTCCTTAACCCAGCTTTATGCTTTAAAGCTACTGACGTGCCCCTTGCGCCCCACACGGTATCTGACTGTCCTGCTCTATCCTGCAAGTGTCTCAGGCTGACGGAACATGGGTTTGCCTTCTCATTTATCAGCTTACAGTAGAGGAAAGACATTTAAGAGGACTTGAGTTCTCTTAAATATGCCTGCATTTGGCATCATCTGCTTTAATGCCTCTACTTCAACTCTCTCTTTTTTCTGTTGGTTTTTTTTGGTGGCAGAGTGTGGGAGGCTGTATTTTTCTCGGAAGCTGTAGGTTTTACCTAGCCTTTTCCTCCTTTTGAGTACCTATAATGCTTTTGGACTGTGTCCTACCCCTGATATGCAATTTAACCAGCACCACTGTCAGACTTGTCAGCAGTGTGTCATGGCCATGTTCACCTCCCCAATTCCCCTGACACCAAGTGTTTAAATAGAAGTGATTCACCCCAACTCCGTTCCGTCGCTGCTCTGTGACACACACCAACCCACCTACCATCACGACAGAGACAGGCTGAGTGTGCTTACACTCAATCCACGGATGCAGTAGTTGTGAGACTGTGACAGAAGTCATAAAGGAGATGTGACCTGTTTCCATTGCAGCACCGCGATAACTGGAAGCCATTCCTCTGCTTTCACGGCACATTTCACCACATCTTTACCCACCACATCAATGGGAATTCCTTATTCCTTTGCTGACAACCACTGGGTGTTCACGGTCTGCCTTTCCACTGGGGAAGCAGCAACACCAAATACCTCTGTGGGGCTGTGTGATGAGAAGGTTTAACTGAACTGAAATGAACCCATCTCCTTAACGGCACACTTGGTTCTCTTGTGGTGTTAGAACTGAAGCAAGTCCCTCTGACAATGGAGAATGCATCCAGTTACCATAGGAACTACAGGAGGTTACTCAGCCCAATTCAGTGTCTTCTGTGTTATAACAACAAGGGGTGTTCCAAAAGAACAGTAGATGAAAGCCTCAGTAATGTGAGCGAAAGCTAGCAGAAGCCTCAAAACCAAATGCATGTGCATGTTGTAGCATGTAGCTGCGTTAGCGCATCCTTGGAGGATCTCCTCCACACATTTCCAAGCGTTTTGTCCCTTTTGCCTTTGACTAAGTCCAGCACATCATCATCGTAGGCAGTGGATGGAGGAGCCGGCATGCATCCAGGTACATTAATGTAACTGGATGATGAGAGCGCACTCCAGACCCCACTGGAGCCAGACTAGACTTAAAACATTAGGAACAATGAAGTATAGCAAATTAGCACATTTGCAGGTGGCCTAACACTTCCTGAGGGGTGAGAGGACATTATGAAAACAGAATTGATTTGATGAGAAAAATACCACCCTGCAGAAGCCTCTCTGTGCCCTTTATAACAACATGCCACGGGGCTTCAAAATACGCACCAAACCTAGCAGATGCTTAAATAGCAACGGGCAACTCAGCAAAATGCAGTAGCTGAGGTTTTACAAGGGAGTGCGGACATCATTTCTCCCTTTCACAAATATCCCATGATGAAGTAAAATGTGTTTAGAAATGCACATCTCGTGGTTTACAGTGCATCTCTGTAAGCTCATGTGAAACAGCTTGGGTCTATAATATAGAGAAAACAATCTAGTTTCCTATGCAGGTAAAGCATCCTACCTGCTTTAGAAATTCAGTGTCTGACCAAGATCATCCCACAGAGCCCGTGTGAACGGCATCCTGTGAGACTCCGCATTTTCAAGGATGTCTTCATGAATTTGATTTGCCCCTTGGTAGAAGGCAAAGCAGTAGCTCACGTTGCAGAGCGCTGGGGTGGTGACACCCTGCACCAGAGCGACAGTGTGTGCTGCAGCCACTGCGCCCAGAGGCTTCTCCTCACTGAGGAGCGAGGAAGCCAGGCCTTGCCGTGATCCAATAACCACAGCTATCAGCACAGAAACCTCATTTGGTCCTGCAAATCCACCTAATGTGCTGAAGGAATAGTGACATTTTGACTAATTAAACGGATTTTTAGCACTGCTTCGTTGTGGGTGTTAAATATTTATGTGCAGGGACTGCAGGAAAAGGAGCCACACGTGCTCAGATGCTGCTAAGGGAGAGCAGGTGACATCAGAGAGTTCAAATATGTGCTTTCAACCACTGCTACAGCAATATGGTGAAAACCACCACTGCTCAGATGAGACAAGGAACCGCTGCAACAGAAGATGCTGGAGAAGCGTGCAGGTGGTACGGCACCCGAGCGGCTTAACTGAGACCAAAAGGAACAGCAACAGAGGAGGGGTTTTCTTTGTGTCCCTAATTGACCCTGAAAAAAAAAATACTGCACCAAGATAGAAGACACACAGTATAGGAACAGCCATGCCATCTGCTTAGTCTGGGGACAGAATCCACCCAGCTGCTGGTCGCAAGCAGCACAACACGATACACGGGACGGTGCTTTTCCCTAACACCTCGGCCCCTGCACGCTGAGATCACCAAACGTCCTGAACGCCAGGGAACAAACGTGACCTGCTCCATTTTACATCCCATTACACTGGACCGCTGACAAAGCATCATTTACAAAGCTGGGCACTACTTGATTGAGCTAAATCCTCAGCTGAGGATGTGGTTCTGTTGCATAATTCTCTCCCCATTCAAAGGCCAAGGTTTATCTGCTCTGGCCTTTGCACTCTAATTTTTATTGGTGCCAATAAAGCCTTACAATCCTTTACAGCGTTCATCACTGAAGGCAAAATAACATCGAGACCCTAATGAGCTGCTAAACCTACCAAACGAAACAGAAGAGATACCACAGCGAGCACTATTTTAAAATACAGTTTTTAGGTTAAGCCTTAAAGGAAAAGAGGCCTCAGGTTTGGGTGGTCCTGGCTGCTGTGATTTCTTCCAAACATTTTAATATCCCATTCCTATCTGATTAAGGCTTTTATGAATACTGGTATTTATCACTAAGTGCTAATACAGCGCAAACAGAATCATAAAGGTTGGAAAAGACCTCTAAGATCTAAACCCCCCCAGCACAACTCCATCCGGTCAGAGAGCGCAGCAGAGGCTGTTTTGACGAGCAGAACATGCCACAGATTCTAAACGGTGCCTAACTCCAGCCTCTAACTGTGTGTTCTGCCTTTGGATCCTCCCTCATTCCCTTTGCCAGGGGAAGTGGCTGCCAAACACTTTGCTCTCCAGATTTCTCACTTGGCTCAGCAGCTCCCCAGCCCCAGGAGCCTGCAGCGGAACAGGCACAGAGGCACGAGCAGGACCTCCCTGATGAAATGCACTGATGTTAAGGGCATCACACACCCAACGTCGCAACCGCTGGCATCCACCCGGTCAGTCCCGCGCACCATCATATCAAACCAATGCCTCCAATTCATGGATTCAAGCATCCGGTGTACGCAGAACTTATAAACAACATCCACCTCCCTTTTCTTCATCTCCTGCACCACAACTATGTTAGAAAGAAGCTGCAAAACCAGAACACAACAATACCATTACTGAAATAACTCCCCATTTCCTTATAAGTAATAGATAACACTGGGACTTTAATTAATTGTTTCTAGATTAATCTACCATTCCAAAACTCAGCTAGAAAATGGAAAGGGAAGCCTGGATCGGCACACCTAGAGCAAAGCTGAATTCAACCTGCTAGGGTAAACAGAAAAAAACCCAGATATAATATGGAAAATTCCATTTAGCCCCCTTTTTTTTCCAGAAACATCACACTAAGTGGTGGGCTGGCCTCCTGCCAGCGCTTGATGCATCAAGGGTCATGGTGCCTTCAGAATAGCCATCATTTTTTACGCTGAGTTTCCATAATTTGATTGTTAAAGTCTGCAGATTTACATCATAGCAGAGCAGAAGACGCTAAGCTGCTGACTTTCAATTTATAGGGCAGCACAGCATTTCAATGTGCAGAGAAACACTTTGAAGTGCCGACTTGGAAAGACTGAAGGTTTGCTTTTCCTTCTGGTCCAAAAAAACATTACGGGTCATGATTTATGGAGCACAGAGATAGAGACACCTTGTGAAATATGACATTTGGGGAGGGCAAAGAATAAGGGACTGAGAGATTAAGTCTCTGAGAAGCTCTGCAAAGCCACGGTATCTGGTGGCTACAATGCAAAGATGGGGTTTTCCTCAGGAATGGAAGAGAACTTCTCTCTGACCATCCTGCCAGGCTCTCAGATGGCCCCGGACCCCTGTCACAGTTTGACTCTCTCCTCTGAAACAGCAGGAAGCTCCATTTTAAAGACACTCTTTCCTAGTCTTGGACAACCGTACTTATGATTTGCACGTCTGCACAACCCAGTTTAATTAACCAGAGCAGCAAAGAGCCAGAGGGACACACACACGGGTAAAAGATGCTGTGTCTTCTTTCCATTAGAGACACCACTGATCACGTTAGCGGCAGTGCGCTAGGGAGCACGCTATCCTCATGATAGTTTAATTTGCTCAATTACTGCTCCTAACAGGCAGCCAGAAAGGTCCCCGACTTGTGTAACTCTTTGGTTAAACTGCTAGCGATGCCACTGCACGTGCTAACTGACGCTTGAGCATCCATCACGAGACCTCACACACATTCTGTGTTTGGATCTTCAGTGTCCTTACAAAGAACGCTGTTCCCATCAGCAAGCCAGCTGCTTCCATGCTCGTTCTGTCATTTGGACAGAGGAGTTTTTCCTCCAGACTCATTGTTAACGTGTCGTATTTGCATATATCCACTTCTCTTTTCCCCCCCCTTTCCTGTTTCACCCCTTCAGCTTCTCCAATCTTGGAAGCCATTGGCAATTTCACACATGGACACATCAAGGGCATATACGATTCTGACTGAAGATGCTTAAAATCAGATTTAGAAGCACCAGGAAGGCTGAGAAAGACCTTGGGAGGTCAGCGGACTCCTTGCTCCTCTTGTTAATCAAAATAGCACAAAACTCCTTACAAAGTGAAAAAATAAGATATAAGAAATGAAATCTAAGGACCAGTTAATATAGTTAAGGGGGGGGAAATCACAGCCCAATTTACACTGTTTTCTCCTACATTTGTCCGTACATGCAGCTTGTTAGTTCTGCAAGCATTTCGGAGAGACTTCCTAGGTGTTTTATGACCTCTGGCAGATAAGACCATGCTGAGAAATTCCATTCTCATCCATTATCATCAGCAGCATCCAAACCATTTCTGAAAGTGTTCTGTCTACAGTTTACTTAACAAATCCTCAGGGGTGGAGATTTTGACATCTCAAGCATTTGTTGGCCTGAATCAAAGCAGAAAGTATTAAAGAATGGCCAAATTAAGAAGAAAAAATATGTTGTGATCAAACATAGCTGATTCAGGTTGATCTAAAACATTTTCTTTTTCATTTTTTTTTTTTATGACGGCTTTTCAGCTTCATCAAAGCCAAAAATTGTCTGCTTTTTGTGGGGAATCATATGAGTTTATTGCTCCCTAGGGGAGAATAAGCTTGCCTACCCATAGGAGTTAACTTCTAGCAAAAAAAAAAAAAACATCCAGGAAATCCCCATGACTGCAGGAGTTGCTTCTAAGCTCCTCTTTGGGGATACAAGCTAATAATTTGGATCTTGGAGTTCTGCAGCTTTCCTGGTGCTTTGAAGTACCTCTGTGCCCTTCTCAGGGGTCCTAATGCCGCAGAGTGATAAACTTCAGCTGTTTGCTTCTTTCTGTCTTCAGTAAAACCCAGTTCCGCAAAACAGCATGGAGTGCATCGCCTTGGCTGAGAGCAGCTCTCAGCTGTAGACCGTCAGATTTCCTCAGTTCTTCTGGTTTTAACAGTCACTAGCTGGTTGCCTAGGTCTTAAAAAAGCAGAAGTTTCTCATAAAACTATCTCTTCTCTTGCCAGTACTCGGCTTTGGGTCACAAAAGGCTCCTGGAGCTGGACCAGGACGGCTGCTCAGCAGCAGTACAGGTGCACCAGGGCTGCTCCATCCCCTGCAGCTCTCTGAGCAGCACATTAAGTTTCAAGCTCCAGCAGAGATGTTAATCCAGGTTTAAGCCACAGCTGTGGCCTAATTCTTTAATGTTTATGAACCACCTTATCAACTGAGCACCTTGGAGCACTTCATTCGGCGCCAGGTTCCTCCGCATAAAAGTTGTTTCAGTGACCGAACTCCTAAAGCCCCTTTATCTAAAATGCCAGCGAAGTGGATGAAGCTGGATAAGGATTACGCAAAGTGAACCCAGGCTTTGTCCTCAGAGACTCATCCAGCAACTCCAAAGATGATGTAAACTTCATTTAGATGCAGACTCACCAAGATATAGAGGCTCCTTGAGAAACTATTCTTTCCATTACCCCTCTCCAAAGGGAAAAGCATTGCGTCCATCGTTATCACAACTCATTACCGCTTGCTGAGAGCATCTCGTGCACTGGGACAATGAGACAATCTATTTGTCAATTATGTAAACTACAATTCCCCTGAAACACTACGTGAAGGATAGGTGTAAATCCATGCCTCTAAATGAACCATAGGGAGTGTATTCTATGAGAAATCACCAGCTCAGAGCTTCTCCTAAGGACTAAGATGATTTTATAAAGCAACAGTATAAACTATTGAAATGGCCGTGATACACGACCTTTGTCACAAACGTTCCCTCTGCAACATGAAGAACTGGAAAAACGCACTGAAACACATCCACTTTCCCACTACTCCTTTATCTCAGCCTCGTGCATCTCTACCTGCCTTATCATTTAAAAGAAGAATAATTTTGCACTCTTGGAAACAGTTTATGGTTTAATTTACACTCGCCATCACATCGGCGTCAGCCTTTGGTAAAACTCTCAAAAGGGCAGAAATACCCTACAGGGGACTTCTGCCACTAGGAAACGCTTATGCAATTAGGAGAGAGCCCCTGGGTCTTTAAGTTCAGTCCTGTTAAGGGAAACACTCATCTAAAGCTACCCAAATGCATACACTCCTATATTTTCCCTTGTTCACTCAGAACAAGGGCCTCCTGCTTCATTTGGCCACTGTCTTTCCCACAAGCTCCCCCAAAACCAGAGCGCACGCATTGACTTCTCCCTTGCTCTCCCTGTTCTGTGGGAGTCTGACAAACACCATGAGATAATCCACTTGTCTTCCCTGTCTTTTAAATCAAAAGCTCTTGTGAGCAGACAGAACCTTTATTCTTATCTTGCATATCACTAAGAGCACTGTGGGCACATAATAGACAATAATTGTATCCCTTCTTCTACCGGCATGGTAGAAGCGAGCCAATTTTCCTGTAATAACCTATTCCTAGTGTGTTTTACATAACACCAGCCATATAGCTGCCTCTCTTCGCCCCCCTTTCAGAAGTATCAAGGAACTCAGCTGTAGCAAGACAGGCAAGACAAACACCAGATTGTAGGACCTCTTTTCCTTCCGAGCATGCCATTCGCTGCGCTTTTTTTCTCTTCCCAGCTTCAGAGCTCTTTGCAGTCCATCTGCGTTGCCACACTGAGGAGTAAAAGCGCTTGTCCTAATGGAGAGGTGGGAATGAGTAAGCACGTAGTTGGCAGAGATTGGAACCACCCAAGGTTTCTACACACTCACCAGGTGGATCTGGGATGGGGTTTTGAGCACCCTGATCCAGTGGGATCCTGCCTACGGCAGGGGTTGGAACTGGATGGGCCTTTAAGGTCCCTTCCAACCCAAACCATTCTATGACTCTATGATCCACAACGCTGCATCTGACCATCCTGCTGCTCTGCTTTGAGTGCTTTCTACAGGCTGATAACTGATCTTCCTACAACTTTAAGCTGAATTTCATTAAATTAAAAATACATAAAGCCTAAACCTTGTTTTCTTTCAATTTTAGTGTTCAAAGAAGTAGAAAGAATTGATACATCAGTAATAGCAGACTGGCGAGAGAAGAATTTATGACTATAGAAGTGCTGAGGCACTGCAATAGAATGAAACATTTAAGCCTTTCTATTAAAGTTACTCATATTAAAAAGTAATAGAAGTTTTAAATTCTTCAAGGTTTTACTTATTTCATCAGAGTGATACCAATAAGTACCAATTTGTCATAACCAGAGGGCTGAAACAATCATCCTCTCCTCCGTGAACAGCTCTGAAACAGCATGTAAATATGAATGTGGGGAGGGACGCAGCCGCTTTGTCTGGCCCACGTAGGAGCAGCTGCCTCGTTCAGAACACAGTGCTCCCTTCTGTCATCCTTCTGTGATTTCTTTCTGCCTCCCAACAGATACAAAAATGTTGGTTTTAATCCCTCCGAAAGTGCATGGATGGGTGAATCCAGGTGAAAGCCCGCCCAAGGCTTCCCAGCACTAGAAAATGAAAGATCTCCAGTATAGAAGTACAGGAGAGCTGGTTTTTGTCAGACAAACTAAATCTTTCAGTACATCCAAACATCAATGATGAAGAGGCAAAGCTGACAAATGTGAATGACCGAAACACCAAAAAGAAGAGAAATGGATTACACTGAACAGGGGACAGAATTAAACTTGGAAAAACATTTGGAGTTGATGACGTAGAAGTATGGTGATGAGCTACCCCAACATAGCGCGTTTGGTACTAAATCACAGACACTCCGATTATGCTCCAAGAGTCACATTTATGCTTACAGAAGCGTCCCAGGAAGCTTTCTCTGGACGGCAAATTAGGAATTACACAGCCTGAACCACAGCCCGAGAACAAGAAAAGTATTCGGAAAGTAAAATCGATCCCTCTCCTCAAATGAAATGTTGGGAAGAACAGCTATTGCCTGAGATGCTAAGGAAAGCTTACCACAAACCTATACTCAGGAGTATAAATAAATGGGCCTAACAACCCTTTCAATTCTCATTTCTATGCCCCAGTCCCTCTGCTGACCTGTTCCTGCTCCGCTATAATAGCTTCAGTGCGAAAGAACTGCAAAAGAATATCGGAAGAGAGCTTCCCCAAACCATAGCTAATGCTTTCCAAAGACACACAAGGCATTGACTCCTTGGATGCCTCAGCACATCAACATGGTGACCAAACACCATCTTCCAAAGGAAGAATGAGCCCCAAGTTTGGATGTATCAAAGAGATTCCACGTACCTTCTTATAGGAAGGATGGAAATAAGCAATACCATAAATTAAGTTAGTTTCTCCAAATGGATTATAAGTGGACACATCTCAGCCAAAGCAATCCAGCAGTGCTTTCAGAAAGCTTTCAGAAGGCTAAGTACTCTCCAGCCCCGATGCACGCTAATAGACATCTTTTCCCTATTTTGCCTGTCCTACGTGATTAGTACACGCAGGCAGCTCTGCAGATACAGCGTGAACCCGGAATGCTAACAAGCGGAGGACGTTTTACTTCATCCAAGGTCAGAAACACTGAAGAATTTTTCTTAATACTGAGACATTACCATTTGCCCTCCCGATGCACTTAAAGTTGGACTTGTCAGCTCTAATTGATTTGCAGCCCTTTTGGTCAGGGGGTGAGCTAAACTTAAATACCAGAGGGGAAAGGTTAGTTGAATACCTTTCTCCGTTATTGTGGCTCCTCTCTCACTGCTCTGACAGAAAGGTGCTTCCTCATCCTCTTTGCATGACAAGACTTTGCCACTCCTAACGAGTTTGCGTCAGCTTTCACTTCATTTACTATATTTGTGGCAGAAAGAACATGCTTCTCATGACAGTATAGGGATTACCAACCCCTGTTTGATGAATGCATGGGCAGAAGTAGACTAGTAACCCCTAGAAACTGGATTCTGAACAGACCCAACCTTCCCCTCACCTATTTTACAGCTGGACATTCCTGATCGGTTCAGTCTGTTGGCCTTTGCTCCATATTTGCTTCTCTTGGTCTTTCTCCCTCTCTTTGTTCTACTCTTTCTTCGGTTTACTCTTACAGCTGTCAGCTCCCATTTTCCTTGGTTTTACTCCTCAACCTCCTGGTTTTTAGGCAAATGGCATAACGGATACTGTTATTGTCAGGTCAAGTCATTGCATGTGACTGTTTTTGGAGATAACAATTGTAGGACTCGGAAGGACTTCAAGACTACTATACACAAACTCTTCCTAAGGGACATCTATGCAACCTCTACTGAAATCCAATGCAAAACCATCAGCAAAGAGGCCAGTCCATGCAAGAGGACACAGCTCATCAGCTAGAGACTCTGTTTACAGGGTGCTGAGCCCTGGATGCAGAGCATTTTCAGACTCAGTCCCCATAATATTCACCCTTCTCACTGAAGAATATCTTAAAAAAGCGGCCTTCCCCTGCCTGTGCAAGTAGGACAAGCCTCCAGAGAAGGTACTGCTCTCAGACAACCCCTGCAAATCTCCATCGCTGCCATGAAAACTGCACAGCCTTTCTATCTTGTCAAGTGTTAATTGCTTTCTTAAAGCGTTGCTTTTTTGCTGCCCCCACAGCTTTACACACTAAAAGCTCTTATTACATGAAAATAAAACCTGGGTTTGCTTTTGGGTGGTTTTTAACTGGAGAAAGATAGAAAACATTGACTATTCCATACGTGGCACATCTTTCCCAGCCCAGCTGCGAATAGGACAGAGTCTCCTGTGGTCACACAGAAAGTGCCACACAAGCAACTGCTGAAAACAGACCCAGCAGTCGTAAGAAAACAATTTGCAGGATATCAAAGGGAATATGACACATAGACACTGAGCTCTGGAAACACACCTTCTCTCAAACATCAACCTTTTCTCCCACCGCATAAATATATCTGTCTTCCTCCTGCAAATACTCAGCTTTTCTTCATGCTGCCCCATCACTACAATTCTAACTTGCAGCCTTCTCGTCCATCACGTTGCTGTCCATGGCACCAGTCATCAGGTGGTTGGTTGTTCGGGAGAGAGTTGTCGATAACCGGAGTATTTGTTAAGCAAAGCTTAAGAGTGACAGCTGAGCAGCCAGAAGAAAGCCAACAGCATCCTGCCTTGGATCAAAAAATGGTATGGCCAGCAGGAGTAGGGAAGCGATCACCCCTTTGTACTCAGTAGCGTTCAGAAAACACGTGGCCGTGTCACCTTCAGGACATGGTTTTGCAGGCACAGTGGGGCTGAGCTGACAGTTGGACCGGACGAGCTTAGAGGTCTTTTCTAACCTTAATGACTCTATGATTCTAATGTTCAGTCTGAAAGCATCTTTCTTGATTCACAGTTCTTAAGCCTCAAAATATTGCCTTTTTTTGTTTCCTCTGGGCTGAGGTGATAATACATGGTTGGTTTTTACAGTGAGTCAGCAACACTATTTTTCAAGGCAACACAAACCTTCCTCTTTCCTAATCAGCGCATTAGATACTGCATTTATATCTGCCTTTGTGGCATCTGGGGAATTTGTTCTTTCCCTTTTTACTTTGAACAAAGCCCTGTGTCTGGAACTGTTTGTTTGAAAGATGGGGGCTCAGTAATGATGCAGGAGCAGTTTGCATTCTCATTTCATCAGCGCAGTTAATGACAAAGACTGTAAGAACAGTCAGAACTGGGCCCCTTTGTTTTCAAACAGAATTTATTCCTTGTGTATACCAGAAGATCTAAATTAATCTTTCCTCTTTAAGAATCAGAAATAGCTGCGATAGCCTTTCCCAGTTCTTGCCTCCTCCAATTCTATCGGTTACCCTTTTCTTACGTGACCTGATTACAGCCTACCTCCATCTGGCTCTTTGGCAGGGGACAGGAGGTGTTGGTTCTGCTGGTAGGGCAATCTTTACTCGTTAGCACTTCCCAGAGGCTGAAAAGGGGTAGTTTACTTTAGGGAAATTATCCACGCAATAGCAGCCTTAACTGAAGCAAACGGTATTTGAAAAGGACCGATATTAGAAAGGAAAAGAAAATAGAGTTTGCTTGTCAGTTCTAGGTTTGGAAATGGAACTGGATTTGCTTTTGGTAGCTTACTTGAAAACAGAAAACGCGAGAAAACACCTTCACTTTGTAAAATCAGCCCTGTTACCTTTTCTCTTGGACTCTGTTTTCTGGTCAGCTTATTACCTGTGGAGCCTATTACAACCTCATTAGCACAAGACAGCAAGATGCTCTTAGTGTGCACAAAAAGGATGAATAGTCCTTGCTCAGGAAAACCACTATCATCTCTTGTCTCCTAATTATTAGTAGGCAAGGCCATCAAACCCATAAATAGTGATTTCTGTTGCTATGTTCATGTCAGTCCATTTCTGACTGTTACTCCCGCAAAGTTAGTTACTCCCGCAACCATTAGTTCTTCTCGCTTCTGAGCTCAAAAACAAGAATGGGACCGACCTTCTAAGCATTTCAGCTACTGACTTCTTTTACTGAGAAATTAAAGGCAGATCCTGAAAGTTCCTCCTCAGAGCTCATCCGCAACAGGGGGTTGAGAGAGGAATATGAATACGCTCTTCTTGGCTCCTCTCTGCGCTCTCTGGGTGGTCAATACTCTGTGTCTACATTGCGTTTGTCGTGAGACCGAAGAGAGACAAGTAACATAGGAAGGATAGTCTTGCTGACTGAATCTTTGAGGGGTTTGTGCAGGAACTAAGTGAGGTTATTATAAAGAGCAAAAAAAATCAAAATCTACTCAAGCCTGCTAAGACACTGCAATCTCATGTCACCGATAGTGCCGCTCCCCTCTGCTTTGCACCGCAAATGTTTACATTGAACCAAAAGACTCAACTGCATTTTGAGCCTGAAAAATGATAACATTCAGCCGGCTGCAGAATTCAACAAGCAAACCAGGGAAGCAGGCTGCCAAACCCAGCATTAGTTCCAGGGATCAGGGGAGACAAAACCCACATTTAACATTTCCCTCTAACGGCTGCAGAAGCCAATCTTCCTGCCTTTAAGGAATATTTATATCCCTCCGTTATGGAATTGTTTGTTCTGGAAGAAGCACCAGAATGTTTTCAAGGGAGGAAATGAAAAGACAACAAATAAATCCATTTGATTACAAAGCAGGACAGGGCTTGAGATTCTATGGAGACCAAAGGGTTTTAAAGGCACATGAATGGTTGCCTTCCAAAGGCTGAAGCCATCATCTAGCTGAGAGCACCACGTACAGCACAGTGCTTCCAGAAGCACCACTGGAAAGGACTTTAATTTGTAAAAATTCAGGATTTTCATTTCTGGGACAACTTAAACTTAAGCGCGACACCTGCCTGCAATAAGCCCTCGCTCCAGCGTTAGACATCAGAGTCAGATATTAAAAGAAAGCCGTAGGCAGAGATGTCTGCTGCACACTAAGAACCAGCTGCAATTTAAGCAGTTTAACAGGCCCAATGCACCGGGTTCACACCTTGGTTTTTGTCATTATGATGGACAGTATCTAAATCACATACCCATACCTTGGCACAGGGAATAGGACCACGTGAGAATCAAGTCAGACAAAACCTCTAAGCTCATCCAGTCCAACTGTCAGCCCAACCCCACTGTGCCCACTAGACCATGTTCCCAAGTGCCACATCTACACGCTTTTTGATCCCCTCCAGGGATAGCGACTCTACCACTTCCCTGAACAGCCTCTGCCAGGTCTTCACCGCTCGTTTGGTAAAGAAATTTTACCTAATAGCTAATCTAAACCTTCCCGGTACAACTTGACATCATTTCTTCTTGTCCTATCACTTGTTATTTGGGAAGAGATCAGCACAACCTCACCACAACCTTCTCTCCGGGAGCTGCAGAGAGCAATGAGGTCTCCCCTCAGCCTCCCTCTTCTCCACAGTGAGCAGCCCCAGGCTCCCGCGGTCGCTCCTCACAAGACTTGTTCTCCAGACCCTTCACTAACTTGGTTGCCCTCCTCTGGGCATGCTCCAGCAACTCGATGTCCTTGTACTAAAGGACAGCGTATAGTACGCCTTACCCTCCCAACATACTGCTCTCCCTCATGAGATCCCGGCAAAAATAGGCATCTGGATCCATCTCATTTCTACTCATACTATCCTTCGCACTGCAGAAGTGTTTGCCTCGATTACTGTGCTGCTACTTGCAGAGCGAGGGAGGGAATCTGGAGCAGGGAGGAATAGCCATCGCATCCGACCGCTGCTGTGCTGCACGCCACGCATCCTCACTGGGCTTTTGTCGAGGCACTGCTGCTCAGCCCTGAACATCTCTAGATACATCCAGGTTTGCGAGGAATGACAGGTCCCAGCTCAGCTTCATTCCTTAGCAGCTTCTGTGCAAT
This sequence comes from Cuculus canorus, assembly GCF_017976375.1. Classification (NCBI taxonomy): domain Eukaryota; kingdom Metazoa; phylum Chordata; class Aves; order Cuculiformes; family Cuculidae; genus Cuculus; species Cuculus canorus. The sequence continues at coordinate 5,906,433 of NC_071423.1, forward strand.
TTTAGAGATGCACAACGATCAAAAGTACATTTCTGGTATTGTTAAAAACATTTGGCTCTTTTGCTGTGCTGGCACTGTTATGTTAATTACTTCCCTCTCTACACTGTATTTTAAGGTACACATTAATTGATTTCTAATTGTAATCACAATTATGGTGTGTTATCCTAATTAATGGAGGGCTTGATTAACACATAAGAAAGTGCTACTGTTTTCATTTAGGAAAGAAGAGATGAAATATGTTTTTACGTCATGGCTGAAGTGATAATTTCACTGGAGAATGCAGCACTAATTCAAGGCAATTAATCATCTATTTTGGCAATAAACTATTACTCATGGCACAGAACGTGCTTCTGTAAATTAAACTTAAGGCTGTAGGATATACTTGGCTTTGCCTACCACACAGTCTAGCTGCAGTGTACTTTATATTGCACTTTGCATTTCTCATCTTTATGGTCCTACGAAACAGAGACAACAAGAAGTGAGAAGCATTACTCATCCAAGGCAATGGGCAGAGTGAGGAACAGAGAGGCAGACACCTCAGCTCCCTCTCCGATGGCACAGATGCTGTCCTAACCGAAAGCAGGAAATCCTTGACCCACTTACTGCTGCTCCCTGGTAAGCAACTCATCCCAGCGCTCAGCTCGAGCGTTGGTGAAGACCAATGTTTTGCTGTGAGGGTGGGGAGGCCCTGGCCCAGGGTGCCCAGAGCAGTGGTGGCTGCCCCATCCCTGGAGGGGTTCCAGGCCAGGTTGGATGGGGTTTGGAGCCCCTGATCCAGGGGGAGGTGTCCCTGCCCATAGCAGGGGGTGGAACTGGATGGGCTTCGAGGTCCCTTCCAACCCAAACCATTCTCTGATCTGACGTAAATCTCAGTTGCTGCCACCAAAAGCCCTGGCTGTACTCAAGCTAGCACAAATAGCAACACATTCTACTCTTTTTCTACCTACTTTTATTTATCTACATACCATCATCTTCTGCCCTGTCTCTAGGCTAAGCAACTCCAACATCAGTGGTCCTGCATGAAAACCTCTTGAGGTCTTTCTGCCACATAGAGAACATATCTGGTATTTATTAAGGTCCTTTTGCTCCTGAATCCCTGGTTTGGCTTTTAGTCCAGGACCACAGCGAGAAAAGCTATCAAACCACAGCAATGCTGAAATGATTTACAGCCCCTGCTGTTCCTGAGGGGTTTTTGCCAGTGACCTTGGAGATGGAAGGATCTGAATCTCTGTTCCTGATCCTCTCAGCGATGTGGTCTGCAGTTGGGAGCAGGGAGTTTGATGGTAACAGGGAAGCACAAAGAAGCATCAGTAACAAAGGCATTTAGCGAGTTCAACGCTGGGCAGAAAAGCATCTAACACTAAAGTCTCACTGCTATCTCAAAAAGCTGCCAGGGGTCACAGGGCCAGCCAAAGGGTCGGATCTGTTTTTCAGCTCATACTACATGATAGAACCATACTATCTGGAGATTCACTATGATTTGTATTTATTTATAGTGCTGCCCCTAGCTGAAAGCAAGGCAGGGCCTTGGCAAGAGCCTCAGGACCACAGTCATCCTAAACCCAGCATTTTCTAAGGATACAATTTCAGACTCTATCTTGGAAGCATTCTTATTTATTTTCCCCCTGGTAAATGTGACCTCAGAGAAAGAAGACAAAGAGAGAACCGCTCAAATTCTTAATTATAGGGCAGCTGATTTTCAGAGGACTACAATCAGAGTAGCTCTACACGCCAAAAAGCCATGGAACAGCACTAGCTTTTGTCTCCTACCTGGTTACTTTGTCCCCTAAACTAGGGCTAAGAGGGAACAGAGCAAAGGACACGCTTAGAGCCTGGTGGATACTGATGTAGATAGACCTCATTTGCTAAATAATCTGCCCCAACTGCAGCCAGCTGGAGAGAGAAATCTTTTTCCTTTAGACTAAACACTATAGCTAAGCCCGAAGTTCCCAATCTGTAGTCCCCCACTGCACCCCATCCAGCAGCTGTGGCTACTCCTGGAGCGGTCCAGCTTGCCACGACGAGTGAAGGACAGCGTTGCTCTCAGAGCATTGCAGCTACCTGGGTGCCCATCCTCAGCCTCCTGGACAGTTCGGGCATTATCCCAGCAGTCTTGAAAAACTATTCCTACTGTCAGCAACCACGTTCCAAGCCAATGTCAGAAGAGCCTCGCTGACATGCTGCCAGACGCAGAGCGGAGCAATAACGAGGATAAATTATCTTCTCCCTGCTGCCATCATTTCATAGACAGCTTCATTAGCTCAGCTCACCAGGGCAGCCCTGACAGGGGGACTTTAATAGTGCCCCTGGTGATTTTTAGCTTTTCCACTACAGCAGCATTTTGCAGCCAACCCACAGTCCAGCCCTGCGTGGTACATATTGCTAGGTAACTCCTTTTCCTTTAACAAGGGGTACTTCTGCCAAGGGAGGGAGTTATAGGTCGATCAAAACTGTTCACAAATTCAGCTCTATTTCATAAAGAAAGAGAGAGTGACACCACTGGCCAGATCACTTCCAGCACATCTATCTCATTAATGATAAAACTGCTCCGTTTTCCCTTATCTCGCTTAGTGATTAAAACCACAGCAGAGACACCAGAGGAAAAACAGGTAGTGTAAATCATCACAGCTTGTGAAATAAGCAGAATCATATTGGGTGTTATTATGGGATGACACAACCCTTCGTGTTTGAACTGGTTTTCTCATTTACTCCCATTTGTGCAAGGCTGTACAGACACAGGACTGAGCCAGAGGGCCAAGGAAAGGAATGCCTTCCACGCAGGACTGTCATCATGATAAAGTCATGACAACTAAAGTCATGACGTTCTGAGCCAGGAAAATAATCCCTGGAAAGGAGCTGATAAGGATATGCACTATTGCCACATAGACTCTGAGACCTTTATTAGTTATACTCAGAGTAATCATATTTACTTGGGAGAAGAATGGCAGCTAAGCACAACATCGGGCAGCTGCAAGGTACCAGAAGAGCAGATAGAATTGTTCTGGCTCCATTCTCTACCCCAAGAAAGGGCTGATCGATTCTTCCTAGGTGTTTGTCCCACATCTGCTGTGCCATGCATGTTTGCATTGTGGCGATGGGCAATGGATATGCTTGAAAGGAAACAACAGGCAGGAAATAAACAAGAGAGATCTGATTCTACAATAGGCACATCTGCTGAATAGCAGCTTTGAAGCCAGCCTTTGTAATCACACTTTTATGGATTGGTACTACAGCAAAATAAAACCTCAGTTCTGCTTGAGCACAGAAAATAAGGCAGGGCCAGAGCAGCCTCTGTTCAGCTATAATGCCTGTTATTATGCGCAGTCCAGTCTTTTTTGAGCTAACATCTCTTCACAACCAAACTCTTCCCAAGAAGAAAATAGGGGGGGTGTTGAAATAGAAACATTTAGTCGATTTGCAAGTCCTGTGGAAAAAAGTTGGAAATCATTCAAATAAAAAAGTAATATTTGGCTTTGATCCCTTCCAGTCTTCCCATTTAGTTTTCTCCCCTTCTCGCTTTTATTTGCAGGCTTATTTTAAAATATTTTGAAGTATATTTATAGCTATTAAATAATACCCCTATGTTTGCTCCTTAATATGAAATGCTTCAACAGCATTTCAATGCAGCGTCTCGGAGGGAAGTAACAGACTTCAGCAGCGCAGAACCATTTGAACCTTTTCTATTTTGAACCCACAGAGAAAGGTTTTAAATTCCTATTTCCCATGGGAAACGTTGCCCTGGTTTGTGCACAGCCCCACCTTGATACTCCCAGAGAAGCTGCGAAGTCGATGCTTCGGGGATTTGGGCAATCACAATGCTGAAGGTTTTATTCCCATCATCAAGCTGGACAGAGTGGAGTCTCCAGCCCAGCAGCAGGGCTACGAGGTTTATAAAGCATCACTGAAGCTCCACAATACGAGGGGTTTCCCTCTTTCTGACGGAGCGTGGTTATGGATAAAGGGAAATCCCTGCGTAGAAAAACACAGAAGGGCAGAACCAGAACAGATGAGCTGTAAAAGCATCAAAAGGCAGCTGATAAGTTATTATTTGTATTTTGGAGGTACCTACAGCTATATCAGGAGGCCTGAGTTATGCAGATATCAAACGCTAAAACATCGAAGAAACTCCTCGAACACAAGATTTTCCGTAATAGTCACTGGTTTTTTTAAGTAGGTGAATGGTTCTGCAACTCTGGTTCCCAAATTACAATTGTGATGCTTGTTCTTCAGTGTGTATTTAAAATATTTCCTCCGATATAACTCCTCAAAATATAAGTTACTGGTTTTTAAGTGAAAACTAGGAATTCGAACTCTTCAAAGGAATCTGGAAGCCTGAGCTCAGGGACTGTTCACATCCCTCAGAACTAAAAAATCAAATCCAGTCTGAAATAGAAGGCATTTTTAATGCCATCTTAACACCTTCCATGGCTTGGGCAGAAATATCCGCTCCCAGTCAAACACAGCCATTAAAAGTGTATTTTTCTCCCCTCTCCCCAAGAAATTAACATTATTCGGGCTTTTTATGATGCCCAGCTAGGGCTCCGTCCATAGCACTCAGCCTCTAACTTGGACTACTCTCCTGTTTGTTTGCTTAAGCTTACTCAGATACTGCACAATTGGCCTAAAAAAGCACAGTAGACTATAATCGGAGCACTCGGAACATCGTGCAAAATTATCAAGACTGATAACGAGATAGCTGTGATAAGGAACAGGCACGTTGCTCACTCCAGCAAGCATCGTAGACCTTATCACAACATCACAATATAGAACATTAGAAGCTACAGCTCGAGACTTCCAGCTCCACGGGACAATAAATATGATAAGCAACAGCTCATCCTTCATTCTTTCCTATCATTCTAAGTGAAAAGGCATTTTCTGTATTCCTAAAACAGTCAGATTAAGAGAGCTGTGTAGGCACGAGCTCTCCAGATGAAACTGTTTTCCATTTGGGCTATAAAGCTGTCATTGGACTGTATTTATTTGAGTATCTGTTGGAACTAAAGTGATGGACAGCCCTCAGGTCCCTCATTTCCATGCTTTCTTGTTTAGTAACAGAGAAATCTTTTTGTGTATCTATATATTTGCACATATTTTCCCTACACTCCAGTGTGAGCTATTTCTCAAAGGCCACTGTGACGTCCGAGAGGCAGGCTGCTGTTATTGCCTAAACAGCTTACGCTCTATCCCCACGGTCCTTTGTTGTTTTCCCATGATGATCAAATCAGTGAGATACAGACCTACCGTGGCAGTAGAAGACATCTCTGTGCATCACAGGCTGCATTGCCTGTACCCCTTAGTGAGCGGCAGAAGAAATCACTTATTTTCTTGCCAGGCAACCTAGATACAAACACAACTGATTTCTTCCCTGGCCATACCAGTGCAAAGCAAATTAAATTCCTCATAGAAGAAGTAAGGTCATATTGCAGGGAAAAAGGAGAGGAAAACACTGCTGAAAACATTTCCAAATACTGCTTTTCAATTGCAGCTGGTTTTGTGCGCGCGTCTGCTGCTGCTGTGGGCTTTACGAACACAAGTCAGCAATTTTGAGGGGAAAAAAAGGGCTATCAGATCATTTAAGCTGACCTCCCATCTAGCCGGGCAAATAATTCCTTCTAGTTACTCACTTAGAGAACCTGACAGACTGTGCTGGACCAGAGCAGATCATCCTGCAAGGCATCCAGTCTCAAAGTGATGAGTTCAAGAGATCACTTTCCTCTGGCAGTTTTGTTTAAATCATTTACCACCCTTGCTGATAGCGTTAATAACAAAATAAGTAATAAAACTTTATATATCCTCATATTTCTTTCCTTTTGAAGGGCTCAAGGACCTTTGCAGACATGAATATATGAAACGGCAGTCTCCTCATCACTTGAGGCAGGAGATGCAAGTTCTCCCTGTTAATGACAACAAGAAGAGGTTGCAGTGGAAAAGCTGCCAGTGTTTGATGGGTGCTGGTGGCTGGAATCCTTCATGTGTATGAAACTATTATCAATTAGGCTTGAAGATAACGCCCTGAAATACATAGTATTAAGAATTCACTAACAATATCACAGCATGAGCTTGTTAAACTCAACTGAATCCCGATTATGCAATTGTAAAGAGCAAGAGTGATTGCTCCAAAGATAAAAGCTTTCAAGGGGATGCAAAAAAAACTTAACAGCACACAGAACTGCTTTGCCTTTCATCTTCTTCCCTTTAAATTAGTTTGCTTTCCCTGTATCAAAGTGTAGCAGCTTCACACTTCTGGCCTCTTCTCAAAGGCAACCGAGATAGAGAGAGAACAATACTAAAGAGTTTTCTATTCTAATTACTCTAACTTCCAGCAAAATGTCACTGGCTGGATCTGGTTTCTTTTCATTGCCAGCCCTGTTGGTACGTCTATATTTGTCAGCCAGCATGAAAGCAGGTTGGATTATGACATGCGTCAGGATGGGAGAGAGGCATCAGTTTAAACCAATGCATCCAAGCAGGATGCCTGCTCAGCATTTTTTCATAGCTTTCCCTGCACTATGCAAAACGGACAGGAAAGGGCTGTGCTGCCACGAGTACCACCACAGCAAGTGTTCCTTTGGTGTTCTTGGTCCCCTGAAACCAGAGACAAAACCCACTTCACCTGCCAAGTACGTCAACTGATTTTTGTCTCCTGAGAGGTTTTGAAGTAGCGACACCCCTTACCCGTTACGCTTGTGTCATGAACCATTTTCTGCTGGTGAGGCTGTGGAAGTGAATTTACCCTTCAACCCTGCACTGCCACCGCTGAGAAGTATAACAGGGTAAAGCAGCAAACAGACTCGTGTGTCACTGCGTTAAACATCAGCCTGACCGGTGGACCAGCATCCATAGCCCGTGGCCGTACTTGTAAGCACTGGGAAGCGTAAAAGACAGAGGAAAAAGGTTTTAAATTATATTAAACCTTAAAAGCATCTACCGTCTGCGATGAGAGCTGCTGTCTCTCAAAGACTTAGCAGGGCAGAGCGCAGGTGGCCACATCTCTGCGGTCCCTCTGAGGTTCGCGGGAGCAAATTCAGGGTGATAAACCTTCCGCTGCCCAGGCCACGAGCCAACTCTTCCAAAGTCAATGAAGCACAGGGCCAACACTTCACCCCAGGACATTTGCTACCCTTATCAAAAGTTACGTATGAGCCCATTAAAGAACCACAAAGCCACTCTCTCCTTTAAGTGTCTGAAATCAGCTGGGTTGAGTGGGTTCAGGCAGGAGTGCCTGAAACACAGATTCATTAAACCTCTAATTTGTGCCAGTTCCTACCAAGGGTTATGTCACACACACACTGCTCCACTTCTCTTACTACACCCCCAACGAAATGCATTTCAACGTGCTCTCTATTTGCTTATAAACTCCATTAATTTGCCTAATGACACAGCTACAACATGAGCGTGCTGTTAATTTCAAGTGATGTATTCTTGAACCATCCATCCATCCCGAGACACTAAATTCTTAAAAGATCTGATTTCCTTTCATTATGGTTTATTGTTGTATTTCATTCCATATGTACAGCGCGAATTAGAAAACCTTTCTAACCTGCAAAGCTTTCTCATTACAAAAATAATTACTATCTGGTAGCCTAGAAAGTAATAAAATAATCTGTGCTAATTGAAACTGTAAAATATCTGCTCCTCGGAATCTGCTTGTTCAATACCTTGACTAAAACACACAGCCCCCTGAATTCAGCTCTCGTGCTCTGGATTATAAATTCTCCTCCTTTTCTACACATAAAAACTGGAAGTTCTGGTATTAATTCTTTCAACTTTTCTTTTTTTTTTTTTGGCAGTCATTTCCGCTAATAAAGTTCTTTTCCCTTAGGGAATTACACATCAATTAGTTCAATTTTTCATGTGTCTCTTTCATGAAATAAGACATTTCAGCCTGTACTTAAGCTGTCAATTCCCTCGCTGCTTTTGAAGGTCATATCAAAAGACAACAATCTTTCCCCCAAACTCACTCCTACCCAGCTTTATAAAAAATTACCTCCTTATCCAGAGTTCAGAGCTCTCCTCTCCAGCATGGACAGATGATGCATCTAAAGGGCAACGGAATATTTTATGATGACATCCTCAGGACTGCAAGGAAGCGCAGATCATGCCAGTTCAGGTCTAGGTGGGAAATTACTCCCATTTCTGCCCACAGGAATGCAACACAGAAAATACTGCAGCCTGGACTACTGGGGGTCAGTGCTTCTCCCATCCTTCCGCTCTCCTTTGTCTTTTGAGATGGTTTCATTACTTGGTGTTGTAGATCATTTTGTGCAATGTACCCTCAGGCTCAGTACCGCTTACAGGTTAACAATTTTCTAGGGAGATTTGGGGGTTTTCTCCTTTATCTGCTGAAGCAAAGCAAGCTGCTTCTCTAAATACTTCCCCTCTTACATTCTAATACGACAGAGAGCTGAGCTGTGACCTGGAAAACACATAACCACTTCAAAGTGAAAGCAAGCAATGGTCCTCCAAAAAGCTTATTAGCTTGTTTCACCACTTTCTGATAATCACAAGAGACAATACATTTTAAGTACTTCAAACAAGTGGAAAGGATGGCCTGAATGTGTTCAAACAGCACTCCAGATGGGCATATCCAGGGGGTCTGGGCAAGCAGAGAACTACCTGGTTTTCCAGATAGTTTTCCTGGTGTGATGAAACTCAAGTGGAGCCAGGAGGAGAGTGTAGCACAGCTGTTGCTAGAACAGGGGATTCAGATTCATGAAATCGGAACCCCAACTCCCTCTTGCCACCCCCCTTATTCAGGGCTTCAATCATCTTACTCTTTCCTCCCACCTCAGTATAAGATGCAGATTGTTTGGGAAGGTTCTATTCCATGCTTTGTTTCTGCAGCCTTTTACATGACCGATTGTAGCAGCTATTACAATCCAGCTTCTAAATAACACTTCAGATAAGTGCCCCGTGCTTGAACTCTTGGAGGCATCTCCCAAGCATCCTCAGAGGGTTGTGGAATTTGCCAGGAGCGATGCCTAGAACCACGTGAGCAACTACTTCGGCAGTAGCTTTTTTATGAACATTAGTGCCCTGTGCTAACCCCGAGCATGGGCTCCTAAAGAGAAGTCTCTCAATCGCCAAGATCAAAACTAAAAAGCAAAACGCGTGTTGCTGCACCAGTCTCGTACATCAGCAGCAGGAAAGGAGGAAGGTCCGAGTTCTCATCCCAAATGTTTACTTTTACATAAATATGGCCTTAACTACAGTATCAGCTTCAAAGTCCACAGGCCACTATCTCCTGAGAATACTTGGAAACCATCTTGCTTTGAAAACAGACACATTCCATCAGAACAGCCAAAGCCATAAGGCATCATTCACATTTCTGGGTGGCTTTTGTTTAAAAACAAACTTCACTTACATTGTTCTGAAAGTGGTAGGGCGCAGTTTATATACAGCGTGAGGCTGTCCAACTTTTCCACAAATATTGTTCTTTTCATGGGATTGAAAGCATTTCCGGATTCCCAAAGTTGTTTATATTCATTTCAGTCTTTCTGCTACGCTATCTAAAAGGAGATACGTGCCCTACCGGGCAGCCACTTATTTGTTCTCAGTCTCACCCACACAACCAGTTCATTTTTCACACGTTCCCTCAACTCTCCATCATAAGGCAACACCTTGTATGGAAAGCTCCAAATCATCGCATGCAAAAGGCTGTGTCCTAGAACCAGTGATGTTCTGGTTCTGACCAGATCTGACAAGGCAACTTAGAAGGCAGAAGGCTGGAAAGGAAAAACTCAAGTTTTCATAGGTCCAGAATATAAATTAATAGGAACTGTGTTCTCAATAGCTCAGATTTCAGGAGTCGTATGCTTTAATACAAAGTTAATTAGGCATCAAAAAAGTCCCATCAGAGCTACGAGAATATCATCCATAAATCTCTCTACTATTTCATTAGCCTTTAGGACAGCAGCAGAGTAAAAAAATTGATTAAAAAAAAAAGGAAGATTCAAGATTATTCCAAAATCTCCATTTATAGCCTTGATTACTAGAGAAGTTTATTTTTCTCAAAATCCCCACTCCAAAAAATACACTTAACTAAGGGGCCAAGCATCTGCTCCACCTTGTGCTATGACATATTGAGACCTGGGTTCTGCTTTCCAAATCCAACACATTTCCAATATTCTCCCAGACTTCTCACAGCTAACTCACACTTTACTCAGAGACTTCAAACTTCAGTCTAAATGGCTCACAAGGGAGGCTGAGGGAGTTGGGGTTGTTCAGCCTGGAGAAGAGAAGGCTCCAGGGAGACCTTTGGGCAGCTTCCAGCACTGAAAGGGGCCCCAGGGAATATGGGGAAGGGCTCTGGATCAGGGAATGCAGGGATAGGATGAAGGGGGAATGATTTTTAATCTGAAAGAGGAGAGATTGAGGCGAGACCTTAGGCAGAACTGTTTTGCTGTGAGGGTGGGGAGGCCCTGGCCCAGGGTGCCCAGAGCAGTGGTGGCTGCCCCATCCCTGGAGGGGTTCCAGGCCAGGTTGGATGGGGCTTGGAGCCCCTGATCCAGTGGGAGGGGTCCCTGCCCATGGCAGGGGTGGGACTGGATGGGCTTTGAGATCCCTTCTAACCCAAACCATTCTATGATTCTTGAAGCTAAGAAAGGGAACAAAGCATAACTTAAAGGGCAAAAGCCGATGTTATATGTAGAGATAGGAAAACACAAAAGGCAAAAATGTTTAATTATAAGGAGCAGAAGAAAATCTAAGCCATAGCTTTCAAATTAACTTAGTTCTAAGGAGGCTGCGTAGAGAACTCTAGAGGTCCACTGGTCCTGCCTGAGCCTCTCCATGCTGCCCTTGGCTAGAGGATGGTTGCTAATCCTAATCAGCTCCTTCACACGCACTGAACCTATTGATCCCATTTGCCAGGGTGCGCTGGTTCCCTCCCATCTGAACAGCAGCCTGTGTTTACACACGGCTTTTATTTGAGCACCGATAAAGTAAAGATTGGGTCAAGCAACGCAGCTGCCTGGGTGGGCTGAGCCAGGGGATCACTGAAACACACCTCTCTGAACCACATCTCTGAAAAGAAACAGGACAAACACCTCCTGGCTTTACACACAGGGTTTCTTCCGATGCTACATTTGCATTTTTAGTTCTGATTTCCCAGTAGCGAAGCCATTACAGCATGGAATATTGAAACAGAATTGACTTTAAGCCAGAGCCACATGATCCTCAATTAAAGTGCAGTTGGGTACATTAGGAATGCCTCTTTCCTGCAGTAACAGCTTTCACACGCAAAACACACACAGCGCCTTAAACAAGATCAGTGACTCTCAGCACAAGACCCTTTATTTACACCCCAATTACCCAGTGCTCCTAATTACCAAATAAGAAGAATTGCACTGCCCTTGTCACTTCCAGCAAGTTTTGTCACTTTCTGTGTATGAATAAGAAAGCTGATAATGCTTTAAAGAGTTGGAATGTTCAGTCTCCCTTCCAGAGCTCCTGGAGACCCAAATGCTGTTTGGAAGTGAGATGCAGAGAGCTCGGGTACCTCAGGAGATGGGGGGGTGCATTGACACAGCTGAACTCCAGACCAGCAGGAAGGCGGGGGGTGCTTCACTTTGGAAAGATCCTATTGATTTTGAAGTGAAAGGAATTTTATTCCTGAATTAAGTATCCTTTCCCTAACAGTCAATTCTGAACGGCTCGAGACTCTAACGAAGGACAGGACCTGTGGCTGGATTGTTGAGAACTGTGTTTCTCTCCCTTTCAGCTAAGCATCACCCAGAGATTTCAGCATCAACTCAAGCGTGGCACAAGCACACTCCAAACATGGATGGAGGCAAACATATCTCCACTTTTCCCCTTTATTTATCCCCCTTGGGGTCCTCAACCAAAAGTAACTCAAACTGGAGAGCAGCTTTTTTGCCTATTTATGACTACCCCTTGTGCACTAGGTTGGTGTAAGAAGCATCTTAATATTCCTGAATACACACAACAAATCTTTCTTTAGAGTTTAAGCTCTGGTTTGGTCTTCCTGGTTTATCAAAGTTTATTAGCAATAGCATCCTAGACAGTATCAGAGCATCCTTCATTCACTAAAAGGTCAAAGACACTAGTTCTACCATCTTAAAAGGACTTACAGAAATACATATAAGTTTATTGGATGAGAATATTTCAATTTAATTCCAATTAGCACAAGTAGGCACACAAATTTATGGCATTCCCACTTTTTACAAGGCAGAAACAGTTCTTAGAATCATTTGGGCTGGAAGGGACCTTAAAGATCATCTCGTTCCAACCCATGGGCAGAGACACCTCCGACTACATCAGGCTGGCCAAGTTCTTTAAGACTTGTCATGATATGCTTGTCATTCATCGAGATGAACATCCACCGTCCATCTGGGAAGCATCCAAGACATGGTGACAGCAAGGGCTTGTTTCCTTTGGCATTTTTTTCAGCGTCTGTTTGGCCCAGTCACCACACAGGAGCCTGTGCAAACTCACAGCGTGATGCTCTCCGTTATCTCTGACATGCACAAACAACTCCTGCGCTGACCTTTCAGAAGGAATCAACCCATGACAAGCAAGAATGACACAACTAATCTAATCCTCTGGAAACAATATTTGCTTGGCTTGAGCAGTTTTGATATGATGCAGGGGGAAGGGTGGGGACATGGAGGGCAGGGAAGAGAGCTGTCAGGGAAAGAACAGCACAATCTCCTCCTAGGGGCAAACTTTTCCTATCAAGGCAGTAGAACAATGAACCAAAGAAGAAATATAACTCGGCCCATTTCCATTTCTTTTACTTCTTTCCTTTCTTAAAACCAAAATAAATAAATGGCAGGCCAAAAGCTACATTTCTGCAAAATTAAGATGCAGACAAGCGTATGGAGGAGGTTCTACACTCCCATGGGATAATTCTTTGCATAGTTTAAGCTCAACAGCTAGAAACATCTAAATAGAACATCCTCCTTCAGTGAGACAGAGCAGGAACCTAACACTGATGCTGTGTGCCTCTCCTTTACAGAGTATTATCTCTCTCTCCCCCTACATCTCTTGCCTTATTTTCTCTACTAGATAAGTGCAAGAATTTGGAGAGCCACCGAATCCACGCAAACAAACATCTGTACCACTGAAGTCACTGAGCAATCTGCTGTTTGTGGAGTCAGGACTTCACCCAAGGAGCTGTACGGATTCTGCCCTGGCTGGAATGGCAACTTCTCCATCTAGACAAGAAAGAGAATAAACAGGCTTGCTTCTCTGGAGAGAAGGACCAGCCATAGATGTTCCTATTTTAAGTAAAACCAAACTACAAAGGCAAGATTTAAGGAAAAAAAAAAACCAAACCCAGAATAAAGAAAACAGAAAACAATCCCCGAGCCACAGAAGAAGGAATTCAACTGTTTTCTAGCAGCAAATACAGGTAGACAAATGTTGCAGACAGACAATTTGTCAGCCCAGAGCACTCCCTTTCAGCCAAACACAGCAAGGCAGATAGACTGCCAAGACTCTCCAAAGTGTGCAGAGAAGCAGCTCCTGCAAAGGCTGTTTTTCCCTGTGCTGAGGCATACGCTTTGTGTAGAAGGATTTATCCTTCTGCAGTAGCTGTTGTGTTCAGAGCAGCGAACTCCAGTGGGCTGAGCTTTGCCCATGTTCTGAGCACACTGCAAACCATCCCTTCCCTATTTCAAGAGAAATGTGTTTAAAATAGAAAGGACTCGCTCTCCAATAGGCAGTGCCTGATTCCCTTAAGAGTCCTTTTACCTTTTTTTAACCACGAGACTCCAAAGATCATCATCTCCCTGCTACAGCACAAAGTACTCAATACCAAAACGCATACAACAGTTGAACTGGTATCTGCAGAAACCCCCCTTCAAGAGGCTGATAGACCCAGAGACAGCACTAGGCCAATCAAAATAAAGTGTTTTCATTAAATTCAACACTTGCAGACTTCTAAGATGGAGCCACAATCGCTTTACTAGGAACAAAATCTTTGTTTGGGTTTCTCGGCTAGATAATTGCATAAATAATAGTATTGAAGAGCTGCATTTTCTTCAGTAAATACCACAGCTCAGGGTCTGATTTGTGTGGGCAGCACTATGGGCTCCATCCGTACTTCCAGACGCATCGGCACAAACCCACCAGCTATACAAACAGCTTAACTGACAGACCCTAAAGCCCACGTCCACAGCAGACCACCATCCACTCTTGTGGGCAGAGCATCGCAGGGCCTCTTGCTACTAATATCCATTATCCTCTCAATGGACTTTGCAAGAGTCACAGGAAAAACAGGATGCTTTATTTCCCCTGCCTTTCTCCTCAGTGCAAAGTCTCTTTTAACATTGATAAATATTTAATCAACGCTAAATGTGAAGGCAAAATAAACAAACAGTCCCTGGCCACTCGAATTCAGAAGATCAAAACTGAGGCAGCAGCACGGAGTCAGAGGTAAGGACAGATGGTAATGGCAGAGGAAAAACTTCCACTGCTTTCCAGTCGGTATCTGTTTGCGGACAAAGCTCTGCTTTGAGCCTGAGAGCCACCGAGATCAGCTGCTCGTGGCGAGAGCCTGGAGATGCGGGTGAGCCTCAGCAGGCAGGTGGTACCTGGTCAGGCAGCAATGGGAAAGCACATCGGATGAAAGCAACTTCCCAAGTGGGTTCAATCCAGTACTCCAGTTCAACACAACTGCTGGAATCTCACTCCCTTGACTGCATCAGCAAAAGACAATGCACAGATACAGCACTACCAAGTGTGCAGTACGAGGACACGGCCACAGCAGAAAATCATGCATAAGCCAGTATCACAAGGAAGAGAGCAAACAGACAATCGCAAGGACACGCTCAAGGGCAAGCTAACTGTATTTAAGCACTCCCTCAGTGAGGGGCATTAGGGTTTGGGTTTTCTTTCCCCTAGGAGTTTTTTTACTCAATCTCTCCCCTTCCCCTTCTTGATGCCTGACCTAACACCAAGAACTTGCTCTGCAATCTGAAGATGCAATATCTGGTTTTAATCATTTCCTATTCTAAATAGTCACATAAGAGGATAGCATTCAGCAGCCAACTCATTCAAAAGGCATAATTAACACTAATAAGTTAAAAATGAGCCCAGAGTTGAATATTTTTGATAAACATGAAGCTCAGTAACCGCTGAATTGCTTTGCTCCTCAAAGAGAAAAGCTGCTTTTCAGCTAATGGGTCTTTGGAAGAAAGTCTGCGCCTAAGAGTGTCACAGGCCAGTGTTTTTAGACTCTCAGGCTTCTGAAGACAATCTACTCACAGGCTTTTAGATGAAAGCAGCTCTGCTCAGTAGTGCCTGGAAGTGCAAGTTGCCCATGTTATGGTCTACCAGACACTCATCTAAAAGGACACTGAGGCAGCTGATGGAGGGCAAACACATGGCCAAGGAGTACAGAACCCTCTGTGTACCCTTCCTGTCACCAAGGCCAATTAGTTTGAATGGCCCTCATAATTAGTCTCTTCATTCATAGTTGCCTTCAGCATGAGTTGCCTTGTCCCCATCAGGATGGGGTGGCTCATATTGTTTGGTTTTTTCCTTGCACAGCCTTACCTATTCACTCCTTTCATTGAAAACACACCATCAATAAAAAGTTCTCTTTCCAGCGATAACTAAAACAGATAGCGGGAGATTGAATCAACCAAGAAAATAACCCATTCCAAGAAACAATCACAAACAGCAGGCATCCTTCAGAGTTACGCTGGGAACCCGGCTGCACCTAGCCTTGAAAAAGCTTCTCTCCTGCACACCTTCCTACCTAGAATTACCTCCACTTTCACCCAGAAGCAGGAAAACATGCAAAATTGATTTCTGTCAAGGTCAGAAGATTAACTACTTTATTCATGACCCCCAAAACTGGTGGGGAATCTTCACTGTATCAGACAAAAAGATAAAAGCAATAGTAAGATTTGAATAGAGTTAAATGCTATTCAGAGTTTTAAATGCAATTAAAACTGAGGGGAGTATTAGAAGAGGCACACACAAGATCTGTATACTGTCAGAAAATGTCCACTTGCTTTTTCTGCCTCAATGTAGGAAAGTTAAATACAAAAACCTTTTACAGGATAAATAACATTAAAGACTGCCCAACTCGAGAATCTCAAAACTGCATTGAAACCCCAATTTTTCAGCTTCTGACCCAAGTATAATGAGATGGGAAGATGAAATGGGAAGGGAAGAGAGATTCTGGGGTTCAGACTGCTGTTAGCTCTTCCTGTACGACCTACAGACTTTGTTCTACATCACATTCAGTCTTCTTTGCTGTTCCTCTGCAGTCACCTGTTGAATATGTGACACACAAAGAACATTTGTTATCATTTTAAGTCACTAACTACAAAAAGGGAACAGCTTTGAAAGAAAAGGAAAGGTTTAGAATTAAATAGAACCTTCCTGAAAAGCCCCATTACCATGAATCGGGACAGCTTTTTGTGGGAGTGGTGCTTATTAGCTACATGGAAAACATGCATATAGCATGTGCCTTTAAAATCCAGTGGATGGATTCCTTCTCCCTTTCCAGGAGCAACTCCCAAATACCCCTTCCAGGTCACAGCCAGGGCAATGGGAGCCACTATACAGAGCCATCCACTTTTGGACACCCAGGCTGGGGTGAGGGTTGCTGGTTTTCTTCTTTCATGTGAGGAATAATTAATTAAAACTGAGTGACCAACTGGTTGAATCCTTCCCTTATTCCAGCTGCAGGAATTGTGTCCAGCTGGCTGACCTTGATTGACAATGATTTCTGAAGATAAGCAAAGAAACACAACCCTTTAATTTTACCCTAATTCTTTAGCAATGGGGGCTTGTGAAAACAAACATGCTAACAGTGACACACAGTCCATTGCTGGAGTTCATTGGAGACACTTCAAAAGCACAACAGGCAATATCAAAATTTAATTAGAAGGCATTCTATTTCCCCCCTCCCATCATAATTCTTAACTCGGATGTGTAAATTGTGAACCTTGGTGCCTCATGTAACCTGGGAGAGAGGTGCAAGCTTGCCTGAAGAAGTTAAGTGCTTTTTTTTCTCTCCATCAATTATGTACAGAGCCTAAATCCTAGCTAGAAAATAAACCCTGCAGTATGTGAAATCCCCCATGAGTCAGGCATGCATTCAGCTAGACAAATCAGCACAGTTTGATTAAACCTCAGTACCTGACTACGTGCACCCCACTAGTCCACAGCAAAGGAGAAACATAATTAAGCTTAAGTTAAACCTTTCTTTCTTACAAGCTAGATTCAGATTTGCTTCTGTTTTGTCCAAACTTACAAGCCACTAAATCACTGCATATCATCTGACAGTTATTTATTAAGTGGCAATAGCTTGATCATGCACCTGCAGCCTTGACTCTTACACCTCTGCCATGTTCAATCCCGCATAAACAATAAAACCCAACAAAGGAAAAGATTTTGTTGCTAGTAGGCACGAGAAGAGCCAAGAGCTAGCGGTTTGCTGAGCCACAGAATTAAGAAGCAGGACTCCATGAACTGCTGCCTTCTTTCTTCCTTTTTTTTCCCAAGGAAAAATCATTAATTCTGACAGAGTCATGAGTTAATTACAGATAAATTGATAGCATTTGCACAGGAACTGGAGTTCAAGATTAATTAAATTTGAGTCATCTGGCTGAATAAACTCAAGCTGTTGTTGCATTGCTGTGGATGTGAAGGTGCAGGGCATTTAACACCCTCCTTCTACAAGAACCCCTAAAACCTGCCCTGCTGCACCTCCAGCTGCTCAATACCTGGAGCACGTACGTTCCTGGGAGAGAAGCTTCTGCAACTCTGTGAGTGGCCAGCATCTTTAGTTCAAGAGAAGCCTCCTGGCCCATTATCCTGCCTGGCCATACAGCAATCTCATCTCCAAGGTCATCTCTATCACCTGATCCAACACCTCATCTCAACAGCTGTTTCACTGGAGTTGAGGGTGCCCTTTGGCCAAGCAAAGCCATGTTTCAGGGCTGCCCACATTTCTATTTCACCAGGTGAGGGTAGAGGATGTTATAAGCAAGACTGTGTACAAACAAGCTGATATTTCAAGTTGAAGTTAGAAATCACACTGCTTTCCAGCTGCAGAGCAGATTAGAGAGTGCTCCTGACAGGTGGATTCCACTAAAAAGAACTGAGAAGACACAGTTATGAGGAAAGACAATTAACGCATAGCTGGAACAAAAACCTGTGGTGCGAGATAACACCCGGAGCAACAGATCTGGGCTCTAGAGAGCCTTGACTAGCAATGAGGGTTCTGGCCTGATCAAAAGAGGGACATTCAAATCAGGAATGGAAACAATAGGAAAGATTTCCTTTCTTCAACATCAGAATCTTGCCAGCAAAAAAAAGCAGTGTAGAAGGGACCGACTCAGCCATACCTATCTCACCAATACACTTGTAAATATGGAATTGCATCACAACTCAGTCTTCATTCTGCTACGAGAAGCAAATCCCCCATTTTGGTCTCTGATTTTAAGACACAGCCTATTCCCTCAGTCAGCCTTTCACTGCACCTGTCCTGGAGTCAAAGCCGCTAGTGAGGCACAGCTCATGGCATGCGGCAGTGGCTGCTGAACCCAAGTGCTAAGAGTGTTTCCCCTCAAAATTAAAGCTTTTACACGATTTACAGAAGAGGTAAAAGCCTTTCTTTGTTGGTGATGCAGAACTGAAGTGACTCCACACTGTAAAATCCTTCATTTAGGTACGGAGAGAACAAACATGTTATTTCAACATAACATCTTCATAACCTTTGTTTAAAAAGCCTCTCTTCCCTGGGGATAATGTAAAAGCCTGTCTGGAAGGAAGCAAGTTTGAGATGTCTGTGATCTCATTTATGTGTGCATGTGTTTCTGCCTGTATGAGCACAGAGTTAACATTTCTGCTGAATACACACCACCAGTTCACTCCACTGTTACCTTCCCTGAGCTCTTCTTCCTCTCCTCCACCTCCCTTCTGAGCAACAGGCTCCAAGTAAAAGAATGAACGTGCACACAAACGCAACGTTGCAAAATACCACCATGATAAGGTTTCAATATGGAACAACAGGCTGAAAAAATTCAAAACCAGAGCTATCAAGCCTGCTTGGTATATCAAATGATGTTCTGAAGAAATGCTTTTAATCTCTAAAGGTCATGTGGAAGGTAGTGTTCCCTAAGCGCCTTCCTGTCATCCACTTTCTGACGCATCGCCCCACCTCAGATCTCCTGGAGAGGTTTGCTATGCCACGGGTAGGCTGAGCACTTGGTATGGAACACGGGAAGTGGCTTGTTTTGATTTTAGTTTAAATATTTAGACACAATTTGCATCTAATTAACATGTTCTGCAGTTTGTTACAAAAACACATGCAGAGAGACTACAGAAGCTTTGTTAAAATGTCATATCCAAGACAACGCTGCTATGCTGTGACAGCTTACCTCCTCTCACCTTAAAATTAGCAATAATTCTGCTCAAGGAGGATGGGTTTTATCTGATGTGCATTAAATCATCACTGCCTCTCAGGGAAAAAGAAAACCCTGAAAGGGACCAAAATGCTGAGATGGAGACAAACATCCTAGGACAAACCCATACCAAAAGAGTGTTGGACAGACACAGGCTGAACACATTTTGCCAGTGTAGCCTAAAACACTTCAAGAGGTGAAGCGATCCGTACCAGAAAAAAAGCTTTTTTACCCCAGTATGTGTGTTATGCTGGAGTCCTTGCCAGACACAAGGAAACGGAAAACTCACCCAAGCGTTGCTTTTCTAGCTACCAGGTATCCCAGTGTATGAGCTGAGCTGTACGTAGCTACAAGTTCTACACAGTAACTGACAATTGCAGATCATCATGATAAATCTGGTATGAGAAAATCCAATTAACTTAATCCTCCTGGAACACCGCTGTACCTGGACAAGCATGTAATTCTCCCAGCTATACACAAGGATTTCAGCATCTCCAGCAGATCATTTTTATGACCTACCCTGTTTCCTTGCCGCAGCCCCCAAAACACATACATGCAAATGAAAAAGAAATATATTTCAGATTTATTTAACAAACCCAGAACTGAGGTGGGGGTGCAGTCGTGGTCAATGGAAAGTCTAGAGAGCATCAGAAGTACCTGCCTGTGTCGGTAACACATTCTCTACACCTTCAACTGCACTGTGTGAAGCCCACACCTGCTCAGAATGACTCACTCAAGCTACAAAAGGAAGGAAGAGCTGAAACTAAAGTCTTCTGGGAGTCTTATCTGCTTTCTAGCTCATCTTTCTTCAGTGATCCATCATTCTCTCTCTCTGGCCCTACTCATCTGTCCAGTCGACTTCGAGTGGAAACTGGGCTGGCTAGGAAAATTGAACAAAAATCAATATATATATTTCAAAAAGCAGGAGACAAATGGACTTGTTATCTTCAAAAGCATCTTTAAGGCTTGAAAAGGAAAAAAGAATACGTACAAAAGAGCTATGGGCAGCCAAAAAAGAAAAAAACTATGATTAAAAAGTGTCCATTGAAGTGTGTCCAAATCGGAGAACAATCCTTTAAGCATCAGGAAGAGAGCTCAGGCCATGGTTCATCCCAGATACAAAACATTCCCACTCTCTGGCTCTCACAAAGGGCCTGAGAAGTAATAAGGCATTTTCTCAGTTTAGAGAATGGTTTCCAACACAATACACTTCTATAATAGATCAAAGATGTAGAGCTAATCAGATAGGACATATTCATAGAAATCAAACCTGGGGAAGTTGCCACCTCGGCAGAGTTCTCTATTGATAGTTTCCTGAGCTCTTTTCTTGCAGAGGATTCTGCTCACCCACATTCCCAACTAACAGACCCCACTCTTGTTTCCAAGCATTTCACTGTGAGGGTTTGGTGATGATAAAAAAAGTAGGATGGGCAGAACGGGGACAAGTTTTGTTATTAAGCTGAAATCATCGGTCAGGGGCACAGTAAAGGGGCTTTCACAAGATCCAGGCAGTGAGCTATTTTTCTCCATTTTTGTTCTTTTTCAAGGACCCATCTTCCTTCAGGTGAATGATAATAAATCATATAAAGAGCAGGAGTTGATGCTCAGGAGCTTGTAGACCTGGATTATATTAATCAATATGTATTCAGAATATCTTCATGCAGCAAGATCCACAACTAGTGTAAATCAGCACAGCTCTGCACAAAGCCTATTCCAATACAGTTTGCTATTCTAGCTGCTATAATTAGAAAACATCAGCTCCAGGAGGAGAGTCTGGCCGAATCTGCTCTCATTTTGACTTTCACTCAGCTCCCCAGAAATCCTCCTCCGATTTGACAAGTGACTGCAGAGGGAGGCATGTCACCATGATGGAGGAGCAAGTGCAGAAAGAATGGATGGAGTCACATCCCAAAGCAGAAAGACCTACTAGAGACACAGATGATGCATTAGGAGGAGGCAGAGCAAGCTGAAGAACATGCTCCGTGCCATCAATCCTGAGGGACGAGGTTGATACCAACACTGACACCAACAAAACACATTCCATTTATCTTGTACACGGTGCAGCCTGTGAGCAACCTTACTCCAGACAGGAGCAGGAAGCACAAGGAACACTGCAAAACTTTCTCCATCCAGCATCCAGACACCAGACAATAAGGACAAGTCAGAAGCATTTGGTCACAGTTATTTTGGTTTTTTTAGGATGAGGTCAAAGTCCTTCAGCAGGTGAAGCACTTTGGATGTGACAAACTGCATGATTCTATTACAGCTCCATTTAGTGCACAGCACACCTAGGTTACCCACGTCACCCTGATGAAGGCTAGACGACTTTTTGGCGTAACCACAGTGCAAAGCTTTAAGAACTATGCTCAGCATTGAAAGTTACTCATAAAGGAATTATTCAGTAA
This sequence comes from Cuculus canorus, assembly GCF_017976375.1. Taxonomy (NCBI): domain Eukaryota; kingdom Metazoa; phylum Chordata; class Aves; order Cuculiformes; family Cuculidae; genus Cuculus; species Cuculus canorus. The sequence continues at coordinate 5,928,229 of NC_071423.1, forward strand.
CAGGATTTAATAATTTCCTTTTTAACCTTTGAATCAAAAGATTCTTAAACCAAGCATTTGCCACTGAGAGCAAAGTGCAAGAAAACAGCAGCTGTCTCGGCAGCCGAAGCTCCAGCAGTACCAGTGCAGATATTGTTCGAGAGGCTTGAAGCAAGTCAGATTTGTCACATCACAAGTCACAGAGAAACAGAATTTAGGGATATAAAGCCCATCCCTTGCCTCAAGCTGCCTGTCCATATTTCTAATTTCAAGGGTTTTTTGGTGCTCTTCATTTTGGTTCAATAAGCTTAACTCACTGTTAATGGCATAGTTAATTGCCTAATTGTGGAAATAACTGCATCTATCTAGTAAACAGCATCCTTTACAGAAAAAAATCTTTGTCAGAATGAATGCTCCTATGCTCACACAGCAGGCACTAATATGTTTTGTGTGAATAGGTGAATTGCTCCTTAAGTATCTGGGTACACATTAGTATCTCACACATCTATATTACCGTTAGCTTTGAGTGTTGAAGATGACAGACGCAAATAAAGCCCTCCCTTGGAATATTAGCTTGCCTCGTGTATATTAATTAGACTCCTAACACTTCCACAGAGCAAGGCAGGTTTATCCTCATTTTATAGACCAGAAATGACAGCACTAGAAGTTAAATAATTTGCACGAGACCCCACAGAGCGCCTGTGGCAGAAACCCCTCCAGGGATGGGGCAGCCACCACTGCTCTGGGCAGCCTCGGCCAGGGCCTCCCCACCCTCACAGCAAAACATTTCTTCCCAAGATCTCATCTCAATCTCCTCTCTTTCAGCTGAAAATCCTGCCCTCCCTGATCCAGAGCCCCTCCCCAGCTTTCCTGGAGCCCCCTTTCAGTCCTGGAAGCTGCTCTGAGGTCTCCTCAGAGCCTTCTCTTCTCCAGGCTCAAGAAGTACATTGGAAGGATGCGAGTGCCAAGTAGGAAATCTTGTGCTCCCAAAGCGTGGGACACGGGCACTGAAGTTCGCTCCCATCACACCAGTCTCCCTCTCTCCCTGCCCTGTGCAGTGAGGTGTCTCCCACCTCAGCCCCACAGCTCGTGCTCTCCAGAGTGTTTTGAATGTGCAGTGTCACCCTCTGAGAGGGACCGACACTCTGCCCTTTAGTAAAGGCACAAACTCCAACTTCGTTCCGTCTCTGAGAAGTACCCTTTGCCTGTAGGCATCCAAGCACTTTGCAGTGAATTGAGAATTCAGGACAGTCTCTCCCCATCCCGTACTCCTTTGGAGTTTCCACCAGAAGTCCTGTAATGTCCCCCCTAATTAGAAGCAACAGAGAAGGGCTTGTTAATCCTCGCTCCGAAGCTGCTACGCCTGGAACCCATCCTAGCAGGCACAGCTAATGTAAAGTAAATGCCCTATAAATAATCAAAGGGGAAGAATCATTAGCCGGCCATCTTGTAATAATAATTTTAAATGAATGTGTAATTTAGAGAGAATAATTATAAGACAAGGCCCCTTAACCATAATGAATGCACTCGGATAATAACTCCTGCAGGCTCAATCCTGCCTTGGGGAAGCCTGCGTTCTTCTCTTGGTACGACAACCTTCCTGGGAAGGAACACAAATGCAATGGGACTGACTGCAAAGCCTTCGGGGGGGGTGGAGGTAGGAAATAGCTGCCTGTTCAGACCATGGGCTGCTAAGAATAGTCAGCTCTCGCCCTCGCATGTACTCTGGTGCCAGGCGTGACTGTCGACACAGGGAGCTGCAAGGACAAGGGCAGCCTCTAACAGAGAGCACCATCCGAGCCGTGAAGCAAGGTAAGGCCCTAGGATGGTGAACTAAGCATCATCTGGCATTTATCCAGGTCCCCAGAGACTAGTTTCCAAGGTCAAGCAGGGATTTTACCTTGCAGGCCACTAAGCTGAGCACTAAAGAGCAATCCCCACCCCCAGACTGCTGCTGCAATACCTAAGCCACACGGCCCACATCTCCCAGGTAGTGCTTTTCCGGATGTGCCCCACAAGAAAAACCAAATCGCATTCACAGGTGATGGTGTGTAGAGAAGAAAAAGCAGCAATGGGTCCAGGAGCCTCTCACTTTAGCATCTTTTACTGATGTACTTCAGAAGCAGAAGATTACAAACTTCCCCCATATGACATTGCTTTGCCCGTCTGTACTGCGCTCCTGATAGCTTCTAGCTACAGCCAGAGCGATTTATCCAGGTACAGCAGCAGCTCTTGCATCAAGCTGCATCCCAGAGGGAGAGTGCCTAATGAAATCTAATGGACCAAGCGAAATAAGGAGCAGAGAACCTCTTTGTCCCATGCAGCAGCTGTCATGTTGTGGCAGCCAGTCTGCAAAGCTTCCCCTAAAACTGGCAAGAGGAAAATAGTCCTCTTGACTTATGTCTTTACAGTGACTTCTATGAAATCAAGCTAATAATAACTCAAATCCCAGCTTTGCCAGGGTGGATGCTGCTGCTCTATAGCACTGCAAGTCCCACGAGGAAATGCCGACTAGAATTGGGTCTTCAGCATCTAATCTGCCAGGAAGTTTGCCTTTTTTCCACTCCCTCATCTTCAGTTGCACATTTCTTCCCTTTTTCTCCCAATGGAGAAGTAAAGATAGCAAAGCTGAGGCCAAACATAACACCAGGCTTTCCCAGATAATATATTAACAGGTCTGCAAAGTCTCAAAAAGCAGGAATCAGCTCATCCCAGAGCCACCTGAGAACTGAATGTGTCAGAAATCAGCAGATTTGTAATAACACCACAAAGTACTATCAAAGATCCTGTGCAACAGGGACTCCATGAAGTAAGAACCAATTCCCGCTTGTCTTACAGCTATGACCAACGCAGAAATGAAACTGCTGTTCTTCTGTCCCAGCAGTCATGAGATGTGAAGTGGGAAGAAGAAGAAAGAATACCCATGCCTTACCACAGACCTTTGCAGGCTCCAGCCAAAGCCTCCTGAAGGGAATAGACAGCTACAAAAGCTGCTTTTGAACCACACTGGAGGTCCAACCTTAGAGCCCAGGGGCATTAGCTATGTGAGTCTACCCTGGGAGCAAAACTCTCGTGAAAGCCAGTCGCTGCCTACCTTTCTTCAGCCACAAGTTTCACTCTGCTCCGAGCCCAGAGTTGACACTAGCACGCAACCAGCACAGACAGTGAAGCAACACAGTTAGACCACAACCTTGAACTCCAAGTTAATGTGATATTATAGATGTAACCATTACGTCTTCTTTCTCCTCCACATACAGCTCAGAACTTGCCGCAAAAAGCGAGTTCACATAAGAATCATTTCCACTGAGACTCTTGGATGGTGCCCCTTCACAACATTAAGTGGTTGTGCAGTGACGGTGTTTTAGTTTCCATCATGCTAACAAGTATTGATAATGATGCATCAAGCTAAACACACAGCACTTATCAGAGTACAGTTATTGCTCCACAGCTCAGCATGAGCAGTTTTATAGTACAGCAATATTAATTTCCTCATCAAGTTGAGACCCCGGGTCTGGCAGCATCCCTTGATACTTGCGCTGCCAGGACAAGAAGTTTATATGCCATAATTCCACTTGGGATTGACCAATAGCTTCATTATACATCAGCCAAGCTGGCCAGAGTGTGGGTGTGCAGTGGGTAGTACAGATAACTGACAGCAGGGACAAGAGGTGAGAACCACAAGGGTAATATGTTAGGCACGGGAAGGCACAACTGCTCACCTAACCCATCCCCTGCTGTGGCAGCAATTGCTCCTGCAAACTGACTACTCAAATGGAACAGGCAACTTCATCAACACACTTTTGCAAGGTCTTAGTGGGCTATAGTTGTCTCCCCAGTCCAACAGTCACTTTGAAAGGCACCTCTCTGCAAGATACCCAAGCCCCTCAATTCAGGATCCTGTTTCCTGAGGGTACACTGGCACATCAGACCATATCGCACCAAAAGTCACTGCAGCAGAAGGTGCAGTGCAGCATAACTCGGTGCCACAGGGCTTACAATAAGCACAAGGGAGAAAAGTCAAAAGCAAACGCTTAACAGCTTTTGGACTAGAGATTCTAGCTGAGGTTTTCAAGGGTGACAAAGTCTGGCTGCTGCTGGACTCCTAACAGTTAATGACTGCAGCGGGTGCAAGGGTCCAAGCAAGGCTGACAGCTCCTGCGAGAGCTACGCAGCCCACAGCCAACCAGGCAGTTCTCCCTGGGCACAGTACAGGTCTTAGAGTCCAATTAAGGATACAGAGCAGTAAGTGTTGGGTCACAAAGCTAGTAACTCTTTCCCTAACACTGCAGATAAAGCTGCATCCTTTTCTGAGGCTGATCCTGTGGTAAGGACAGCCCTTTGGTCAGAACAGAAGCTAAGCCTCTCTTGCTGTGACAAACCAGGTCTAGAGCAGTGCCTCTATACTACAGGCAAGCTCAGGGCTGGTGTAAAGCCACAACTCAGAAGGGGAATATTCCAGATCTTGTAGCTCCCAGCTCATTGTTATTCCAGCTCCTGATCCTGTCCACCTCACCTCTATGTTCCTCTCCAAGCAATGGCTGAGCACTCCTTAGCGACAAACTAAATCACTGGAGGCTTTTTCAGTTGCAGATGAAGAGGTACCAGAACACTGCTTTATTGCTGGCTACCCCAAAGCACATACACACACAAAAAAAATTGGGAAGGAAGCACCTTTTCTTTTCTGCCTCAGCCCAGCTCAGGTCCCCCCTGCACAAACGAGCACCCACTGCTCAGCCCTGCTCTTGTTCTGACAGGCATCCCTGAAACCCTTCTGCACAGGAAACGCCCACAGGGGCATGAGGATGCCACCAAGAGAACTGAGGGGCCCTTGTATTTGTTTAATGAACTGAACAATCCATATCACTGGATTAAACAGCCCCTTTTCATGGTAAGCAGCTTTCCCCATACCCTGTCCTTTGCCTGACCAGACTTTATTCATCGCTGTTTTTAAAGACATTCTGCAGGCCAGATTTAATTTATTAACAGAATCCACCATCTACTTGATTCCTTGGTTTTTTGCTTCAAAAGCTCCTTACTACAAGAGCCCAGCTAGCAGATTTACAGGAGCACTTAGTGTTGCTGCACATATTACACACACACACGTCCATTACCACACTGCTTCCCTGCCTGCTGCTGGAGATGGAGTTTTGCTCTTGCACAGCTCCTGCTACTCCCCTTCCAGCGTGTCCTGTCAGTGCTTGACAAAGCGATCTCAAACCTTCTCCCAGTCTGAAGGATTTAGCATATCTTAATGGGTGTGATGTTACTATTCATCTCAGTCTACTGAGGAAATAGCTAGATGGATGGACTGGCAGAGAAAACAAATAGAAACAGACCATAGGCAAAATGTAGCTTCCATTCTATTAGAAAGGACATGAACACAGCGGTGACAGGGAGGGCTGGCAGGACGCATACTAGACCATTTTAGTACATGTAACTATAATGCTATCTGCTTGCAGCTCAGAGCACAACAAAAATAAGCCCTGCCATTCACAGACCTCGCTGAGTCAAACCAGTAGCATCCATGGCTGGCTAGGGTTAATCTCGGAGCTATTCTGACAAGCATAAAGTCAACCCAGCACTCAAGCTGCTGACTACGCAGGCTAGAGGGAAGCAGCAAGAACCAGCTGTTTGTATAGATGTTCCTGTAGCACAACGATGGGTTGTGCCACCACTCTGCAGGCTGCTCAGAGCAGGAGCAGGTGAAGCCAGTTAGAGACCCTCTCCAAACCCTGTAGTCCAGCCCCTGCTCAGCATCCTGCTGCCACTTTATTTCCACAGCAGAGGTAGTTTATGTGGCTACTATGCTCGTCTCTTACATAAGGCTGCATCCCCAACTAGAAAGTGTGTTCCCTCGACCTCTGTTTGTGGGTTTCCCACTCTAGGATCTCACCTGAGGAGCAATAACCTCTGGGAGGTAATACCACCAGCACATGGGAACTCCTGCCAAAGTTAACTTGGAGCTGTGCTCCCACAACTTCATCTCAGAAGGAATTTGACAGCAAGTACCCATCAGTTGTTGCTAAAGCAAGAGAAGAGTTGAGGCTAGGGAATGGTGTGGTTTCATTGGTGCCTAGATATTGGTGCCTATGCTCCGAGCACCTTACAGAATCCCACAGGATGAAGCCTCTGGAGCCCTAGAATGATAGGCATGCTTGATTAATATCACTGTAATTAGTGTCACTGAGACTGAAACAGCCTGCACACCCCAGACCTCGCAGCAGTATCCTAGGCATGAGCATCCAACAGAACACGCGGTGATACAGGCTGAACTGAAGTCATCTACAAGCAAGTTTCTAAGAACATACACTCGTGCGCCATGGACAGAGGGATAAGTCTGAAATGATTCCATTCATACAGCTTTCATGAAACAGGCAGAGGAACTAGGCTATGCTAGTGCCACGCAGAGAGGGCTTTGCATTTCCCAATATGGACACAGACCATTTGTCCTTTATAGTAGTTTTTTGGCATACTCAAAGGCTGCTGTCATATCCGTTTTCTCTAAACAACCACATTTTACTCACTCTTCTCTCACAGGTCACGCTTCCCAGCCCTCCACACTCGCACCCAGTAGCTAGCTCTGCCCCAAACCTTACTGTCCAGATCCAGATGCAGTGCAGCAACTGCCAACCCAAAAATACTGACTAGAATGGAATTATAATCCTGTGTCTCCTACAGAACCCACCTCTGGCTAGCATCTGCCCTCTGTAACATCCCCACTGTTATAGTTTGTACAGTCAGTTACTATCTCCTTTTCCTCTTCTAAAACATTGCAAGGAGTCTGTTTGAGCAGGAAGCAGGTTTTCTACCCCTTTCTTCTGTCTATATTGTGACCTCCAAGGGCTCAGAGCAGCCTCCAGGACCATTTTGTGTGCAAGAACTACGCAAATATAAATAACCATCCCAATCATAAAAATGTGAGTTGGTTTGAACTTGATACATTTGTTATCTTGCCTAGAAAAAGACTTTTGCAAGGAATGTGCCAATAACTGGACTTTCAAGTTGTTAAAAGGCAAAAAAAAAAGCAAACCACACTGTTCTTTAATTTAGGGCCAGTGTGACCTGGCAATTAGTCATCGGACAAGGCTCTAGCTCAATTAAGATAAACAGCCCAGTCTAATGAAAACGGTAATGTGACCAACAGGAGCAACCTGAGTTATGGTCTCAATTTTCTCCATGCCTGATGGATTTGAAATAAGTTCAAAGAAGGTCAAGTGGTTGACTTTTCATTTGCTGATCTCACACAAAGTTTTTCTATCCACTTCTCTCTCCTTGCGAGCTATGAACTTATCATTGTTCTGTCTCCCAGGAACAAGCTTCCCCCGCACTGTATCTGTGCTGTGAAGGAAGTCCAAAACCAAAACTTTGGAAGGGTGAACTGCAAGCTTTCCAAGTGCCACCCAAGGAAATATGATTTCCCATTCTCTCTGTAGGTTACTTTCTGCCCGGTGTTTCTCAAACCGGTCCCCTTCACATTAATCAGCTCAGACTTAAAAAGAAAGCAAAGAGCAAAGCCCAACCTTGCCGATAGTCTTTGCAACCCTGTCATCTGACTACAGAGAGCGGCACAAAACGGACCACAAAACAGGGTCTGAGGGCACCTCAGTAGACCCGAGAAAGCAGGAGAGATTTGGGATGCGTTTGCATCCATGATAAGCCTTCCTCAAGGCCCCCCCTCATGGGAGGCTGATCAAACCTTTGTCAAATGTGGGTTGGTAAAATGGTATGGTCTCCCATCTCCTAATAAATGTACCCAAGCTGAAGGCTGAGGGGAGACCTTATTACTCTCTACAACTGCCTGAAAGGAGGTTGTGGAGAGGAGGGAGCTGGGCTCTTCTCCCAAGTGACAGGGGACAGGACTAGAGGGAATGGCCTGAAGCTCCGCCAGGGGAGAGTCAGGTTGGATATCAGAAAAACATTCTTCACAGAAAGAGTCATCGGGCACTGGAACAGCTGCCCAGGGAGGGGGTCGAGTCGCCTTCCCTGGAGGTGTTTAAGTAACGGGTGGATGAAGTGCTTGGGGACATGGTTTAAGAGAGTGTTAGGAATGGTTGGACTCGATGATCCAGTGGGTCCTTTCCAACCTGGTGATTCTGTGATTCTATGCAATGTAGAAAGGTTTGGGTTGGAAGGGATTCTTAACGACCATCCAGTTCCAACCTCCTGTCATGGGCAGGGATATCTTCTACTAGATTAGGTTGCTCCAAGCCCCATCCAACCCGGCCCGGAACGCCCCCAGGGATGGGGCAGCCACCACTGCTCTGGGCACCCTGGGCCAGGGCCTCCCCACCCTCAAGGGAAAACATTTCTGCCTAAGATTTCATCTCAATCTCCCCTCTTTCAGCTTAAAGCCATTCCCCCTCATCCTACCTCCATCAAGAGCCCCCTCCTAGCTTTCCTAGAGCCCTCTTCAATACTAGAAGGTCACTATAAGGTCTTCCTGGAGCTTTCTCTCCTCCAGGCTGAACAAACCCAACTCTCTCAGCCTGTCCTCACATGGGAGGTGCTCCAGCCCTCAGACCATCTTTGTGGCCTCCTCTGGACTAAGAGTTCCACGTCCTTCCATGCCATTTAACGCCTCTTTTCATCAACGACAGAGGGAACCAGCCAAAGCGATAGAGGAACCCAGCATCCATGCCATTCCCAGCCTCCATCCATGGAAGCAGTTCCTTCCCACCTCCCCGAGCAAGGTGGTTCCTGCAGGATTTGTGCAGGGCAACATCGCCACCCAGTGTCCAACAGCTCGGGGGCCAAGACCCACCATCCCCCCTCACCTCTAGGAGGGCTCAGCTCCCTTCTCCATCTGTGCCAAGTCCGGGATGGAGCAGGAATGGTGATGGCAGTCCATGGCTGCAGGGCTGAGCATCAGCACAGACAGCTGTGACCCAACAGCACTGCCTTCTCCATCAGCACTCGCTTCCCTCACCTGCTCAGCATCCCTGGAGTTCCACAGCTGCATTTGGGAGAGCATCATAAAGCAAAGGGATCTCACACCATACGCAGTAGTGCAGGAGATGCTCCAGCCCTTGGATCATCTTCATGGCCTCCTCCAGACTCACTCTAACAGATCCATGTCCTTCCTCTGCTGAGGATTCTGGTTCAACTGCCTCAATTTTAGTTATTTTGAAGCCCACAAAGCTTTAAAAATTAAGTGTCTTACCTCAGCAAGCTCTGCGCTGGGCATCGGCAGCTGCGCTCCAAAGCAGGTGAAAATTCACTCTCATGCACACACAGAGCATCCTCGCTAACAGGTAAGGAGGGTTTGTGGATTGTTTTGATCAAGGCAGCAATTTTTCATGATGCTGTTCAATTAGAATATAAAATCAGCCACATTAGGGTAAGAGTCTCAGAAGCTATTAATGCTTGAGAAAAAAAATAATGAATCTAATAAAATTAGATTTTCCTGCTCCCAGAAGGCCACTCTGAGTTATATACAAGGTACAGACTGCCACGGTGCCATTTAATTGCATCAAGTTGGGCTGGGACTCATATCAAGTACTTTGTCTCAGGGATATTAGTGAAAAATATTTCATTTAGTTATGAAACACTGGTTTGGAAGTAGCCACTGAGCAAGCATTTGTAATGGTGATGCAATCACAAAGAAAGGAGTTCCCATGAGGATCCCCGAGATAAATATTCATCTCAAAACCAGCATAAGCTCAGCCAATTGCAGTCTCCAACTGCTATCAAGGCATTTGGAAAGGAGTGAAAGCTCACCAGCAGAGCTGAGCCTCATACCCAGCGCCGACAGAGATGTGAACAGCAATGCAGAGAGACTCACAGGCTGTAGCCCTGCTCGAAGGACAGCCAGCAGGAATGGAGGAGCAGGCAGAGAGAGAGATCTGAGCTCTCTGCAGAGCGGTGACGGCTGTCTCTCGACATCACACCCCTCCTGAATGTCATCTTGGTTTTCTTCTCTGAAAAAGGCATGACAAGAACCAGCAAGAAGGAATCTTATGAGACAAGCACGTGGTAAATCCAGCTGCTGTCAGTACTGGGTGCAGATGGAGCTGCATTTCATTTGTCCCCACCTGCAGGGGCTGCAAAGGCTTAGAAGACCGAGATGTGCACTGAATTCTGCAACTGGGAGACACGGGAACACTGTCAAGGTGTTTAATTCTTCACACATTCCTGCTTGTTTTGTCCTCAGCTCTGGCATCAAAGCTCCCTCTTGCTCCGAGGAAGGAGAGGAAAAACCCTCATGTCTGAGAAATTCCATTCAGGAGCTGCTTTTTTAACACTCCCTGCCAAAATCCCTCTACCTGATGGATTTCAGTGTCACAGACGCTGCTGCGTACTGAGCTCCCAAGGCTTTTTCTGTGAGCCACTGAATATTTGTTTAAAAATGAAGACATTCAAGTGCTTCACTTAAAAAAATTAATTCAATGGGTGTCAGCATACGATGCCATCTAATCTCTCCTGGAGGAGATGCACCCCCCCATCTGACTTCCTCCACAACCCTTTGTAGCCAAAAAGGTCCTTTTCTATTTAGATGTAGATAACAGCACTTTCTTGATGCAGAGGGAGGATTCTATCAGCTACCTGCTCATTCACCGACACCCGTTGGGTTGAATAGAAATGACCATGGATGACAGACAGGGTGAAGCCCTTTCTGACTCCTGAGAAGTTACATGAAATGAGTCCTTCCAACCCTTCTGCCCAAGGAATGACTGCTGCCAAGGTGGAGACCTGGAGGCTTACACAGCCCAGACTACGTGCTGAGCGTACACAGGAAAGGGCCCAAAATGTTTCCACTTTCAAAAACCGAAAAGTGAAAAGCTGAGCCTTAGTTGTAATGACATTCTCCAAGAGTGAGGTTCTCTGCCAATTTTAAGAAGTGAAAAGAAAGTCTTATCAAAAAAAACCTCATTTTTATCTAGAAGGCAGTTTTTATCCCCGAAGTATCTCAGCAAAACACCTTTTAGCAGCATCACCCAGGGGTGCGAAACCCTCTGTACCTTTGCACACTGCAATTTGGCTCTTTAAACACAATCCAGCCCTAGACATTGTTTCCCCATCTGCTGCAAACAGATGCTCGCTTGAAGGCTCAAGAATTTCTTCTGGGGAGAGATTTTCCTTCAAGGAAAATGACTGGAGCCCCAGTTCCACTCTTATTTACCTCCTCATGCTATGTAAGACCCGTGCTGCAGCACCACCGAATGCAAAGTCTGCAAGGGATGTCCACATGCTCTCCAGGCTCCCCCCTGGACCACACACTGCTGATGCTCTTCAACTGGCTGTCAAGGGGGTGCCGTTAATATCAAATGCAAGAGCTGCTACCTTGATTCACCCCGATTTCAAATGAAAGCTGAGTCAACAAAGAGTTGCCAAATAAAAGGTTTTCTTCTTAGTAACAATATGAGCGACTAATTAACAATCAATAATACCAATGAAAATGGAAATTGGCGCTCTGCCCCTTATGGATGTCAGTCACTAATCATCTGCGATAATAACACAAGGAAGCTTTGCTGGGTTCAGACTGAGATGACACAGCTTGGACAGTCACTCAAAGACCATATGGAAACTCATCTGGGGCTTCCTTTACCTCTGATGCTTCTGAACACTTGGGGTTTCAAACATATTTGTTTGACTTGGGGTCTCTGCTGACTTCATAAGCTCAAGGTACAGGTAGCAATGGGAAACTCCAGCCTGCACTTTATAGTTCGCCTGAGCTCATGGTCCCTTCTGGAGTTGAATATCGGAAAGCATTAAGCCACCAGCACAACCACGTGAGGCTCAAACAACAGTTCACAACACAAGTAGCCCCTGAGGACCAGCCACAAAAGTTCTTGGAGACTGTGATTGTCACTTGGCTCGGCGTAACTCTTGGTACATCAGGGCCTCAGTACTCCAGGACTAAAAATAATAGCCATCATCATTTTCCATAAGCAGATCACTGCATCTTCCTGACTCCAGACACGCAGCAATTATGGCAATGGCTCCCTTGGCTCAGTTTTAGCCTGGTCACTAATCTCTTTGCATCAAAGTGATCAACAGCGCAGCTCCTCACAGCAAGAATTACTTCTCAGAGCTTTCATTTAGCGACAGACATCAGATCTCACAGGACCTCAAAAGGCTCTGTTCTGCACTGCCTTCTCAGCTGCAAACTTGGAACCACACTCCTTCCTTAACCGTACCAGGACACGGTGCATTTTTCCTGCCTGCCAACACCCTGAAGTCTGTGTTGAAATGCCATTACAGCCTACAGCCAGGAATAAAGCCTGGCACAGCACCACGGCCCCAGCTGTCTCTTGGTTTTAAGAGCAAAGGTTTTAGAAGGGTCAGTCTCAAACCTCAGCAGGAAGCATGGCCATGCCAAGAATTAGCAGGCAGGCAAAGTGGTAGCATTGGTTCATTCTCCCAGAGGAACAGACCGAGGGCAGCTTCTATCAGGGCTAGAGGAAGAGAAAGGTTTACACTTCAACCTTTGTAGTCCTGGAGGCTCAAAGGTTTACACTTCAACCTTTGCAGCCCTGGAGGCTCAGTTTCCCCCCTTGAGACACTGCTGCTGTTTGGGCCAAGGCAAGGATGGATCACCAAAGTCTCCTCTTCCCTACAGAAACAGCACCTACTCCCACCCTCACTCTAAATGCTACACTGCCTTTCTGGGCTAGAGCAAACCGTAGGGCCAGCACCAAGAGGACTGACAGCCTCCTCTTCCCCCCCGAACAGCCGTCTGCAACGAGCTCTGCTGCCAGCAGCCCCTCTTGAATCCAGACTTTGTACCCACCACAGGCAAGCGCTGGGGCTCTGGGCTGGAGGCAGGAGCAAGGCAGGCATCCAGAGCGTGCTCCACTGAACTCTTGAGCATCATCAGCTGTGTAAGATACTGCTCTAGTGCAAGAAAACAGCCAAGGAAACACAAACACTCATGCCTCCCACCAAAACCTCCAACACACCCAATCTAAATTTACAGTTTGAAGCAACCATCAAGTTCAGAGGCTTTTTTTTCCCCCCCTCTCAGAGGTCTGTTAATTCCTTACATGGCATCTCCATCAGGGAAGCCAGTAGTTATGGGATGGGAACTTGTTCCAGAGCAAAACAAATTTAAACAGAATGAGAAAACCCAATAAAAAGGGCAAGCAGATGGCTTCAGTTAGGGCCTTTTTCTAAAACATCTGCCAAGGGATTCAAAGGAGAATGGCAAGCTCCCTTGGGAACAGATGAGCCCAAGTGGAGACACTAGTTTGTTTTATTTAGAGATGTGGGATTTGCCCACATGTCAGCACACGCAGAGTACAGTTTGCCCCTTGCAGATGCTGCAGGCATAGAGCCATCTCAGATGCCTCTGTGGGACAAGCACTTCATGGGAGAGGGGTACCGGGCTGGCAGGATCTCAGGAGAAAGGGCTGGGAGGGATTTACCAAGGTCAGCTAGAGCATCATCATGCCCCCACACTAAAGAGCATGGGATATGAATAGAAACAGGCACACGGGTTAGAAGTACCTGCAGTTCCTTTGGATACCATCTGTGTTTGTTTTCATTGAGCACTGAACATCCTGCGATTCTGGAGAGAGGGAAACTCACACTCACAACTCTTTTAACCAGGTTTTAGCCCAGCAGATTCTCCTGCCCTGGGATGACACCACTGCAGCGTGGCTGCACATGGCACTGCTGGCAGCTCATTTGAGCAGCTGTGTGATAGCGAGATGAAGGCTGAGTGAATGGAGCGTGGCTGGAGAAGTCAGCAGCTCCAGAAAGCACAAGCAGCAGCAACAGCGCTCTGAGAGTGGCAGCTGTCAGTGGGACTCCGATTAAGCTGCCACAAGGATTCAGCATCCATCCATGCAGCTCTCCAGGTCACCCGCACCGAGGAACAAACCACCGCCTAAAGGCAAAAGGACAACCTGCGCTTTGGACTTTGAGAGGGCAATGCTGTTATCCTCCCCACGCAGATAAGGAAACGGATACACCGAGTGAGGAAGTCCCCTCAATAATTTTGCCAATTGGAGCTGGGAATAAAGCCCAATTTCCCTGTTCTGGCAGCTGTATGTGTTTTACCTACTTGCCCACCCTGCTGCTCAGCCACAACACCCGACTTCCCTGGAGCCCTGGTAGCATCCAACCAGAGAAGGTGCGTAACCACCACAGATGCGGTAGTCTTCCATCTATGGCAACGATGGCCTTTCCACAGGATTCACACATCTGGAGAGACATTTGTTGAGATGTCCGAGACCAGGGCAGAGAAGTACAAGGAAACAAGGGCATTGAGTGCATATTAAGCCCCTTTCCTCCTGCCTAGGGAGAAGGTGGGAGGGACAGCAGTAGCACAAAGGAAAATGACTCATTAAGAGGTATCAGGATTATTTACTCCAGCACATAAGACAGTGCAGCAATAAGGACTGTATTTAACTCCACACTGTCTGAGGTTAATGCTTCCATTTAAATGGAAATTGAGTGCCAAATTATTAGAACCTGTTTGCAAAAAGGCCCCAAATTATAAAGAATATTTGTCAGAGCAGTACAGTTCCAGTAAGTGTTCCTGTTACTCATCTCAACAGGCTACACCTGACTGAAGGTCAGTGCTTGGTTTCCAACAAGCTGAACATCTCTGCATGAGTGGTGTCCTCAGGAGAGTTCACCTGGGCACGGTGGATAAACTGGGGGAGGGAGACAATTCAGAGATGAGCTCACCCCTGAGCTGGGCAGACAGTAAGTCAGCTGAGAGAAATGGGTTATATGCAAGCAGGGACAAGTAGAACTGAAAAGAGTCTTAAAGCAGTTTAGTGGTGCCTAGGAGGAAAAGTCTGAGCTGAGATTATTACACTAAAAAGGTTCTTACAAGTAAAGAGGCAGGTGGAAAATTGACAGTTTACATAGACGAAATATTCAGCTACCTCTGATAAAACCACGCATCTAATACTGCAGGAGAGGTGGATTCTGGCTGGTCAGAAAACTGGGTCAGAGCCACTGACTGTCCCCAGGCTGGACCCAGTCACCACTGCTCAAATTAACTCAGCTGGCAAGGTCTAACTGCAGCCTGCCATTCTCAGTGGGTTTCTGATCCTTTCCCACACGCTAAACAGTGTAACCAAAGATAATATTGACCCAAAGCTTTTCTTCAAATTCTTTTGAAATAAATCTGGTTACAAAGGGGGAAGAACCATCATCTCGCATATAAACACTGATATTTAGTATTAAAGTAACACAGGAGAAATAGGTGGTTTGATTTTCTGCTTTGACCTGGAATTCAACAGTTGAATACGATTAAAATTCAAAATCAATAATACGATACAAGTATTTCTCACACAGTACAGCCAACGGAAAACTCATTCACCAGAAACTCAGATAATGTATTTAGATTTAGCAATCATTTACACATAAAGGAGATGATTTTACAGAGAGAAAACAAATAATTCAATATGCATTACAGCCAATGTTTCAACTAGTCTTTAAAACCTCCCCAACATCTTCAAGTAGGCAAATCCGGAGGGAGCATTATCCCATGCTAAACCTTAGTCAAGTGATGTTGAAGGAATTGTGCAGAGGGTTGCAAGAACCATGTCTGACAGCAACTGGAAATCTCTAAGGAATGGTATAAAACCATCCTTTAACAGTCATCTATAATCAAGCTATTAAAGCCTTTTTCTTTAAAGAACACTCTAAGGAAACATAATTAATAGCTACTAAGTTCAAAGAAAGCATCTTTCTCAATTACAAGCCAGAAACATGAAGAAAGCAGCGTCACTTGGGTTCCTGTTTGTTAGGTCCCACTAAAACCACACTTGGTATATTCTACCAGGTGAGAGCTCAAAGTTACCCATTGCAAACTAACTCAAAGCAAAGTTACTCATTGCAAGCAAACGACAATAAGTCATTTTCTTAAACTCGCTCAAGACCTGCAGGATCCCTGCAAACATGGTTCCTACATGATTTTACTTCTTGTTATAAGAAATCTTTACATATTGCTTTGGATTTCTGGCGTTTCTCACCCTTCACAGGGCACATCTCTGCTGCTCAGAGCCACAGTGACCACTTGAGCCCTGCAGCAAGGTTTAGCCAACCAATACCTGGACCAACAAGAGCCAACATGAGAATTCCTGGCACAATAGACCTTTCAGCTGGAGGGAGAGAGCACTAGAGCAATTTTTTTCCAGCTATCTCATGTACAAGAACGAACATCAGATCTAACCACATACACAGACCCCCAAAGCACAACAGCTGGGAGTCTTCCTGACTTGGAGAGGAAATGCAAGCCAAACTCCTAAGCTCCCTAGCCAGCTCCCATTCATCTCGCCTGTCACCTTCCCAGCAAGTCACTGGTTTGTGGTACCAATTTCTTCCCTCACTTTACAGCTAGAGCAGTCCAAAATAGATACTAAAGGAAAGATTTTTTTTAACCGCAGACTTACTTGTGATTTGCTTAGGCTTTAATAGGAATCCCTGGTGGTGAAACATGCTGCACAAGGTCACGACTGGAGCTCAGCATCCAGCCACAGCTTCTTCACCACATCCTCCCCAGAGCCCAAGAGGCTGAGCCTTGCACCACAGCCCGAGGCTATGCCACCTTCAGGAGCTGTGGCCTTCGGGGAGACCGTCAGCTGAGAACTCGCCCTCCCCATCCTTAATTTATGTCTGCAGTTCAGCCACCTAAGAACAAAGGGAAAGCAAAACAGCAACACTGCCTCCTGTCCAGAATGTGCTTACAGCTTCCAGGGGCAGCGTATGCATGAGAAACTTCAGTTTGTTGTCAAACAATATGTTCCTAAAGCAATCATAGAATGGTTTGGGTTAGAAGGGACCTTAAAGCCCATCCAGTTCCAATCTTCTCCCACAGGATCAGGGGCTCCAAGCCCCATCCAACCTGGCCTGGAACCCCTCCAGGGATGGGGCAGCCACCACTGCTCTGGGCAACCTGGGCCAGGGCCTCCCCACCCTCACAGCAAAACATTTCTGCCTGAGATCTCATCTCCATCTCCACTCCTTCACCTGAAAATCACTCCCCTTGTCCTACCCCTGCAGTCCCAGATCAAGAGCCCCTCAGCTTTCCTGTAGCCGTGCAACTTGTCCATTGGCTCCGGCCTCAAGCTTCCCTCTTAAACCTGGTTTTGTCAAAATGCTGAATGCAGGGGAAATACTCTGCATTTTGCCCAACAGAGGACAAAAACCACACCAGTGACTCCATGGAAGAGGAATTCAGGTGGAGATGGAACCTTAAAAGGGAAACACTTGGAATTGCTACTGCCTGGAGAAAAGTATAAAGGAATTAGATCATTTTAAAAATATTTACAGCCCCACTGCATTGCTGCGGAACGAGCTCATGGTGCCATGTTTAATTCATTTCAGACTTGGAGGAATAAATCTCAGTAAGGGCTAGTGCTTTCTGTTCACAAGCAGAAAGCATGTGTTCACACTTAAGATAATCGCAAACATCCACAGCTTTAAAAAATAATCTCTTGTGCATCAGCATAGGCTCTGAATCCACGCCTACAAGCGGCTCCGGTTTGAGCAGCCCTACAAGGATGCTGTTAACGGCAGTGAGAGGGGCCCCGACTGAGCACGAGCACCAAGTGTGTGTGTGGAAGCAATTCTCTTAAAAAGGGAGAAACTGATCCCTGTAAGAAAGAGCAGGAACCAGAGGATATTGATCCCCACTTTGATATCATCTGGCAAAAGCAGAACTGCACACAGTTCAGTGCTCAGGTGTCACTCTCTTACATTCAGCTCCCGCTCAGACCCCTTTAAGTGTCTTAAAACTGCTGTACATCGACATCCCCACATCCCAGAAATACAAGCACTGCATAATCTCTTTTTCAAGATACTTCTTACCTGAAGCTAGCGTTAATCCTCTGCGGTTGCTATAAAGGGAGGGTTAGATCAGGCCTGAAATAATTGGACTGACAGTTCTAAAGAGAAAGAAATCATTGCCTGTTCAGAACACTGCACGCAGCACTGCTTTTCCCAAATCATTCGTACACCCTCTTCATCCTGCTTGTCTGTCCCCATCCATTTTCCACAATGGACTCTGCAGGCATTCGCAAAGGATCTCCAGGCTACGTGGAAGCATTGGTTGGCCAAAAGCGTGAGTAGTTATTCCAGAGATTATTAGCAATTTTGAAATAAAAGAAGAATTTAATGTATCCTGATCTAGAAATAAAAGATTACTTTTAAAGGTGCCTGAGGAATCAGTCGTTAATGAAAAATCACTTGGCTGTGTCCTTTCTGTAAGTCATGTTCCTTTTGATCAGTGAGCTTTTAGCCACCTTGCAGAAATAAAATTACTTATGATTTTGAGACAAAGCCATTTGAAAATGGAAAGCTAAACCTTCCAATTGAATCTTGAAAGCAACCATTGCCTTTATTTACATTTAAATATAAATTCTGACTAAAAACATACACGGATACCGCCTGGTAGTATGTCAGTATGGAATACACATCTTGTAGGAAAAAGGGTGTTACGGCTCCCTCAGCTGAGCAGGATCCCAGAGTTCAGGATTATCCCATTAGATGTGCCTGCAGAGAGACAGAGGGGGAAATGCCATGCCAGGAAGCAGCTGATTTAATATAATGATCACTTCTCTTTTGTCTGCAGGGCTTTTCCCACCCGCCTCTGTTCCCTGTAAGCACCGCAAGGTTATGAATTCATCCTAGGTTTTGTGCCACTCCTTTTACTCTCTCAGCCTTCACATTCTAAGTTTCCTTTCCCCAAATTAAATAGAACAGAAAAAGATGCAAAGAGACCCAGGTGCCAGGTAGTAAAGTCAACGCAGAGGCACTGCCTCTGATCTGTCACCGGAATGCGATTTTCCTCCTTCAGAGTTCAGAAAGTCCCTTTGATCAGGTTTTAATTCCTGCAGGGAGCTGACTTGCCACTGATTACAGAAGGAGGCAATATGAAAAAAACATGGAGTTGATAACAAGGGTTGTTTTTTTCCCCCCCTCTTGAAGGACTTTGTGGATCCCATTTGGTCCAATTCTGGGATCTTCAGCACTTTAAGCCATGAGAGAAAACATGTCAGTGAGAAACAACGGGAGAGTTAGAATGAATGGGATATACCCAAAGCAAAGACGAGATGCACTGCTTTGCCAACACCCTGCCTGGGTGCTTCAGACTCAAGGAATCTTGTAGCAGAGGAATACACAACAAACTTAATGGAGAAGCTCTTGCAAAGAACCTTTTAGAGACAGAAAGCTCTCAAAACAGCATTTATGTTTGCAACACTGCTATCATGCAAACTCCCTAACCCTGTGATACCTTTATTGAAGCAATAGCATAATGTGAACATTTGCAGCTTTCAGGGTGACTTCTCTGTCTTCGAGACATAAGAGCTCAAAATTGGGATCTAGCCTCCACCACATCCCAGGCACCACTCTGTGTCCAAGTGTCCCACCACTCCTGGTGCTCCTCCTGCTCCAGCCTGCACCCCAGGCACCTCAGCCACGTGTGTGATGAAAGCAGTTCCAGCCATCCAAGAGCTCTATGCTGCTATTTTGTGCCCAGCTGTTGCCACCAGCACCAGTTTGGGCTCCTTTTGCAATCCGCAGGGCCATGTTCTCCTCTATACTCCTCTGCGAACACTACTTTAAAAGCCCTGAACATTAAATTAAGCAGCAATTAAGTTTATTCTCCTTTCCTGATTGCATCTCTTTCAAAACAGTTACCAGTGCTGACTTATGAATAAGTATCCAAAACCACATCAGCTTTTGCCAGCAGCTCTTACGGAGCACCTGATTCATCTCATAAGCCTGTTGTGCAATTTCTGTACTCAGCAGGCAGCATGAATCACTTTGCACTCTAGATTCCAAAGAGTAAAGGCTAAAAAAGAGCAAATCTCCACTTCCCTATAGTAAGGATGACATTCACCATTAGGTCAAACTCATTAAACTATAATAAACAGGACTGAATTTGAATAGGATGAGTAAACTGGATTAATGTGTTTATTTCATTTAAATACTGGAGCACCACAGCAGATTACATTATGTTGGGTGCCATACAGAGATAAAGAGACAGTTCTTTCTCAAAAAATCAGTTACCAAGCATAATCTCACAGGAGAAACCAGACCTAGTGAAAACAACCCCAGACACCACAGACTTAAACATTTTGAGGTGTGAGCCAGGACATCAAACTCAATGTAAAGAGTTCTGGCTACCCAAGTCCTGACTCAAGCTGGATGCTCTTCACCCAGCAGACAAGAAACCCACCTCCTTAACAGGAGTCCCTCACTTCAGAGGGATCAGTCATAGCTGTAGTTAATGCAGAACTGGTATAGTTTGGCACACTCATGCTACTTTCAGTATTGTCAGTATGAATAACAGCAGGAAAGCATCGCTCGCTGTTAGCATCCCAAGCCTAACCAGTTCAGGGACTGCCTTCACCCACGCCTGGCCCCGGGCTGCTGCACCTACACAGCTGATATTGCCTCTGCTGGCTCCATTAAGCTCATGTTCTAATGTATTTTCTTCCTCTGCACTAACATATCCACAACGATCCCATTTCTGCCCTAAATTATATTGATGAAATGGAGTGCAACGTTAAGCAAAAGGCCACAAAGCACTCTTAAGTGTGCTGACAACTTCAGAGGCAGAGAAAAAACAAGTTTAAGTGACCTCATACTGCTTTTTCACCTCAGAGTTAAATATTTTACTTTTTAAACATGCAGTTCAAGCCATGGAAGCATTATATTCTCTGTGACTAGAGCCAAGAAACCATACCCATTTTATGGCTCTGTTCAAGGTTTTACTGCAGAGTAAGTCCCGGTCTACACGTATAAATGCAAAGGTCTCAGACCAACAGTCCAAGGCACGGTTGTCATCTTTACCAACAGAACAGGAGGAACAAAGAACCAGAAAAGGACCTTTTACACACACAAGATATGAATCAACTGAAAAGACACAACTGAGAAGCTGATGTCTGCCTTGCTTTGAAGGGGGCTGACACACAGCATTCCCTGTGGCTCAAAAATGCCTCTAAAATTATTACGTAAACTGCATCTTAAGGGAGAGTGTCAGGATGAGGAGAAATTGCTCATGCAGTAATGGAGTCTGTGTACACAGCTCTGGCAGCAAAGTTTATTAGGAATGGGTATCTGTAGTGATAGGAGCAGGAGGGGGAGAGGGTTCTTTTAAATGCCCTCACTGCAAACCATTTAACATGGAAAACTGACTGGAACCAGAACACATCCAGACACATCTGTATCGCGCTACCCTGCTACCCTGAAGAGTTTAGAAATGCCTTTTTCTGGTTTTATTTTAATTTTTTGTGGTTGCTTCAGTGTAAGAGGAGCAGAGGAGACAATTTCCTGCCTTGGCAAGAGTCTGAGGAATCACTCCTTGAAGAGCCCTGCTCCAACCTGGCACAGAACCACACTGCACCAAGGCAACGGGGCCCCAGGCACTTAAATGTGGTTGGATATCGATAACACTGACAGATAAACCAAGGTGCCAGCATAAATTGCTCCATGTACATGGCTTGTGGGACAGAACATGACAAGAAAATATTTCTGTTACACTGCATTCAACAGCTTCGTCCCCCATCTCCAAAAACTCAAACTCATGACCGATGAGCCTTAGAATTCTTCTGGGTCGTTTCTATGTATCACTGCTTTAACTGTGCCTCCGTTGGAACGCTGAAGACAAAACATATGTCCCCTTTAATCTAGCAGCGAGACTTAAGCTCGGTTTTAATTTTATTCTAATCCTGATGATTAGCACACTGAGAAACATGGAAGCTGCTCATCTTTATTCTGAGGTTCATAAAGAGTTGTAAGCTGGTTTTGTCCCCTTACTATCTAGCACCTCACCCATATCGACAGAAACATCAAAAGAGTGACTGAAAACTCTTTTTCTTGTTCTGTGCTAAGCATTCCAGTGCTTGCAAAAGAGATAATTACAGGGAATCAAAAGCAATGTCTTCACAGTCTTGCTTTGTAGCCTTAACAGACCATCAAAATGAAGTAATTCCTAAGGAAAGAAGTCTCCACATGATGCCACCTTCCTGCTTCAGTGAGAACTAATGGTTCCTTGCTGCATTAAAGGAGCTGAACGTATTTATTTGTAATGCTCCAGAACTTGGATCTCCTGGAATCACAGCTAGCCACCCTGCAGACTCAATCTCTTGGCCACGGACTGTGCCTCAGTGTAGATTCACATCCCACTGAAGCTTCCCTGGAGAGGGGAGACCCACAGAAGACTCAGTTTCAGGAGTGTGGCACAGAGCTCAGCTGCACCATGCCAGGTTGGAACGAAGCCACCTACCCTGCACTGGCAGCTGATGCTCCATTGCTTACCATTGCTGACCAAGCCAAGGGAAGGTTCTACTTGAAGGCCACTCTTGTGCCCACCTCTTCATTCCTGCACCTATAAGCCATGAGTAATTTCAGTCAGCAACACCATTTCACTCACGAAGGCAGCCTGAACCATCGTCAGTGCCTTCCTGCATTCTTACTGCCTCTCAAATTCATAAGAGACGCTGCTCAAAAACATTTGATCTTGGTTTTTGCCACTACCAGGTCTATCTGATGGCCACACAGGGATTTTCGGTTTCTATTTCTCCTGAGTTTGCTCTTTTAAGTACATCACAGTTCTTAGAATATCGTCTTGTTGATTGCTTCAGCACATGTGAAAACATCTACACATTTTCCTTTCCTGCTTGCCTGCCTCTTGACAGATCTGTCTCTCTTGCGCTATAGAAAAAACCATTTGTGGTTTCCTTGACAAAAAATAAAGCTGAATTTAACCAGCCACCTATTTCAAGTAAAATACCAGCCTGCACCACTACAAACTCAGGTTTCCCCAGGATGGTACCCACGATTACTGCATAAGACGAACCATTAAGGATAATTTTTGCAATTTGTTCTCCTCAAACATGTAAACACGCAGCCAAAGGAGCAAACCATTGCTCAAAGGAACATCCATGTGGATAGGGAATGAGGTTATTGCCAAAGAATGGGCTAAAGCATCAAATTTGGCATGAATTGTGGTCCTGCGTGCTGCATGTTTTCTGGCAAGGTGGCACAAACCGACAGATATTTAACACAAGAGCTGATTTATATGAGAAACTGCATTTGAGGAAGAGAAATGTCCCTATAGTTTTAGCATCTCTTCAGTTTTCACTTATGCAAACTGCTTTTACTGCCCTGTAGTAACCCCCAAGACATGAGTTTAGAAAGAAGCAGGACCTGCACGTGACTTCTCAATTCATGGCAAGTTCAGTGACTACCAACCAGCGATGACCACCACCTCCAAGGAGTTTGGCCAGTGCATTTCCCACAATTCTACAAGGCCTTTCCAAAAGTCACCGCAAGCTTTGGAAGTGACAACGGCAACGAAGTTATCTGCATTTCTCAAGGCGCAGAATAAGCTCGATGCACAGTCTGTACTGCAGATCTCAGCTCTGAAAAGTGCTGGTCCGCAGCTATTTCCTCATTCCAGCAAGTAGAGGCTCTGCTGCTTTGGCAAAAGAAGGTACCTCCACAGGCATGATTTAAATATAAATGGAAAGCACAAGCAATTCCCCATCATGGAAAAACTCAGCGTGCTCAAACAGATGGATTTTACAGCTTGAATTATTCTATTTCATTGTCTTATGCTGGCGAAGTCCAAGCTTCAGTATGATTAAAAAAAATCACTGTGGGTTGTTGACAGGCTGCTTTTTTCCAAGGAAAAAGCAAGTGGGCAGCCACAATGAGGGGCATCCTGCTCAACCTGGAGGACAATGCTTTGAGGTCTGCCTGGAGCCCAGATCAGCTGTCATGGCTTAGCCCCATCCAGCTATACCTCAGCAGCTCAACCCCTGCAGCTGAGCTCCCAAATCCCACCCCACAGGGAAGGGGAGAGGGAAAGGAGAGGGGGGGGAAAAAGACTTGTGGGTTGGAAACTAAAACTACTTCTTTAATGAAATAATGATAATAGTAAATTAATTAGAAAGTAATAAAATATATATAAATATGAGATCCTGCTGATACCTAAGATGCCAGAAAATTAAGACTTGTTTTGGAGTTTTAGGAAACAAGCATCCTTTCTCAGGCCTGGGCAACAGGGGGGAGCGATCTCTATCAATCGCATGCAACCAGACTAAAGCAGCAAACAGAACACATTTCCCTCTAACATGCAAGCGTATTAACTTCCCCAGAAATCTTATGCATATTCTATTACCTTCCAAGGTCCAATTTTAATATTATTATCAAACTCTTGCTCATTTGGAGCTGCCTCCAGCTCACTACTTGCCTTTAAGGTATGAAGGGACTCCAAACAGGTTTGACAACAGAAGATATCTGCTCAGCACAGATCATACTTCACATAAGGTGTTATCATCTCCAGTGTCCGGAAAAAAACCACCATTTTAAAGAAAACATGGTATTGGACAGGCATTGCTTAAGTTTTAAAGAGCAGAATTACTGAGATGAAACTTCACTTTAGTTTAAATAAAAGAAAAAATTGCTAACAGCAGCTACTGCTGGTATCCTGCTCCCATCCCTCAAAGACCATACATCACCACAAAGAGCAGAGCAGACTGGAGGGAGCGGATCCACACACAGCCAGGAGGGACCTGAGCTTAGGAACTGGATTCAGGGATACAGCTCTGGGATGAGGAACCATCACACAGACCACATCCTCCCCGGACATCCACCATCTCAGAAGTGAGAGAGACCCTTGTGATGTCTCCCTTTTATACCCAAGGGGGATGTACATGGGGTGGAAGCCTCAATTGGTCAGTTTGGGGTCACCTGCCCCCCTAGCCCCTCCCTGCAGATGCAGAGGCTTTTGCCAGCTCGAAATGGCATAGGGTAGGTATAAGCACTGGGGGTTTTTTTGCATACCCATGTCCTGCTTTATCGCTTTGGGAGAACACCTCAAAAATAAACATATTCGGCTTTCAGAGAAAGAAGTTACTTACAGCAACAGAGTTAGTCACAAAACTGACTCTAATTTAGCTCCAACTACTCCAAGTGTTACATTCTGCCAACGGGGGAGGCATTTAATGAAAAGCTTAACGTTTCCCACAGGAAAAAGAGTGAGAATAAACCACTCCTAGTTCTGAAAAGGAAGCATTGTCACCCGTTTCAAGTTCAGATAGCAGCTCTATTGTATTTTAGCACCCTGCTCCCTCCATCAATTCCATTCTGGAGGACCCAGAACCCTTCTTTTCTATTTTACTCTCTCTTCCATCATTAAAGTAGAAAAAAAAAGAAGTTCCATCAGCCTTGTTCTTATTTATTCACCCTTTGCTCTCCAAGTCAGAGGGTGCCTTATCTTTTTGCTCCTGCAACCCACCCTGCATGGGAGAACCAGGGGGGATGACCTTGGGAAAAGCTGCCTGGACCAGCAGGAGGGACTCCAAACTCTTAATGCCACACAGACCCATTTTTATGGGCTCAGGCAAAAAAATAACAAGAGCCCCCTCCAACAGAGAAGGGCTGAAGAGGATGTAAAAGTAACTGGGTTGGAATTTCTTCAGGACAAGCTACAGGATGCCCATGTCCTGACCTCTTAGCTGGTTTTTCCATATCATATCCATATTTTGTCAGCCAGGGTAGAGGCAGCCCACAAGCAGCTTTTCCTGCTCTATCTGCTGCATCTCCAGCGCATCACCAAGTGCCAGCACCTGGGAGCTGCTGTTTGCCCCTTCCCAGTACCACCAGCCTTCCTGGCAGCCAGAAGGCATCTCCCAGTTCATGAACTGGCAAATACTGCTGTGCTGTGGCTGAGCAGCAGAGCCAGTCTTTGGGACAGAGCCAACGCTTCACGCTCTCCTTTTAT
The DNA here is from genome assembly GCF_017976375.1 of Cuculus canorus. Taxonomy (NCBI): domain Eukaryota; kingdom Metazoa; phylum Chordata; class Aves; order Cuculiformes; family Cuculidae; genus Cuculus; species Cuculus canorus. Next base: position 5,953,907 of record NC_071423.1, read on the forward strand.
TTATAGCTTCTGTGACAATCTGTCTTCCTAAAGCTGCCACTGTGTTATATCTATTATTTAATGTTTTGTCTCAATGATGCTCTGTAATTTAAACCAGGACTTAATAGCACATTAAAGCCTTGTGCTGTTCTTTGCCATTCCCTGGGGAGACCTTACAGCATCTTCCAGTATGGAAAGGGGCTCCGGGAAAGCCGGGGAGGGGCTTTTGATCAGGGAATGCAGGGAGAAGACGAGGGGGAACAGTTTTTAGCTGAAACAGGAGAAACTGAGATGAGATTTTAGGGAGAAATGTTTTGCTGTGAGGGTGGGGAGGCCCTGGCCCAGGGTGCCCAGAGCAGTGGTGGCTGCCCCATCCCTGGAGGGGTTCCAGGCCAGGTTGGATGGGGCTTGGAGCAACCTAATCCAGTGGAAGATATCCCTACCCATGACAGGAGGTTGGAATTGGATGATATTTAAGGTCCCTTCCAACCCAAACCATCGTATGATTCTGCTTTTTAAGAGCACAAGTAGCAAATCAGCCACAGCTACGGAGCATCCCTGGTATATCCAGCCTGGAATATTCACTCTCCTGACAGTTAAAAGCACTGGTGCTCTGTACTGGAAAAATTCCTTTTACGTTATAGATAGAGGAACAGAAGAAGATTAATTTCTCACTTTATAAACAAACAGGCAGCAGTCAGGCCCTCCATGAGTGGCAAACCACAGACTCCCCAGCACCAGAATCTTTCACTGTCCTTAAGAGTCTTGTCTTCCTGTTTTCCACGCATTGGATATACCACTGACATTAGGATTTATAAAAAAGAAGAGGCATTTAAAGCATGAAATCGTTGTTATTTTTTCCAAACCAAGAAGAAACAGGATTGAGAAATGGTAGCTTCTTCATTGAATAAGACCCCTTGGCAACATTTGTTCCTATTAAAATGAAATAAAAACTGCTGATGTTCCTCTAAAACCTGAGGGCTTGAAAGCCTTCCAAACGTGGATCAAGAAGATTATCGAGGGATTTGGTAAGGGAAATATGTAAAGACTTTTTTTCCATAAGACATCTCTTCACCAACCTTTCTAATTTAGCCATCACACAATGTTCAGCCTTAACCTGGAAACCCACTGAACTTCTCAATGCCCAAAAATCCCCATAGTATCAGCATCTCAAAACTTTTGACAGTTAGAAACAGCCTTTTAGTTTATAGACTGAGTATATTCCTGGCTCGCTTCTCTTCCTTAATTTCCCCCTTATTATTTCCTCCGACGCTTCTTAGATGCTCCACAGAAAAAGTCACAGCTACCTCTCCATTACTGGAGCTTGATCTGCAGCTACAAACACAACCTTTTGTTTTCCCCATACACTCCACCGAATTTTATTTTTGGAAACAGTTTAGGATTTCTTTCCCCTCTATCTTCGGCTCCATCCTCCTATGGGAAAACACATACTGCTGTGGTTCCGATACTAAATTGGGAGTTTATTAATCCCAAACACAAAGCCCAAGACAAGCATGCAAAGTCGGATGAGAGGATTTGAACATGTTCAGCACAGCTCTGCCGTAACAGGAGTGGCAATTGTTCCCACACTCTACTAGCAAACATCTGGAACCCAAAGAGATTCCCATGTGCCAGTTTTCCTTACAACACAAACATGAGATCCAACCCATTCCCCACAATCCCAGTCAATAAGTTCCTTCAAGAACATCACATTATCCAGTGCTCTGTTTTTCCCACCCTCAACTATGTCCCGTCTAGAGGATCATAATGTATTTTCCAGCTTTGACACCACAACGTATTCCACAGACGTCCTCCTCCAAAAGCGAGGGGGGGACATAGGGCTGGTTCTAGCCAGGTGCCAGGGTGGAGATGCTGAAATAGGAGGAATTTTTGTTTATTCCTTTCTCTGAAGTCCATTCTAACTAGATTTAGCTGTTCATCTGAGATCAATTACATCCATCCACATGTGGTTAAGCCCATAAGGAAAAAGATAAGAGTAAGCCACAACGTACAAACACCTTTCCTTCACCTTTCCTAGGCTGATCCCAAGGCGTGGGGTTGCCCCATACAGCCTCACTGAGCAAGTTGTGGCTAAACCATGGGCAGTCGAAAAAGCACTGGAAAAGGGAAATTTCCTTACTGAGTGACTTGAACTTTACAACTCAGAAAGTGTCTACTTCCAAATCATTACTATACCTCCTACCCCAGTCCAGCGGGCGGCAAATCCCTGCCGTACAGGAACACTATCTGTTAAGTCTGAAGGAGGCAACAGACCAGGAGGCTGAAATAAGAGCATAGTAGTGCCTCTCCTAGCAGCAGGAACACGTTTTATTAAGGAGAATCCTTAATGATCTCAACCGATAACAGTACAAAACACTGGGATGCATTCCAGGCACCCCAGACGCCCACCCAAACACATACAGAACACACAGCAAAGGAAGAGCTTCACCATCTGACTGCCCACAGCCTCAAATGCTTCAGATACTCAATATTTTATATTTAATACCTAGGCTCCCACAATTTGGAGCACAGCTGTGCCCCAACCAACACGTTCAAACACTACAAACACCAAAAGATTACCTTATAGGAAACACAAAGCATAAAGCAAGCACTTCAAACCTACCTTGGGTGAACCTTGGCTTGATGCAGGGAAGAAACCAAGGTGCAGGACACCAAGAGCCAAACAAACAGCCCACAGAATGAAACAGCAAAACAAACCCCCTTGGGAGTGGTTCCTTATAAAGGTCACAGGAAGGCTAAACCTAATTTTCTATACCTCTCCCACCTGCACCTCCCATCAGTCCCTCAGTCCTTTTCTGGAATGGTTCAAGTGCTTGACATAATGAGCTGTTAATTGTTAGCAGCTGTACACATTATCATTTTAATTCCTAATTAATTGTTACAATTAATGTTGCCTTGCCTTTCCTGTCTTAAGAAGTGTTTGTTGGGGAGGGAAATGTTACATGTTAATTAACTTGCTACCAAAATTTAGCATTTAATTAAACATTCTAAATCTGTTATTATTTCCCCCTGTAAACAATGAATGAGTCGGGGCCAATTAAATGTGTGTTAACCTGTGTCCTGGTGTGCTGAGGGGATAAGGCAAAAGCCTTTATTACATCAGAAGGAGTTCTGAAGTTGCTTCTCCTCCTCAAAAAGGCAACAAGAGTTCTACCAACACGGTTTAGACCAGCAGTGACTATCCTTTGCTGTAATCCAGCACTGCCTGTAGCGTACAAGCCCAAATTCACTGCATTTGGAGTAATCAAGCAAGCAAGTCAGGAACAGGCAGAGGCTCCTGGGTCACCTGGTGATGGAAAAGCAGGATCAGATAGCTGAGGCTTCGCAGGGATTTGCAGCACGCTGCCACGTTACAAAGGTCCTGCTTCATTTGCGGTTGGTGATGGAGACTCTTCCCACACCGGACACGTAGAGAAGGCAAGGACTTGTTCGTGCATCTCATAGTGCTTCCACAGTCTTGGTTGGAAAGGGATCTGGGAATTTGCTCAGTCAAATAAGTGAGAGGGACACTTCTCCCTTTCTCTGACTCTCCCCGCTTTTTTCTTCAGATCTTCAAGTTACCCAAGTTATGGATTGTTATCCAAGTCGGAGCACTGCCAAAGCATGGAGATCTATTACTGAGAGCTTTCATGGTGCCATTAGCCTGGAGAAGAGAAGCCCATCCAGTCCCACCCCCTGCCATGGGCAGGGACCCCTCCCACTGGCTCAGGGGCTCCGAGCCCCATCCAACCTGGCCTGGAACCCCTCCAGGGATGGGGCACCAACCACTGCTCTGGGCACCCTGGGCCAGGGCCTCCCCACCCTCACAGCAAAACATTTCTGCCTAAAAACTCATCTCAATCTCCCCTTTTCCAGCTTAAAACCATCCCACCTGGTGCTAATCCTGCACTCCCTGCCTCCCCAGCTTTCCAAAAGATCATTTGCTGCTACGGTATGGTACAACTCAATTACCAGACCGAGTCCCAAGCTCCGTGTGGGATTTTAAGACAGTGGCAGCTCCTTAAGCAAGCTTAAAAAATCTGTTCTCTGAGCTCGGTTTAAACTGCAGAAGTAATTTAGCAAGTGCTGTGCTTGGCAGTCACATGGAACCACAAGATTTAAGTCTTAAATGTGCCTGTTTTCTCATGTGCAACAGCACCTCTCACCCACTTGTTGTGCTGAAGAAAGCCCTTATTTGCAGGGGTGCAGCCCCCACGTGTGCACACGCACAAGTGTGTGACAGCTCTCGCATCCAGACTTGCCTCTTTATGCAGGCGTGTGCGACCTATTTGCAGACTAACATGATTTGTTCTCTCTTCCAGTCTGTCCCTACACCAGGGCTGCTCTTTCTGAGCTGAGGGCTTCACTTCCAATGCAGGAAGACGCTGGTGATGAATATTAATTGCTTTAACATCTTGTTGTGATAAGGCCAAGCACGTTTCCGTGCTTTGGCTTGTTGCTAGGGAACTGAGAATGGCAAGTCATGGATTTCATTTGCTTCAGGGCCCACTTGGGCTGCAAAACAGCATTAAGCCACCGAGTAGGATTCGCCTGTTAATTATTTAGCGTCTAATAAAAGAAAGGGGGGGGAAAAAAATCAATGTTTTTTTCCTCTCTCTTCCCAATTTGGCTTTCAGACTACATAGGGTCATTAATCCCCAGGGCCAGACAGCTTCTTGGTCACACACGATACCTTCCCCTAGAGCAGGACAAGAACGCCCCTGCTTGTTTAACTGAGCTCAGCTGAACTGCACCTTGCAGAGCACCGCAGCAAATGACTATATTTAAATTTAATTGTCCGGAAATTGTAAGCATAATATTCTCTCATTTCACTTCTAATTTTAGATGTAAACAAGCTGGCGAGTCAAGCTCATCCCTGTCGCTTCCACCTGCAAGCAGCACTGCTGGCAAAGCCGCTTCCCTGTGCAGGGATCGTGCCCGCGGCCGTGTGCTCCTGCTGCCACTGGCGTTGTGGCACGGCCACGCTGCAGGTCAGCGAGCCACGAGTTTGAAGGGATCCTGTTGGGTCTGTGTTTGCTGCTTTTTCTCTGCCAAACAGCATTTGGGCCACCCTAGCCCTGCGGCTTTAGGTTTGCCATCCTTGCAGTGGGGATGTCCCATGGGGGAATCCAAGCACCGTTCACAGTGAGTGCAGCGCGTTTGGTGTCTATCACAAAACTCATCTCACATGGGGAGGAACTGAAGAGGAGTTGAGGTACCGGTATCTCTAGGTGTATCTCTAGGTGTGCACGCACGCGCCACTGTCTGCAAGGATGCCAGGGAAGCAGAGCTCTGCAAAGGACGGCTGTGTGTGCAGCATGGTGTTCGCTTTCAGCCCAGCTGTCCCTTTCTCCGGCATCTTTACGTCCAGGCGGGATGTTAGTCAGATCATTGGCAATCGCACAGCGTCTCGCTGGGCAGACACTAGGGACTAACTGACTGCCCCCCAAGGAGTGCGCAGAGGAGGAGCAGCCCCAAAAGGCTTCCTTGCCTGAGGAGAACCAGCAAGAAGCGGCGGGCAAGCAATTAAAAGAAATATCACAAAGAGAAAGGAATGATCCATTTGTGGGCAGGAACCCAAATATAAAAGCTCCCCAGCATCGCACCATGCTGAAATGTGTCCCTCCTGCTTTCCATTTGTCCTGCAGCGTTCCCACATCTTATGTGCTTGCTTCTTATTGGAGCCGAGCAAGTGATGAAGTTAATTTGTTCATCGGATTATTTCTTTTAAAATCTGCTGAGAAATCCATCTGATTAACGGTTCCCCATCAGAACCCGTCCCTTTTGGGGACACCAGGCTGTTCCATCTGCCCTGTGGCCACCCTCCTTCCTCAGACCACATAACTCCCATCTCTGACGTGACTGCAAACGTACAGCAGCCTTGAAAAACAAGACAGCCACGGTTTATTGTCCTCGCAGTTGACCCTCACCCATTTGAGGGATTTTCTTTGGCTATGCCTACGCAGGGCCCCCCTCTGAAACGCCCCTCACCCTCAGCCAGGTTTGTAGCTTCCAAATGTGACCTCTTGTTATCAGGAAGTATTTCTACTTGTGTTGTGTCCTACTCCTCTTTCCTTACATTGGACTGAAAACCTCCACCAATTCCTTAGCCAGGCTTCTCAGGAGATTGTTTTTCCCAAGAGTTGAGAGACAATCTAGGAGACAATCAGAGATAATGGCTCAAGATTGTTGTCTCACAGCCCCTCTTAGAAATGGGTGCTCCTCTCCTTCACACAGGTTGCCATGTGGTGTGAAGGTGACTCTCAATGCAAAAAATTGCAAGATGATGTAAATCTCCCCAAAATGGACTGTGCATTCCCAGTTCAGCACAGATTCTCACCCTCGCTGAAGGCAAAAAAGTTTGCAGCACGAAATAAGAGGTGAGTTACTTCAACCATGCAAGAAACATAGCTTGAATTAGTGTGATTATTACCGGGAGACAATGATAACACATGGGAATGGGAGACAAGGGAAGGGAATGCTGTATCCTTCCTCCCACCAAGGGTTTTGTGTATGAGGCCATTTGTCTCAACCTCTGCCTATGAGCTGATGAAATGGCTCCACCTCTGCAAAATATGATCTCCACAGCTGGAAAGATCTATGCAAATGCTAATTACTAGCACATTTTTTTTGTTCTACTGAGTGTTGCTTTTATAGCTATGGGGCTGTTTTAACTGTGCTTTCCACGCTTCCACAGGTGAAGGAAAATAATGATTAATCACGATAATACTGTGATATATACAGTGCTCTGTGATATGTTGCAGTGATATGGCTCTGGTCTGACAAATCACAACATGTGATGGGCATCTTGGCATCAGTAGCAGCTGCTTGAGATGCAGTTACGTACTCAGGAATGAGTGTTGCTGGCCTCTGTGGGAGAAGAGCAAGGAGAAAAAGCAGACCTGATGCCATATAGGCATCTATGGTACCAATATCTGATTGTCTCAACAAAGCAAGCGCAGGCAGGTAAAGCAGAAGAACAGCAGAAGTGCATTTGAAACCCACAAAGGCACTTATGTAAAGCCTTTAAAGGATCCTAAAGGGTAAACTGTCTGCTTCCACAGCATGTCATAAACATCAGGCAGATATCAGCAAGGCAGGGCAGAGGAATCCAAGATTACTCTACATATTTCCTGTGGCTCCACCAACTGGAGTACATTCTCTGCTGCCTTCCCCTTTGCGCGCCAGTCATCAATCACTGTCCGGGGTTGGAGCAGGGGGTGAAAGTGCTTGCCGCAAGGAAAGCCTGCTGCAACTAGCTGTGCAATAACGGGGAGGCAAGGCGCTGCCCTTGGGAACGGATGCCTAGAACTCGCAGCACTTTAATATGCAGTTTCATGTCTCTGGAGCCCCGAAACAGAAGATCCATCCCCATCCTAATAGAGCTAGCAGTGCATGGTGCATCGCGCATCCGAGTGTGACATCTCTGGGTGACAGAGGCACAGGGAGGCTGGGCCTCATTTAAGCTTGCATCTTGGCCTCCATCTCAGCCCTGGAAAATCCAGGTTACATCTGTGTCCTGCTCTAGGATTATGCCACACCGAATCCACCCCAGGCTGCATCCCAGCACTGTCTGTTGATGCTGTGGTCCACGCCACAGGCTTTAGAGGAGGGTAAAAGGGCAAGGTATGCTCTTTCCCTCCCTCATCATGCTGGAAGGGCATGGGAATGAGAGCAAGAATTCTTGCTAACAGCTGGCTGAATGCTGTGTAAACAGGCACACCTGGCTAAGCAGCACTTCCATGGATCCCACACTCAGCCAGTGTCACAAATAACAGCATTCTGTCAGCAAGGCGGCCGGCTGCTGCCAGCAGGAGCCTCAGAAATGCCAATTGTAATTACAGCTTTTATTCTGAAATACAGTCCAGCCCTCATTCCCAATGAGATCCATCGCGCCACTAACCACGTGAGCCTCACCCGAGCCAAGCACAAGCACGCTTGACTTTGAGAAGCACAGGGTTGCCCAGACCTCCATCTGCAAGCGATCGCTCGATGCACCATCGCAGCGCAGAGCACACACATGCCCTGCTACAGGCTCAGAATCAAGATTGGGGAAAGGTCAGAAATCTCACTAGTGTTCAAACAGCACATGAAGAAACAGGCTATTTCCAAAGTATTGATTGTCTCTTTTCTACTACTATTAGCTCAGACAGGGAAGGAGTCTCAGCAGAAAATCACAGCCCTAACAGAATTTCCAACCGGCTGAAGGAAATGAAGCAGCAGCTCCCTCCTTGCAATAAGCAAACTTTGAGTTTCTGTATGCATCTCTTCACCTATATCTTAATGTTTTTCAGCTGAAAGAGGAGAGATTGAGATGAGATCTTAGGAAGAAATGTTTTGCTGTGAGGGTGGGGAGGCCCTGGCCCAGGGTGCCCAGAGCAGTGGTGGCTGCCCCATCCCTGGAGGGGTTCCAGGCCAGGTTGGATGTGGATTTGAGCCTCCTGATCCCCTGGGAGATGTTTCCTGTAAATATAAACAGTATTTAGTGTGTATGTAATGTGTCATTAGTCATTGTCATTCTGTGCCTTTCAAAGCAGTATTTATCCTATTGACATCAGCTATTTTGCACCTACTTGCTGGGAACTGCTTTTACAGGGATTCTGTGCTTTGGTAATGAGTAGGCTGATTATAGTTATTACTTTAATAGCTAGAAAAATGATTTTTTTAACAAATAGTGAGTTGGTGCTCCATGCTGATGTGTCATGTACTTTCACTCACAGTCAGTAGACAGAACTGCCTTGAACCGCTCCAGGGATGGGGCACCCATGGCTTCTCTGGACAGCGTGGGCCAGTGCCTCACCACCCTTGCAGTAAGAAAATTCTTCCTAATATCTCAGTTAGGAATCTTCCCTCTTTCAGTTTAAAACCACTGTTCTCTCGTCCTCTCCCTGCACCCCCCTGATCAGGAGCTGCCCCCCAGCTTTTCTGGAGCCCCTCTCAGTACTGGAAGGGCGTAAAGACAGAGCACAATTAATGGTGAAGAGTCTGAGGGCATCAAGCCTAATTCTCTGCTCTGCTATAGTGCCACCTCAGCGAAGACAAATTGTTTATGGACTAATTCTAATACTTGATTATTCTTTAAGGTCCCTTCCAACGCAAACCATTCTATGACTGCTGTACCAAAGGGGTGGTCTCTGCCAGATTCCTTGCAAAGAAACATCAGACTAGTAAGAAACAAAGTAAGGAAGTCCAGCACTGTCTTCTATATCAGTACGAGATGAGGAGAATATCCAGGGTGAATTTTTAATGAACCATCCCCTTCTGTCACTCCTGCTTAGGAAAGCACTTGTTTTATGCATATACAGATAGACGGGAAATATGCAACGTTAAAATATTAAGAGAGGCACACTAGTTTATTAATTTAGCCATGGTTCATAATGAAAACAATTCCCCTGTTTCAAAAGACTACAACGTTCTCCTTCTGTGTTACAAGAAACGAGTCAAAGCTGAGGTGGGACTTCACCAGACGCAGGGTCTGGGCAGATGTACTGAGCATATAGAGGTCCTTACTGCTGTCTATGAAAGGGATTTGCAGACTGGGACACTCCAAATGAGCCAGTTAAATATCCGTGCATGACACTCACACCAGTTCTACTGGAGTCTGCAGAAATAAAATGTTTAAAACCCTTCCTGAGGGCTCTGCTGCATCGCTCCCTTTTCCTCCCATCAATAATAGAAGAGCTGGGCAGCCTTTCCCGCTGAGCTCAGGAGGAGCAGATGATTTTTTTAGTGATAGCTTTTTCAAGTTTTTTTTTTCCAGAGCCATTACAAAACACACAACCGACACAGCCACATCTCACTGCAAGGTGAACTCGCCACCCTGAAATCAAATTATCGTGGAAATGAAATGGTTACCCCCCAATCTCCAGAATGTTGGATGAGCTTGCGTGATAAACAACTTTCAATGGCTCTACTGGCACCACGGAGTCTGTTAAACACTGCTGTTTTCCTAAACAATTTAGGGGGTTGATTTATTCATATACTGCATTTCCCCCTTCTTATTATTAGCGTCTGCAAAGTTGCCATCCTGGAAGCCACTGGGTAGGGACTGCAGATTGCTTTGGGCTTATTCTCCTCTCTGTTCACATCATCTGTCCTTCAATATCAAAGTAGAATTTTTGCCTGGGACTATGTTATAGCAAGCTGCCTGTTGCATGGCAGGCTGAGCTGGCACCGATGCCACATCCCTCCTCTGGAAGGGCAAGGACATCCTCACGGAGACACATCTGCCCATCCCTGCTGACAAGCCTGATTATCGTCAACCCTAATCCAGATTTGTTTTCTAGTAACATACAAGTCACCAGCATCAACAACCTCTCGCCGGTTCCCTTTCGGGACTCCCTCTCGCTTTCTTTTCAGTCAACGGAATATTCCTCATGCTTCTGTCACACAGCTCTGTATTGGGGGTAGTGAAAATAACTTGCGTTGTGAGTAAAAGCAACGGAAGTAATGCCAGACTCGTTCCTTTGTTAAACCACGTGTGCAGAACCGAGCAGATGACCCAGCCCAGCAGTACAGTCACTGCAACACAGCAGCAACCCCTGCCGCCTTCTCTCTAAATAAATCTCTGAGTACCATATAAACAGGTCTAAATACAATTAGGGAGCATTGAAAGTGAAAAGGTTGGGGCATTAGCATCCAGCTACTACTATTCCAGTGGGACGCATCCCTGCCCATGGCAGGGGGGTGCAACTAGATGATCTTTAAGGTTCCTTCCAACCCAAACTATTCCATGATTCCACGATTACCCTGAGGCACAGACTGCTGTGCACAGGACTCAAGGATTCAAGCACTGACCAAAATAGCAATAACACAGTTTCACTGGGTTTATCTTTGTGCTTGACTGCTTTCCATAGTTAAAAATTGTCACTCATTACATGCGCTGTGCTTTCCTGGATTCCTTCTTGGGGTGCATCGATAGCCAGAAATGGCTTGTAGAACAAAAAGCAGTGTTAAAGCGCATCATGTTTTAATTCTCATTCTCACTGGAAAATGTTTGTGTTCCCTATGAGCGTCTCTTGCTTAATCATCTAAGCTACATCTCCAAGATTTAGAAGAAAACCTGGTACCTGGAATGGGAAAAGGTGAGAAGTTAGAAATTCTTGCCCTCCTAAGCAGTGGGAGATACCCAATGCCAGGAATGCCTCACTTTTGCCTTCAGTTACATCTGATTTTGCCAGGCGCGAAAGGATTTGAATCAAGATGCAAAAGCGATGTAGGAAAGGCAGGAAACTCAGAGTGTGGACAGAACAAACGGCCAGTCACAATTTATTCCTTTGGGTTCCAGAATACAGTCTTACTTTTGGCCTCGGGCTGCCTTTCTCCACAGGGAAAATCACCCTTAAGATACAAACAGTCAAAAGATATCCCAAAGAGATTGGGGGATGCCCCGAGAGCCAGTATTGCCAGGGCATCCCATCACTGACACTCCCTGCAGTAGCCCCCTCACCGCTCTCACCAACACCCGACATCCTTTGCAAGTCTCTCGCAGGAGCTGATCCAACGCTTTCCCAGCATTAATTCTTTGCAGGGATGGCCCACGTGCTGTGCGGGCTCCTGCAGCCCCGTAGCACACGCGCTCTTCTCTTATCAGCAGGTATTGCAGCTCAAATCCCCTTTCTGCGAGCCTCTGTTTTCACTTTGATGTTGCAAGTTTACATTATGTCCTTGTCACAGATAATATAGTTTCTTCTGTTTCTTTCTCTGTCACCGTCTCCCCCTCTGGCTCTTTTTTTCCTTCTCAGTTTTCTTTCCTCTCTGTTGTGTGGATACAATAGCCCCTCTCTGTTCTCCACAGACTACATTGTCCTATAATTGCTCTCCTATCTCTAAGGAAGGGAAAATTCATTCCGATTTGATCACCTTGTTTTTCTCTGTATGAATGATAAACGCTTCCATTCATCCATCTCTTTTCAGTGTCATATCTGGGGGAAGCATGAATAAAACTTCTCGCGTAGCAGCATGCCAAATTACAGATTTCCCTGTAACTGCTTCTCTTGGATGCTGTCACTGTTAACACACCTCCTTCCTTGATCTACTTAAACCGATTCTGATGCTAAGCCTTTGAGACCTCTCCCAGAGCAGGTCCATCAACTGGAAACTGGAGCAGAAAAAGCAAAGCAGCTGCCGAGACGGCCGTTCTCCCCTGGGTCAAAACCTCCTTTGAAGTCAGCAGGGAGATTTTCTAATGCTTCCTGAGAAAGTGAGTTTTCAGCATAGGTGCAGTCTGAGTGACAACAGGGGAAAAACACTGTTCCTGAAGGCCACAACAGTGTCTGTCCCACCAGGAAGGGGTGGTCACGAAGCTGAGTGGCAGCAGACGGCTCCGTTATCGTGTCCTGCTGCTTCACTGCGCAGCGAGTTATTCAATGCTTCCCCAGCCACAATCCAGTCACAGTAAATTTCATAATAACAACATTTTTGCAGCAAAAATTGCATTACAATGGAATCATTGTCATTAGAGCTGTTATTATTCCACGATCGCTACCGTGATAAAGCTGTGCTCATTACACAAGCAGTAAACTCAGTCTGGGGAGAGCTTAGCACAAGAAGCCAAGACTCAATCTGCCCTGTGAGGACTGGAATGTCAGATTCTTTCTCTCCCACTTGTTTTTCTTTTCTTTGTTAACAAGTAGAAAGAAGCCACTGTTGCTGCTCGTCCTCTCTTAGCTGGTATCAAAACCTGCAGAGCTTCATCAAACTGCGCAGCCGAGTGGATGATAACCCAGACCCTATCGGTACAGAGCAGCAGCCCGGGGAGCTGCACGCCTGCCTCCGCAGGAAGGGTCTCAGCGTAGGGCAAATCACTGAATGGTTTGGATTGGAAGGAACCTCAAAGCCCATCCAGTTCCACCCCCTGCCATGGGCAGGGACACCTCCCACTGGATCAGGGGCTCTGAGCCCCATCCAACCTGGCCTGGAACCCCTCCAGGGATGGATGGGGCAGCCACGACCCTCACAAGAAAACATTCCTTCATAAGATCTCACTTCAATCTCCCCTATTTCAACTGAAAACCCTTCCCCATCATACTGTCCCTGCACTCCCCGATCCAGAGCCCCTCCCCAGCTTTCCTGGAGGCCCTTTCAGTGCTGGAAGCTGCTCTGTGGTCTCCTTTGAGCCAAATACAGAGTAAGACTTTCCTTCCATTACTTTGTGTAGGCACTCTTTACACGCCCATGTTCATCCCTCGGGGAGGACAAGGATGGTTCAGCACATGCCAGAGGGATGGTTTGGGATCCTGAGGAAAGAGGCTGAATGCAGGCATCGGTGAGCAGCACAGAGCCGCTGAGCGGGGTGCCCCCTCTGCTCCAGCGCCTGCCTCCACCAATTCCCATATAAAGCTAAAAGGGCAGCACAATTTCAACATCACAGATAAAACACTCTCAAGTTTTACAAGCAGAGAAAGTATTTTATTGGCACAGACTCTTTTTTACTAACCTGTCATAAAAGCTATCAAACTGTATAAATAAACCTGGGGAATTATTTTCTCCCTCTGCCAGGACCCTTACTGGGCCCGGAATGGATTCATTTAAAATGGGTTATAAATTTCTGATAAAGGATATTTCAACTCCAAATTGTGTATTTAACGATGCTTTTGCTGCAGTGCGCCTCCACCTCTACTGAGCAAGACCAGCTTCTCTGTGGGGCTGAATCAGTTGGCTCCTTGGCTGGGCTACACCCTGTTAACCCCCCTGCACGTCTGCTCCCCCTCTGCATCGCAGCGAGGAGCTGGGGAGCCTCTGCTAGGACTGCACGGTGCTCACTCACACACTTGGTGAGAAAAACCCTGCAGGATCTGTTCCTCACCTGCCCCGCGTTAGGTGTGCCCAATGGATTTGAACTGCAAGGTGCTTGGGAGCAGAACTCACCCAGATTCACGTTTGTGAACTGCTTTGGTGGGCTGAAACGCTGATGAGCTGGTGCTGGTCCTCAGGGAGCAGGAACAGCCGTGCAGCATCTGCATCTTTCACCGGAGCGATGCCCAGGCTATCTGGAGAAGAGAAGGCTCTGAGGAGATCTTATAGTGACCTTCCAATACCTGAAGGGGGCTAAAAGAAAGCTGGAGAGGGACTGTTCACAAAGGCTTGTGGGGATAGGATAAGGGGGAACGGGTGTAAACTGGAGAGGGGCAGATTTAGTCTTGGAATAAGGAAGAATTTCTTCACCACAAGAGTGGGACCTTAGGAGAAGGAATGCATCATTCCGAGGCACTTTTTGCTACAGTGCTGGGCAAGTTTGAGTTCCCACCTGCACTTTTCCCACTTAATTTAAATGCGACGTCTGATGTGGGCACAGAAGCTTCTCACTCTTTGCTTCACAATATTTCTAACTTAATGCAATACAACTGTTCTGCTGTTTAACACCGTTTAGCTTAAAAATTCAGGCAGTACTCTCACGTTTATGGGAAAGCTGAAAAAAAGCTACTACATTTCCTGCTGGACACAGCCTTAGTCCGGGGGGAATGTTTACAGCCAAGTTATTCAGGCTGGACCTAAAGATAACAAGAGAAAACCTGACAGCCCATTAAATACAGAACTAGTGCTAGATAGGACTGAAACTCCAAAGTGCCTGCAGCAGTAAAAATAGGAGGTAATCTCCAACCAGAGCCGAAACAGCGGGTTTCGCTATAAAAAGATTGAGGGAAAAGGCTGAATTTCTCTCCAATTGCCTGTTTATTATTTTATGTAGCACCATGGGTGGAGGTAACAGTTAGTAGACATGTAAAAAGGCAATCCTAACAATTAATAGTAACATTGATAAGCTCTGACAGATATCCCGTAGCAAAGTTTTCTAGATAGTAATTCCTTTTAATATTCACTTTGATGACAGCAAATAGATACTACACGTTTGGAATTGAGTTGGACTCATTCCCCAGGTCAGGTCTGGCCCAAGGGACTTGCACTGCACGATCCAGTGCAGGACATTCATGGCTCAGCTACTGCAAGTCTTCCTCACTCTGCTACCGAACTGCTCTTTAGCCATCTCCTTTTGTCCCCCATTTTATGGGGTTTGTGAGATCTTCAGGGCACGGCTGCCTGCTGGGGACTCAGCCTTTCAATCCCAAATCACCCTGGGCTCAGTTTAGGGCCCACAGTACGCATAGTACTTACGTGTGAGTGTTGAAATGTTCTGCCTGTGGTCATATGGAAGTCCTCAGGTGTCTGAATTTAAATCTAGTGTAGTCTCTAGGAAGAAGGATGAAATGCTTTTACCCCATGTCACGTTATCCCCTTTGCCTTCTGCTACCCACCAGTCATTTAGTTCTGGAGTGATTGACAAATTACGGCAGTATGTAATCACCCTTTATGCACTTTGACAGCTGCCAGGCCAAGAGAGATAGATGTGGTCTTCTGATCACAGCAGACATTTGTTTTCAGAAGGCAGAGCCCTCAACTCAAAGAATGGAAACCTGAATCAAGAGAAGTGATAGTCTCATACTTGTCTCCTGCATGTATGTTTTCTTTGTATTTTTTTCTTCTTTTCCACCATGCGACAGTTGCCCACATTCCCCAAGGAATGTTCAATAACAAGCAATGCCAAAAACATCCAGTTGTTTCAGCCCAGAAAGGAAACAGTGGCACTCTCCAGAGAAATCCCACGTGCTCGGACATGCAGTGATTCTGGCCAGGAGCTTCTGGCCGTGGTTAAGGCACCTACCTGGCACAGATGCTTTGGTTTTGGCTCTGCTGTGGAGCTGCTCTGTGAGCTTGGGGAAATGAAAAAAGACAAGTATGTAATTCCCATCTTACTATCTATATTCCTCATCTATTCCCGAGGGAAGACAAGACTCTAAATAACTTTTCAGGCAAACATACTTTTTCATTTCACTGGTTTCTCCTTGCCCCTCCAAATCAGTTGAGACTGGCAGCTTCTTGAGACAAATCCTCTGCCCAATGCTAGGCTACATCCAGCTCAGTTCGTCCTCACACAGACCATAGATACAGTTTGTTATATTTGATGGTTCCCCAAATCAAATCCTGCTGCAAAGCCTGAAACATCAGCCACCCCTTTAGGTTTCATTTGGATGAGTCTCTAGTCCGCTTGAGTCTTTACAGGAAGGTGTGAACCCACTGGGTTTAGAAGGATTTACTTTTAGACAACTGAAGAACTCCTGGAGCCTGAGCTTTTAGGGCCTTTTCTTTGCCTTGCGCATCTTTCTGCATTGCTCACCTGCCTCCATCAGATACAGAACCCATTTGCAAGGATGTACACAAGCCACAGGGTGGGCTCTGCTATCTGTTTTATTCTCCGCGCCTGGGCTCCCAAAGTAATTTCATGTAAAAGTGATTGATGGCCTCCTTTATCACTGCTTGAATTATTAGGAAAATAATTATAGTGATGGCAGTACCTGAACGTCTTGTGCATGCTGCTGAGATTCTCTGTTCCCACACCGCAGGCTCACTGGGAACTGGCAGGTGACGCCGAGTTGGCTGCTGGCTGAGACTGCAGAGATAGACCGGGCTTTCTGGGACGGCCTCAAACCATAGCCCAGAAAAGAGGCAAAGGCACTCTGCGCAAGGGAGAAGGCTTTAAACCAGGTTTCAACCCTACTCGGGTGTTGCCACTGCACAGCTTAGGGATAAAATATGTTACCTTTAGCAGAACATGCCACCATGTGGTCACCACTATAAGAATATGAACATGCCCTACATATAGGCATATATAAGCATATATATTTATCATATATACCCTTTCATTAAGGTACAGCTATCTTTACACAGTCAAATTTCTATTGCTATGCTATGCAGGTCAAGAACAGCTTGAACAGACGCAAACCCCGTGTGTAGAACAGCTTTTGAATTAATTGATCATCTTCTCCCAATGACTAAACCTGCCAAACAGCTCAGCATCTACAGCCAGCTTTTGATTTTCCAACGAATTCCATTGATACTTAGGTATGGGAAGGAAATCTCTGCTTATTCCAGAGTGGAGTGCTTCAAACTCTACTACATCATCGTTATTGCCTGACTGTCTCTAAGAAGGCTGCCTATGGGCACTGAACAGTGTCCCAAGCGATTCGACAGGCTGGTTTTCTTTTTACCTCTCTTGCATTTTGCAGCAGTAGAACGTGGGAATCAAAGCTTGTAGTCGAACTTCTGATAACAACAGATAAAAATAAAATATCCATCAGAATCATTACCCATACGTTCAGATATTGCAGTAGTGAGGAACACTTGAAAGTCTATAAACAAATCAATCCAGGGCTTTTCATCCTCAGAGTTCCCCAAGTACATTGATACAAATAATTTTACTGTCAAGATAAGTAGCATGTGGTTTTGGTTCAGATCCGAGCTGCTTGTACTTTATACTGATTTTTAATTAGTCTGTGCTGCATGGGGAAGCAGAGCCGCCTCCCTCGGAAAACAAAGCTGCCTCATTTCCCTGTCATCCTCAGACAGGTTTTTGTTTGCGTATGAACAGCCATTATCAAGGATGAAGCCTGGAGTGAGTTCAGTAACCGTTGCTTTGCTGTTGCCTTTCTCCAGCTGAAGAGCAGATCTCGAGAATGCCAGGAGAGCTGGCAGAGACCGCAAGGCTGCCAGGCCTGGAGCCCCCAGAACAAAAACCACGGGAGAAAAGCCAAACCCAGATAAATTGCTTTTTAAAAATTCCAAGTTAAAGCTTATTGCTCAGTATCTCCCTCGCTTTGGACACGAAATGCCTGGGAATGTGAGGGTTGGTAATGGACAACAATCATTATCCACATTAGTTCATTAATTCCTCAATTTCCAAACTCATTAAGGTCTCTGAGATTTCCAAGATGATAATTCACCCTTTAGAGTCAATATTTCTGAGGATAGAAGTCATTAAAAATGCTGGATCGTTCCTCATTTGGGAGCACAGAGGGTGATCCGGCACAGAGCCCCTCTGCCCTCGCCGGCGAGGAGCCCGGGGCCGAGTTTGGAGGCCGTTACCAGAAGGCCAAGCTGGGACCTTTTGGTATCTGTGTCACGTTGGTGCTTTCCTTCCCTAGTCCGAGACCCCTCCAGCACCGGCATCCGAGGTCCCACGGCCACGGCACTCTGGAGTCCTGAGTGCAGGAGGGAGGTGGAGCTGTTGGAGCGACGCCACAGGAGGCCACGGAGATGATCCAAGGGCTGGAGCACCTCCTGAACTAAGGCAGGCTGAGAGAGTTGGGGTTGTTCAGCGAGAAGAGAAGGATCCGAGGAGACCTTAGAGCAGCCTCCAGTGCAGAAAGGGGCTCCAGGAAAGCTGGGGAGGGGCTCTGGATCAGGGGACGCACGGACTGGATGAGGGGGAATGGTTTTGAGCTGAAAGAGGGGAGAAGGAGATGAGACAGTAGGATAGATATTCTTCCAAACGAATCAAGTGTAACAGAGGCGGGAGGTGTCCCAGCTTTCAGACAAGGGTCTTTGGTTGGCCCCTTGCTCCCCGCTCAGCAGCCCTTGCCCCCGAGGCCGCGGCCAACACGGCTCTCCCGCCCCCCTCCCCACGCCAGGCATCTCTGCCCTCCCTGGGAAAGCCAAGAGCCCTTCATTTGATAGAGAGTTCGCTTGAAACCAAACAGCGTTTTGCAGTTAGGAATTAATGGTTTGGAACACAATATTATTGGATTGATTTTAAATAGATGTTTCCCTTCTCATTTGTAATAAAGTGAATGACGCTAAGAACGCCAGAGGAAATGATATAAACTCAGCCTGCCTGTTCCTTTGGAAGTGTCTTTAAAAATTTCCCTCCCACAGTCAGCGCTGGATCGTGAGTAGCAAATGACAGATAGGAGAGAGCAGATGAATATCTATTTATGCAGGAAAATGAAATATATGAATAGTTATTTTGAAGACAAATGTATTTTGACAGGTATCTAATTTCATTCTGTTGATAAAATGCACTTTGTCAGGTACTTTCCTGAATTCTCATGTTGATGGCTGTGGGTTTTGGTTTTTTTTTTAGTTTCCAATACTTCTGTGTGGGTAAAAAAAAAAAAACACCAACCTGAAAAAGTACATTTGTCAAACATCACAAAGCAATTTAATTTATTGTCACCACAAATGTGGTTAAAAGGAAAAAAATAAATCAAATATCCAGGCACTATTCAGTCAGCACAAAGCCCAAAATTAACAGGGAGATGTAGGAAGGCATAAAAACACAGGGAAGGACCCAGCTGTAACCGGACAATGAACAGGAGCCCACAAATTTCTTCACAACTTCGCATTCAAAGTGAAAGAGAGAACTACAGGTGTTGAGTAGCCTCACACAGAAGTCAAGTCAGTGCTCAGCTCTGCTGTCGGCCTCGCGCAGACCGTGGTGTCTGCCCTCATCCCTGTTCTCCCTCCCCTCCTCTGCCCGTTGGGATGTAAAAATCTCAGGCGCACTGACTGGATCCTTTCCTGCATCCAACCATCCCTCACAGCACCCTCTGCTAATACCAACAATTCCATAACGCAAACCACAGGGGCAGCTCAGCTACTGTTATAATTACTTCTATTATTGTTGTGCTTAAACTGAGAAAGTGGTTTTCTGCGTGCAAGGAATGTTTTCCTTTTTTTGCTGTCCTTTGAGAATTGTCTTTTCAGGATATCACACCTCCACACACACACAAACATCAACTCGCCGATATTTGGAGGGCGCACACAGAGTTTCTCATCGCTAAACAATTCTGAGGTCTGAGAAACACCAACAGCCTTCAGGAAGAGCAGAGAGGACACAGCTTCTGAGAGGAAGGGACAGTTGTTCTGCTGCTGGATGCGTTGGTGTGGGCACCGAGATATCCTGTGAACAGGTGTCACGCAGAGCCCCGGATGGTGCAGAGGCTCCAGGCTGGTGAGCAGCATCCACCACGGCTCCCTCAGAAGCACTGGTGAGGAGATTTTCTGCTGCTCTCCCTGAGCTTGCAAGAATCATAGAATGGTTTGGGTTGGAAGGGACCTTAAAGACCATCCAGTTCCACTCCCTGACATAGGCAGGGACACCTCCCACTGGATCAGGGGCTCCAAGCCCCATCCAACCTGGCCTGGAACCCCTCCAGGGATGGGGCAGCCACCACTGCTCTGGGCAACCTGGGCCAGGACCTCCCCACCCTCACAGTATCTCATCTCTATCTCCCCTCTTTCAGCTGAAAACCATTCCTTCCCATCCTCTCCCTGCACTCCCTGATCAAGAGTCCTTCCCCAGCTTTCTTGGAGCCCTTTTCAGCACTGGAAGCTGCTCTAAGGTCTCCTTCAAGCCTTCTCTTTTCCAGGCTGAACAACCCCATCTCCCTCAGCTTGTCCTCATGCAGGAGGTTCTCCAGCCCTCGGATCATCTCTGTGGCCTCCTCAGAACCTGCTCCAACAGCTTCACGTCCTTCCTGAATCCAGAACAGAACAGAGGGCTCCAAGTGAGAGCAGAAGGGCAGAGTCCTCTCTCTCGCCTTGCTGTGGTTACGCTTTATTTTGAAGCAGAAACCTAAACGCCAAAGAAAAAAAACCTGCTTCTTCTCTAACTTGTTCTCTGTCAGAGTTAAGCTGGAAGCCATTCACCACATGTTGCAAACCTCTTATTCCTCTGGTATCAATAACTGATTTTCTTGATCCAAGCAACACAAACGTCCCAGGCTGAATTTTGATTTGTTTAATACGCCTCTTTACTGTGGTTATTTCACTGACAATGCATGGGAATTTATGGCTTTGTAAAAGCAGGACAAGGTAGAATGGATGGATTTAGTTCCAGTGAAATACTGGCATAAGGAAGTTTAATTTAGTGAGTGAGGCTGTGAGCTGCTGGTCTGGAACTTTGTGGAAGAATGATCCCCTGGGAAAGAGTTTTCCCTCAGAGTTAATTAAAAAATATGATTGTAATAAAAGTTAACGATTAAATATCATCTGTCATAAAAAAAATGGCAGCAGCAGTGCTGGAAAACTCTGGTTTGAGGAAAGAAACTCAAATCTCACATCTAGCACAGCAGCGCTTCAAAGGAGAGACAGCACTTTGTCATGAATCAGCAAGAGACCCAGCATCTGGTCTTGGTTGGCATTCCTGCCCTCAGTCTTCAGTTAGAGGAAGGAGGCATGGAAAGACAAATGAGCTGGCAGGAAAGGAAAGGGGGGGTACATAAAAGGGAAAGAATTTGCTTGCAGGCAGGTAGCAGAAACAGCAGGAGCAGCAGGACTCCGACTGTCCTGAGCTGCCTTCTGTCTAGAACTCCATCCTTGTGACATAAGAGGTTGGATTTTTTTTTTTTGCTGAAGTCCATCCTGTACGAGTTTGGGGCACTGTGGGCAGAGGTTAATGCCTCCCTGACTCTCTGCTTCAGAGCTGGCTTAGCGGAAACAGCAGGAATGCTCACAACAGCAATGAAGCTCACTGGATTGCTCCTGCTCAGGGGCTGGCAGTTTTTATTCCCAGGGCTATTTGTACTGAACAGAAAGCCAGCAAAGGGAAGGCATCTGCTGCTGACTCAATCCTTCCAGGTGACAAAGCGAAGGATGCCACAGGAGGACAATACCAGAGGGATGCTGCAGGGCACTGCGCTTGGGGCACACATCTATCTCAGCATTTCCCCCAACACTTGGAGGCCCCTCAGAGATCCTGCTTCCCAGCCAGCACTGCCTGTGATCAGCTGCAAGAGTCCTACTAACAGGTTTTATGGATTAGAAGGCATTTAATGAACTATAAGTGAAGTTCATTGAGAAAGACAAAGGAGACTGCTTTCCAGACACTGTCTAAATTTATTCTAGTCTTTAGCCAGACAAAAACAACTGTCAACAGGTGCGTTTCCCAGGCTCACCTCTAGCCAGCATCTTGTACCCGAGCTCACATTCATAGCACCTGCCCTGTTGCACCTCAGCAGGTTTTGCTCATCGCCCAACGCAAGGCTCTGCTCACCTGCCCAGCTCAGCACCCATAAACCACCCCAGCCCCGAGCATTTTCCCTGCTCGGGGTTTCTCGAGGAGGCAGGAGCCAACAGCTCAGCTGCCCATGCGTGAGCAACAGCCCCTGCTTCAAACCTGCGCCTGCAAATTCCCTGTGGCCGCTGGGGAAGTTTGCCTGGGGAGAGAGGGAAGGCAGCTCCAGCAGGTGAGAGCATGGGGTGGCTGATGCATGATAACAGCGTTGCTTGGCAACCTCTGCACCTGCAGTTCATTTAATTAGGATGTTTCTGAGCTTCTGATGAGGCTGAGCTTGAAAGGGCTGTTGCAGGCGGGGAGTGACCATGCAGTGTTCCTGCTCAGGCACCAGCTCTACCCTATGAGCCTCAGGCTCCCCAGGCAGAGGGGATCAGCACAGGGACCAGCACACAGCTCTACTGCCCAATCTAGGCTCACACAGAAGCAAAGCACCTTGCCTCCACGGCTAGACAGCAGCCAAGCCACTGCCTCCTGTTCAGCTCCACATCTGGAGAACTGCTTCAGGCTTTTCTTTTCCTCAGAGGGCAATTACTGCTTTCAACTACAGACGTAACTTCCCACAACGACTTTTAAAGCAAAGCAGAGTAAAATCTATGAGCTACTATAAACCTAGCCAGCAAGTCTGGCTGGCTAAACTATCCCTATCGACCACTGTTCCTATCTTTCAACAGGGTTTGGGATACACTTAGGGGCTACAGCTGGAGGATACGCACCCTTAGTTCAGCAAGCTATCAGCACATCTGCACCACTGACAGAAAC
Source organism: Cuculus canorus (assembly GCF_017976375.1). Taxonomy (NCBI): domain Eukaryota; kingdom Metazoa; phylum Chordata; class Aves; order Cuculiformes; family Cuculidae; genus Cuculus; species Cuculus canorus. The sequence goes on from NC_071423.1 coordinate 5,976,495, forward strand.
ATGCTCACTTCACCCACGTACCCATAAAACACTCCAGATGGATAGTCAGTCACTCCTACTCCTCAGGAATGATCCAGATTACTCTTCCCTTCTGGGTTTAATGCTTAATCCCAAACATTTATCATATCCTACTCCAAGCCTCCTACTTCTGTGCGTGTTCTTTCTTTCTGAAAGCTGCTTTTTCTTTAAAATCTTTTTAATTATCTCTTCCCCGGTAGCGTCTCCAGCTGGTACCTTCTGTTCTGTTGTCTTGTGGATTGTGCTTTCCTCCAAGTAAAAGCAGTAGACCTCTGGAACAAGGGCTCTCCCTTTCCTGGTGCAGTGAGAAAGGATAATTATGACATCCTTTAAAACACAATGTGCCTCCATCTGCATTCTAGCAGGTACCACATTTCAGAAAGATGCACAGGAGACTTCTCCATTCCGAGTATGCAAGGAAGCTGGCTTAGCCACCCACCTCGCACCCCAGCCACGTTTGCAGACTGGAGAGCAGGAAAAGAAAGATCTGCTCAGACACCAGCCCAAGGCTTCACATTTTGTGCTGGTTCAGGAAAGCATCATTTTGACCTCATTCTCATCTCTAATGTTCCACTGTTTACCTTTCTTTCATTTGGAATTTGCCTTTGGGGCCACTTCCCCAGGAGAAGCAATAAGAATCCAATACTGGCAAGATGAGGGGGTATTTATATCCGACAGTTTCAATCGCTCTGACCCTGCAGGAGCAGCTACACTCTCGGGCAAGGACACGCTTCTCTTTCCTTCACCAGCAATAGCGACACACAACAAATTGTCTATTTTGCTTAAAGGACACCACAGCCCCATGCAGCTACTGCCTGGTTGGGTCCCCAACAGTTTCATTGCTGTTGTGTCCAGGGCCCCCTAATGCAAAGGCTTCGAGTCTGAAAAGCAGTGAAATCCAACCCTTTTGTGAAGCAATAGCTGTAGAAAACAACCAGTTTTAGGAACACAAACTGCAGAAGAGAAGCCACAGGATACCGGAGGAGCTTGGGCTGCCAAGCCCATACCTGTCCTGCTATGGAGAAGCATCCAGCCTTCCTATTGCCTTTTCTTTCCAGCCCATATCAGAAGAAAAGGTCTGAGCAAGGTGCTTCTCTGGGAGTTGCTATGGTTACAGCACAGTGTTGCCTAGCAACAAGCTAAGCCGAACATCACCAAGGCATCTTTCCCATCTAAAATTCCTTCCCCTTGTGTATTCATCCAAATGAGTTAGATTTCTCTCCAGCCTCAGCATAAACACGCAGCAGGGGACATCTACCTATTGATTTTGTAGCCAGATCATCCCTACGAACAGCGCGACAGAACGAGCTGCGCGCTCCAGGCACCAGGAAAAGCACCGGGGCTGCTCCAGTGCCTCGCCGTGGCGCAGGACAGCGGGTGGAGAGGCTGGCACAGCCTCAGGGGAATCTCACAGGGATGGCCACGCTTCTGCAAACACAGACCGGAGACCCCGCGTGCAGCGCTGGGCTGCGACAGAGCCAGCTCCCAGCTGAAGAACCATGTCCACAACATCTCCAAGGAAATATTTAGGAATCAGTTCTTGTGGCATTCTCTGAGGCCTCCGGGACTTGCTTGGCTTCAGCAGCCCGGTGACACCCAGACCACGGAGGGGGCACCCTGCACAGCCAGGGAAGCAATGCTGCCGGCCGCAGCACCAACACCTCAAGGCACTTCAGACCCAGAAAATTTTTCCTGATGCCTTTCAGGCTGCAGAGCTTTTCAGCATTACCATTTCTGGCAGGGAAAACATCCCTTCTCCTTCTGGTCCAGGAAGTAACTGGCAAGTGTGGCTGACATTCTGCAATGCAGTTCATACTTGATGGGGGAGAAATTTGTTTTCTCCCTGAGGTTTGAGCGCACATCATTGCTTGCTCTAACACCCATGCACATCCACATTGCTGGCTGAAAACGTCTCAGCCTCCCAACACCTAATGTGCCACCCAGTCCCACACTTCTTGCTCCTTCACGTGTCCTCAAACACCCCCGGAGCATCCAGCAGCGTAAGGGGATGCACGCTTGCACTCCTGCAATGACAGGCACAAGCACGTACGCGTTCCTGCCTGTGTTTATTCACGTGTCTACGCACCTCCCGAGCCACTGCAAGGCTGCTCTCAACCAGAACTCCCTGCCCTTCTCAGGATGACGTAAATCCTTTGGAAGCTTGTTACAGAGGCACATCCCCAGCTCAGTCACTTGTGATCTTAGTCAAGAAGCTACTGTGGGAGTGATTTTTATTCCATTCTCCTGTTATTACTGCTTCTATGAGGGGTTGTCTAACCCAATATAACTCAAGAATAATGGCCAGTATAGCATTTACAGAGATCATTTCCTTTCCCATCCAAGAACTCACCTCTGTTGACCTCCAGCCTGCTACCCTCAGCCAGCTTTATGCTCCAGTTTCCCCGCATTGTCCGTTCACTGTATTGACTCTTTCCATCCGCCTCCTCTTCACTGAAAAAAAAAAGGAGAATAAGCCTTTCTTCTGAAAGCCTGACATGGAGAACAGGCTGTTTTTCTTCACACGCTCTTGGTGTGAGAGGGCCACATAGGACCTGAAGTTCTGGCTTTCTGTTCTTTCCATGATCCATGTCCAAACAGAAGCCCCACCGTCCTGGGGAGGCACACGGCGGCGGCTGCTGCGCACCTCTGTGCGGGCAAACTGGCTGCGTGCGGCACCGAAGGACTGTTAGCACAAACCTGCCTGACCTCCCGAGGTCCCTGAACAGCCAAGCACAGGAAAAAAACCCAACAAAACCCCACAAAGTTAAACGAGAAAAAGTCCCCTCGCAGATTTACCTTCAGCTGCAGAGCAGAAACTTTTTCCTATTTCTTTTCTTATCAGAGAACTAAGGCAGAAATCAGCCTGACTAGAAGTTCCTAAAGGAGCTTGTGAACTTTGGATGTCTCTTGCTTCTCTCTGGATCCCCAAAGGAAGTTCATATATGAAGATTTGAGTTCTCTGAGCACTCGCCTCCCCGGGCCAAGACTCTTGGTCTGTGCTGCGAAGACAACCACCAGAAAGGCTGGTGCATTAGCCCTTGGGTTCATCTGACTGAAAACAACAACAAAGGGTTTTGAGAGAGGGAGAGCAGCAAAAAGGAATGGTGTAAACCAGCCTGGAGCAGGAGGGCCCAGGGGTCTCTCCGAGAGAGAGAGTGGAAGTTAGATGTTTGGGTTTGGTAAGCTTCAGCTCTTGAGGGAAGTTAGGTCTTTCGCTCACTCTGACCTCGCAATAAAACACAGGGTAGCGCACACCGAGCGGCACCGAAGAACGAAATGCATTTCAGAAATGGCAAACATTCATACCAACACCTTTCTCCACTACTGCAAAGCCAGGCAAGCTGCTCAGGAGCCCACAAAAAACAGTGACGGCTGCCATCATCAGTTTATCTGTGCCCAGAATCATTGAAATACTCGGACGAGTTGGGTTATTTCTCATTACTGCTCCGCTGCCAACTACGGTGTGCCTCAGAGATCGGAATCGGCGTGAGATGCTGTACAACCCCCCCGCCAAACAACAATTCCTCTGGAAGGGATGAGGGGAGCAAGGGCTAGGTGACACTAAAGCAATTACAGAGAGCAGAATAAGCCGTGACTGCAAGTCTGTGTATGTATTTCACTAACATTTCTGCAATGGGAGACAGGCAATTTGGAAAATCCAGCCCGATTTTCCTCACAAAGCCCAAGGGGATCCTTGGCAGCATAACCTGCTGTTTGAGCAGCGGATAGAATTATTGTAATATGAGCTGTGCTAATGCAGCAGGCATGGCTGTATTTGGCCCAACATCCATTGCTCCTGGTATTATTTTTAATATGTATTCACCAGGCATGTCCTCGTTGTGTGACAGCTCCTGACAGATCTGGTTTCTGCTGCACCAACCTAGCAGGCAGAAAAGGAATCGTATCTTGTTGGAAGTTGGCTGGAAGAACAGCTTAATGAAAACGTCAGCTTTATCTGTGCAGGGCACTTCCCAAGCCTGCATCTGCCACTCAAATTAGGCCACCATCAGCAGCGCGGAGATCATTTTGTCTCCATCTGGGAGCTGTTGTAATAGAGCTGGCTCTTAACTTGCCTCTCGCAAGTGAGGCCAGCTACTTGCTAGCCCTTAGGGCTTGAGGAGCCCAGTGGCTTCTTTCGTGGCCCCGATGGCTGGAACAGGACCAGGTTCTTTGCCGTGAGATGGGCAGAGCGCCATGCCCATGCCATGCCATCCCCTTGCGTGCTCCTTCCCTTGGCTTTTCATTGCTGTAGCTGAATAAAGACTCCAAGAAATCCCCTTTCATGCTAGCTGTGAAGCTAGAAACTAGTGCGTTCCTATAAATGAGAATTTCCCAAGAGTCTCTGTCTTGGCATCATAAAACTCTTTGAGCAAGGATGGAGCTATTGGGCTCCCAGCTGCCCCATCCCAAGCCCAGAGGTCATTCCAGAGACCAGGCTGTGCACTACCTCCAGCGTATCCCACCTTGTTTTGGCACACAGGCTGGAACAGACACCTTCCTGGAGGGGCCCTGTGCTTACACCCAGCCAGGATGCAGCCCCATGACGAGCAGTCACAAAATCTCTCAGACTGGCTCATTTCTGACCGGGTCAGAAACCTTGGCAAACAACTGGGACACAGCCCGGGACCAAAGCAGGCTCATCTGTATCATCTCCAAAAGCTGATCTCAATTATACACCTGATGAAGCACAGGGACTGGTCCAAACCAGAAAAACAAGGCTCAGGAGACTTTCACAAAGAAAGCTTTGCTCCAACATGCGAGCCCTCAGCTGTGTCAGTGCCTCCTCTCCTCGCAGTAGAGGTGTTACCTGGTTTTAAATGATGCTATTCATTTTAAAGCAGTGGAAGGACACAGCAACCAATCAAACGTGGAAGGAAAACACGGAACTTTGAGTGAGTGATGATCTTGCTTAGGGGTTCATCGAAATAACAGCAAAGACTTATTAGTGATAATAATTCTGACGCTTTCAAAACATGGACAAAAATACCTAGAGCCTCCTTTTTGGCAGGCGAGTCCTCAATATCCTAAATTCCCTCCTCGATGAGGGAATTCAGTTGCTGCTTGCAGCGGTTTCTGGCAGCCCCACGTCTCTGTGCAAGGATCACCCAAAGCATCAACCTCTTTGCTAAGCCCACAGCACCTCCACTGCTGGAGAGATGCACTTCAAGCCATAACTTAGCACCTGAGACAACAGCGCTCACATTGTGCTTCCTCCTACAGATCACTTTCCATATGTAAAAAAAACCGAGACAAATTATGACAATCCAACAAACAGGTGGCAAGGAAACAGCTTGCATTAAATACTGATTTGTGACTAAGCAAATCTCCTGGGATTAGGGCTATTCGTGCCAATATGAGAAGTTTATCTGTAATTTTCCATCCTCCCAGGGAGTGAGCTGCATTAAGATCGAACCACAGCTACTGTTTAGTGCTTCCAGTCCCTCATCTCTACGTTAAATCACAGCCTCTGGAAATCAGTAGCTCCTGTCTCTCATGATGACACAGATTAGTTGAGATTTTGAGCAATGCACAAAGCTCTGTGATTATAGTGGAGCCCTTGGATGTGCTTGGATCCAGTGGGCTCTCACGAAGCTCCAGCCAAGCAGAGCCACTTGAGCGAAGCAAACAAACCACCATGCAGTTCAGCTCTAGCGGATTGCACAAGCAGCAAAAAAAGGGCAAGCAAAGAAGAACGGAAACCAAGCTGTCATTTTCTGGGGACTGCGGTAAAACCACAGTCTGAGTAGCCCAGCACAATCATCACTTGAGTGAGTCACGACCAGCGGGACTTGGAGGAGAGTTCAGAGAGCTCATTTTTAAGGGACTGCCTTGGAAGCTCACAGCAGGGGAGCACAGCTCTACCTCGAAGAATAAGATACTGTCACTCAGAGTGAGTCTTCCCTAAGGAAGCAGTGGAAATGAGTCTCAGTTTGGGAGCTGTCATGTCACTTTCCTGAAAAGATGGGGCTGGGGAAGGAGACAGAGGAGTGAAAGCAAGAATCATCCTTACCTGCTCACCTCCTCCCCAGTGAGAGCTGTGCAGTGACAACCACTCCAGATGCTGGCTACCTCCTCTTTTGGGAAGATCCATGGTGCAACCAAAGGTGGCAGACCTGCTGCCACAAAGTCAAACACATCCCCTGCCCAAGTCCCACATGCTGGTGTTCACATTTCAGCTGAGAACGTGATGGCAGAGACATCCAGGAAGAATTATTTCCCTGGGTAGTGCAGGTCTCTACACTCATCTCTAATAACAAGACTGTGCACTTTAGTGTTTGTCCCAAAAATGGACTAATTCAGGAAAAGTAAATACGTCAATTAAATTGCTAAATATGTTGAATATCCATTGTCTTTTTAAGTTCAGGTTTCACAACCGATATAAAACATGATGTATAATCCCCAGAGCTGAGCAGCATTCGTGAGACTGCAGAATGCCACATTAAGCTCAAAGCTCCTGGGCCAACGATCGCGAGTCCATTTTGCAGTAATGAATTGTTTGTTATAGAACACGTCGTAGAGCAGATGTCTCATCAGTCACTGCGCCAAAGACTACAGCACTCGGAGGCTCAAAACTCGTTCCTGGATTAATGTACAAAATTATGAGGAGAGATGCGAGTGTTCAATCTCAATAAGAGCGACGCTTCTGCGCTGCTCCACGCGTTAATAGGCAGGGCTGATCCAGGCAGCAACCGGCACGGCTTTCGCTGCCTTGTGCATCAACCTACAAACACTTCAGCCAAAGGCTTGGTTAAGTCAGAGCTCAAGGACCAGCCCCAGGGCTCAGAGACAGGAGAGAAGGATGTTTGCTGAAGACCTTGCTCTCCTGGCTTTGGTCACATCAGCACTCTGGGCTCGTTCTGTGCCACAGGGAGGGGCTGATACAGGTAGCAAGTGGCAAAGCATTCGTGTAGGAGCTGACAGCCAAGACGCAATGAAGTAAACAGATGCAAAAGAGCTGGTGACGTTTCCTTGCAAATTCAGATGCTCCAGCTCCTGAGTAACATCCTCAGCCACAGACAAAGCGTACCTTTAATTAACACACTAGAACAAACTAACAGAAACTGACACAGGAGAATGAGCTGTCAGTAAATCCTCCCTAAACAATTTTCTCAGGGACTGGAGTGTCTTCTGCCTATTATTCCTCCACCTCCATGGGGAGTCCTCAAGGACTCCTCTCTTGCAGACCTTCCCCGGAGCCTCCCTTTCTGCTCCAAGTTCCCCGTGCCACCTCCCCACAGACAAAGCAAAACTCTTCACATTTCAGCTCCTCCTGCAGACTGAAATTCAGCTCCTTTCCTCTGCCTCTGCTGTTAGAGAGAGAGCAAGCGTAGCTTCAAAGAAGCACTCAGCCTACAGTAGGTGCAGCGATGCTCAAGCGGGACCAAACACCGCTTACACCTACCACACAGGGAACTGATACCCGAGTGAGGAGTGGTGGATTCACTGAGCCTCTCACAGAACCTTAAGAAAGCCGTGTACATCCTGACGCATCCAACCCGCTGCCCTTTCTAGCTCTGTTCTGTCTGGTGGGCTCGGCAAGCCCTTAACTCCACTGAGCTCACACATCCACAGGCATGTTTACACTGCTTCGCACAGGGACGACCTGTATCTCAGCTGTGGTTTCGAAGCAAGGCTGTCCCAGTTTAATAAAAAAGCACTTGAGAACAGCCTTCTTGCAGTAGCAGTGCAGCAGGACAGCAATCATCTCTAGGGTCAGGGCGAGGAAGCCATTTGATCTATTTTCTGACCTGCATGTGGCTCTGGTATTAAGATGTATCCCCAACTCTGCTTTAGGAGCACTACGGGCTTGGCCAGGCAGGGAGGGGAATCAGGAGTCTAATACCTAGCTAAATAAGAAGGATAAGAAGGAGCCAGGAACTGTCTGTCATTCCCCACGTAATGCTTGGTTATTTACTTCAATCAGGAAAGAACTTTGCAAGGGTTTGTTTTGTTGTTTTTTGGTTGTTTCTTTAAAAATAATTTGTTATCAAATTCATCATATCAACAAATGGAGAACATGACATCAAAACCAAAGCCAAATAAGCCTGGATAATGGTCCTCCTAGGCCTGATGAGCCAGTGTCTCCTCCAGGACTGAAAAGGGTCTGACAACACTTGAATTCAGATCTGCAATGAAGTGAACAAATGCACGTACCGACGACGTGCTCGTACCCAGGGATTCCTCCCCTCACTACCATAATTGTCCTGGTTGGTTTCTCTGTTCTATTTTTAGTCTTTCTCCCTTCTTCCCCTGGGGGTAAATTAAAGACAGCTTTTTCTCAGCCTCCTCCCATTAGAGAGGACACCCCGCTCTGCAGGAGGAGATGCGATTAGAGTGAGATGCAACCCTCTCCCACAGCCACCTCCCAGCTATCTCCTATCAGATATGCAGAGTGAATCCCAAGCCTCTGGTACCACACACACATTGCCTTTCGCTGGGGCCAATTTTGGTCATGGCAGACAGGACCCATGGCAGCAGCACACAACTCCTCCTCCTGCAGCACAAACTGATCTGCTTGCAGGTGCAGCGTCCTTCAAGCAGGACCTCTAAGGGTATCTCATAGAAAAGAATCGTGGAATGGTTTGGGTTGGAAGGGACCTCAAAACCCATCCAGTTCCACCCCCTGCCATGGGCAAGGACACCTCCCACTGGATCAGGGGCTCCAAGCCCCATCCAACCTGGCCTGGAACCCCTCCAGGGATGGGGCAGCCACCACTGCTCTGGGCACCCTGGGCCAGGGCCTCCCCACCTGAACAGTAAACAATTTTTTCATCATATCTCATCTCAATCTCCCCTCTTTCAGCAGAAAACCCTTCTCCCTCATCCTCTCCCTGATCCAGAGTCCCTCCCCAGCTTTCCTGGAGCCCCTTTCAGCACTGGAAGCTGCTCTAAGGTCTCCCTGGAGCCTTCTCTTCTCCTGCTGAAGAACCCCAACTCTCTCAGCCTTTATTTATTGTAAACATTTATATATACCTATCAAAAAGTATTTCCAAATGAAGGACCTACATTTATCATGCTTTAACCTCGCTCCCATTATTAGTCACCTGCAAAAGTCTCTTATTTCAGCATTGCAGGAAAGATTTCAAACAATCCTGGGAATGTCTGGTTACAATGGGATCAGCCCCTTTAGCACAAATATTGCTGCCTTCAGGCTTTTAAAGAGCAGCTTTTCTATTACCATCTTCAACCTAAGAAGGCAAAATGTAATGCAGCTCCAAGGAAGGATCAGCCAAGAGCAGAGGTCCTCGGTTTTGCCGCCAGTGGGCAAGAAAGCGTAGGGAGTCACCACGTGCCTGACTGGAAAAACCTTTATGCTTTGCAGTGAACCTCATTCTGGGGCAATTCAGGGCTTCTTGAGGGAAGCTACATAATTGCTGACAAAGAAAAGCTTAGCCTTATTTCTTCCCCTTTGTGTAGCACCTTCTAGATGGCATTCAGCAGCAGCTTGTTACCAACGCTGCCAAACGCATCTGAATTCTTAGAACTTCTCGGTTTATCGTGTTATTAGGATCGTGTGCAATTTTTCAGTTGGTTAGTTTCCATTTTTGATTACTGGTGGTGAAAAGCAAAGAAATAGAGTACATCCAGTGACAGGTTCCACCACCGGGCAACATTACAACACGAGAAAACTGATTAATCAGGTTGTTAGAGTAAGACAAATTACTGCTACGTAAACATGTGAGAGATTACTGGAGCACTTGGCCAATTCTTTCAAGAGCAGTTCCTCTTCCCTTCAAAAGCTCTTACGGCAGTTTACCCTCGTGGAAACACTTAATACTCCATCTCATTACACACCTTTCCCACACACTTATTTATCCTCCGTCAGCCTCAACAGAGTTTGTTAACTATTCTTTGTGTCTAGGAGGCACAAAACCCCCAAAGGGAAAACTGCACAGTTCCACTCCGCACAGTTTCTCAGAGATCTTAACACCGTTCCCCTCTCCCAGTCTCTGCACGCTTCGTGCATTTAGCAGCGACTCTGCCCTGAGCAGAATTGTCCTCCGTTAGACATTCATACAGTAACTCCTCAACCAAACTCCTGATCATCTCAGATGTGGTTTTGGCAGCAGCACCAACGATCAAGTTGGTGAACAAGGCTTTGAGGAACAAGCAGCAATGAAAACATTTAGGACCAGACATAAGGAAGAATTTCTTCATGATGAGAGCGTTGAGGCCCTGGAACAGGTTGCTCATGGAAGTTGTGGCTGCCCCGTCCCTGGAGAGGTTCCAGGCCAGGTTGGACGGGGCTTGGAGCCCCTGATCCAGTGGGAGGTGTCCCTGCCCATGGCAGGGGGTGGAACTGGATGAACTTTAAGGTCCCTTCCAACCAAACTATTCTATGATTCTATGAAAAAGGGTGTAGTTCTTTCAGGTTTTTAATTCAGAACAAATTGACTCGGATTTGCAATTCACCACACTATTAAGAGACTCCCCGTCTGCCTCGCAGAACTTCAGCAAGACAGAAAGAAATCAGCTCTTTGGGCCAGCTTAGCTCTTACTGACCGAGTGTCAATCTTCTGTACCTCCATAGCTACCCTGGAGACCCTCCCGGGGAGCCAGGCCAGGCTGGTCCGCCTGCCAGGATGCAGAAGGGGTCTGGCTCTGCTCACACGCTGCAGGAGAGAAGCGGCCGCGGGCTGCGATCCAGGTCTGCCGTGCACACCCCAAGCCATTTTGTTCTAGAACAAGTTGGGAACGCTGGAGACTGTCAGAGATGGTCCTAATATGACATTTATGTTTCATATTCTTGTTATTTACACAGAGATATCACTCAAGCAAACGCATATTTCTGTTTCAAATCCTTTTTTGCTCATCAGACCGAGGGGAGTTGGGCTTCATCCAGGCTTCGCAAGGACAAGAGAAAAAACACCACTCACTGTGTTTGCTTGATTTATTCTTCTCTCATGCTCCCAGCCCCACAATCCCAGGTCCAACCACCACCCACATCACACGAGAGGGCAAAGGAGACGCTGCATTCCAGAATTCCCCAAACCCGATCTGCTGACTGCAGCACGGCAGAGCAGCTCCCCATCCCAGGTGCCGTGGATACCGCATCCCACAGCGCTAACTCCCCCACACCATTAACTCTTGCTCAGCCTCTCGCCCTGCTCCAGTGGTTTGCTTTCCCATGGCTCAGCCAGGAGCAGGAGAACAGTTGGGGTCCTCCACCCCTTCATCTCTTTTGGGTGTTTCTGTGGCATCTACTGCTGTGGCACAACAGCTGCTCCATTGCAAGTGTCAACCCGGGATATTTTTAGCTATAGCAGAGTGGAAGGAAGCTTAAAGGAGGCAACTGCCTTTATTACAGGCTCAAGTGCAATTCCCAGACATCAGACACTGTCTGCACAAATTCTTTTTATTAATTTGAGTGTGGTATTCAGAGCTGGGAATGTGTATACAAGCACTCTCCAGCTTCCTGCTATCCTCAGCTTAGCTAGATCCATTTAATTACCTCCATTAATAAGCAATAAGGCTCTTAAGAGTAACAATGGCCTTCTGCTGATCATTTCTCAGGCTCCAAGAGAGCCAATTCTGTCTTTTAACCAGTAGGACTGAGGGGGTAACAAAGCTTTCCAAAGCTGCGGATCACCAAGGAAATGGCAAGCAACTTTTAATGACTAGGATATCATTTAATGCAAATTCTGATGTATTTTGATGCTTTAATTGCACTGGTTTCTTAAAATAAATTTACATAATCAAACTTACAGCCTGTTATGGCAGGCGAACTGCAATGAAGGATGACCAACGAGACCAGAGCACACGTATTAATGACAGGAATCCATCTCAACTGTGGACAGAAGAGAAAAATTATGGAGAAGGGCACGTGGGACTGACAGTGAAGTCTCCACAAAGCACAGGTCAGCCTGTGCAGTTTCTTCCTGAGCTGATTTAAAGAATAACTGTGAAAAGCCCTGTGAAACGCATCTCAAATGGGAAAGAAAACATGGTTTTGCAGGGATGCAATCAAGCACTTTTCATCTCTTAGATGTGCTCAATTTTCGAGCTTTTTGATTCTGTGATTTCAGTTTTGTTTGCCTTTGCTTAGGTAGAATTACATGCTGGTAAATAGAACCAACCTGTTTGATACCCTGGCTGATGAGCAAAGGACCACAGACAGACATAAAAACATTAAACCATTCACTCACCCTCACATCTGGGCTGCGTGCGAGGGAGGATCCAGGCACTCCTAGATCCCACCATCAGGTTCCCCAAACAAAACCAGGGCAGGCGCTCCCCAGCAATAAATGCAGATGCTGATCACTCCCAGCTGGGGTGAGGGTTGATGATGACAGATTTCAGCTGTGTTGAGGTCACTCTCAGACACTGCTTTAAAAAAGGGAGAAGCCTTCCCGTGCTTGTTTCACCAGGCAGACAAAAAGGAAGGCTTTTTAAAGTGGATTTTTAAACTTGGTGCTAAGTGAGCTCTCAGGCTATACCTGTGTTCTGGGATACAGATGTATTGGTGAGAGGGCTTTGCGTGGGGCTGAGCTGGAGAAATGCGCATCAAATAGTGGGAGCAGGTGCCTCACTAAAGCTGACTTTCCTCCTGGCTGCTCAGATGTGTCTTTACTCCTAAGGCCCTAAAGTCATACCTGTTGCAGAATCACTGGCAGCACTGCAGGTTCCTCACTTTTCCCCTTTTGCTTCTACCGGTTCCTGTTGTAAACACTTGCCGGTACCCCCTTCTCCCAGAGAACATGGATGAGATCTCAGTGCGTTTGTTATTCTTCTGCCTCCTGTTAAAAACAAAATCACACTTCTTCAGCTCTTCCATGCAGGACGAGCAAAACTTGAGTCCAATGTCTGTCACACAAGCCTTAATAATACCCCCAGAGGTTTTATCCACAGAACTAAAACCAGAAGGAATAAGATGCAAAACACCACCAAGAACGCTCTGGAAGAGAATTTTGGCAAAGGGAAAAACCCATCCTGCTAGTCCAAACCTGGAGAGACAAGCCCTTAGAGGGATCTCATCAGAAGGAAGTTATCCAAGACATGTGCAATTATACAGTATCTACTGGCTTTTAAATGATAATGGTGCCTGAAATGGTTTGTCCACAGCCTGAACATTCGCTGGAAAATGTTTTTCGTGTAACAAGACAAGACATGTTTTGAGATGTGAGTGTAAAATTCACGAGTGTTTGTGAGACACAGGCTAAGCAAAAATAAAAAAGCCCAACGGCTTTGAAGTCAATTCAAAAATATGCTGCTTTTCATAGCAAGAAAAGAGTTCCTGGCATGGAATCTGCAACAAAGACTCGCTCTGTGATGGAGGACATTTTAAAGAGGACAATAGAAAGCCGGGTAAGCCAGAACTGAAAGCACTCATGTAAGAAAAGGGCACAATTCATCCCTTTTCTGAAGGTAAGAAAACACAAACCCAGCCCACATGTGTGTCAGCAAAACCAGAGCGGCTGTCAGGAGACAGAAGCCCCACTCTGTTTCAAATAAGATTTTCAGAGACAAAATAATTGCGAGACTTAGGGCTTTGTACCCCTTGTAACCAACGCCATGGGAAAACGCGTGTGCGTGCTAGTCAGGAAAATTCACGCTCAGCTGCAGAGTTCATCAAAAGCCACTGAAGCAATTGCTCCTTGATTTGTTGCCCTATGTTTTCATTTAGTTTTCCCAACGACAGCAGCACTGAATATCAGAGGCACTGGCCCATGAAGAAATGCCAAATAGTAAGGAAGAGAAGCAGAACGTATTCCCCCAGCTCGTGGAGCTACTGAACCGAGGAACCCATGCTGTGGAAGGTAAATGAGGGTCAGGGTACAAACGGATATGGTCTAATCACCAACATCGCTGAGCAACCCCATCCTTGCCTCTTTGCATCCCACCTAAAGTGCTCAGTGCAGAAGCTCTCCCGCTTTGGGCCACAGCTGCTGTAGGTATGGAACAGCATTTCTTAGGGCAGGGCCCTCCAAGCAAACAGGGGCTGTACTTCTGCCCCGCAGCAGAGAACCGAGGCCAGCAAAGGCTAAAGGATTTGACCAAGTTCATGCAGGAAGTCTGGGTCAGGGTGAGGAACTGAGGCGACGGTCCCAAACCAGCACATTCCCCATCATACTAGCAACCCCCTCTTTCTTGACCTGGAGGTCGGACGGGATGATCTTGGAGGTCTTTTCCAACTTTAATGATTCTATGATTCGATGAGTCTATGCTCCTTCCACCAGTGCTGAATTATGCGCTGAAAGTTTGCTCAAACATCTGCAGACAACCTGTCACGTTATTTTCCTTCTTTGCATCTTATTAATCTCAGTTCTATTCCTTTAAGGCTCCTGCCCAAAGCACACGAGAAGAGTAAAAAATAACAGCATTTCTTCCCTTCATATTAATGTTTCAAAGCCAACCGAGTCAGAATCACTGCAGCGAAGCTGTAAATTATGCATGACAGACAGCCCTTGCAGCCCACCCCGCTCCGAGCAGGAGGAGGCAGGGGGGGATGGCTTTGCCACGGCTGCTCGGCAGTCCTGCCCGCCTGCTTCTGCAGGGCACAGTCACACAAAACCCCATCCCATGCCCCTCTCAGAATACCCTCTTTCCAATCTCCTCCTAGATCCTTGGGACCCACAATATCCTTTGTTTAGGAGCCACTAGAAGCTCCAGCTGTTGGATCTGCAACTCTTTATTTAACAGATTAAGAAAATCACCTACAGTCCCTGCACCCCCTGATCCAGAGCCCCCTTCCCTGGAGTCCTTTTCAGTGCTGGAAGCTGCTCTAAGGTCTCCCCGGAGCCTTCTCTTCTCCAGGCTAAACAATCCCAACTCTCTCAGCCTGTCCTTGGATGGGAGGTGCTTCAGCTCTTGGACCATCTTGGTGGCCTCCTCTGGACTCGCTCCAAGAGATCCATGATGTAAGGAGACCCTTAGGACCTGGGGTGACTGTGCTTCCTTTGGTAGGAAAAATTGGAGGGTCCTGAGCCCATACAGAATCAAACCCATCTACAATATAGGGGGATAAATACAACCAGTTTCCTTTCCGTCGGTAGACTCCAAAGCATTGAGATATATGAGGGAGTTGGGTTCATCTCTGTTTTACAAACGAGGAAACACGCCCTGAGGGAGGCACATTGCTCCGCTGGCTGGTCAGGTTGGACCTTGGGGCTGCTCCCAGCTCATATCACAGCACCAAGTCCTCCTCCTCTGAGGCTTTCTGGGCTCCTCACCCTGCAAACCATCAGCCAAGAGGGCAGGGAACAGCCTGTGCTGTCGCCAGGCCCAGAGCTCGCTGTGAACCATCAGCCTGAGGAAACACTGAATGTGCATGTTCACCCTGGTGAGCAAGTTGCCATGGTGATGCTTTGGCGATGCGGCACAGATACGGAGGAGCAGGGAAAATGACTGTAATTAATTTAAGGCATTAAGAACAATTAGCGCTTATTAAACCAAGTTTATTGAAAGAAGCACAAAGCAAACAAATTGGATTTTTAACCCATAAAATAATGAAATCTCTTCTTTCCTAATGCAGATAATGCTCGGAGGAGAAAATAGTCCACAGGAAGGTTAAACTGTATTAAAAACCATATACAAACAGCAAATCTCATCCCTCAGCATAACAATTTATCAGTTGTTCATCTGCAATGACAACCATGGCCTGTTAATCCATTTCATCCAGAACAAGAACTCCTGGAGATTAAGAGGTTCTGAGGAATAAGTTAGTTGCAGATAAAATGCCTTGGTTCATGGCCATGAGCAAAGATCACCGTGGTCTGGATTGATAACGCCTTACCGAGGAGCAGGAAATATATCTGTCAGTCTATCAGTCATCACTAACTATTAAAGGCGATGCTTTAGAGGTGCCCTCCAGCGCAGGAAGTCCTTAAGACACCGACAGTCTGACAGCAGCACTCCGTATACTCTCTGCTCTGCATTCATCTCTAAATAGTCACTCCTGCCATTGCCAAAAACAGGGCTCGAGACCCCGTACAGGACTTCAAAGCCTCGTCTCTCCACCTCCCCATCTTTAGGCTGGGTTTAACGGCATCATCTCTGTGCGTAAACTGTGATAATGAAGCACGTGTCACGCTCGCTTTCAGGGGGTCACCTCAAAGAGATTAACAGCCTCCTCGTGCTGCAAGCGCTTGGAACGGCTCCTGCTCAAACACGCGATTGATCTGTGCAAAGAGAAGGTCCAGCAGCCAGACCTGCTCTGCAGGGATCGTCCTATGACCGCCAACGTGACCCTTCAAGCCCAAACGAGAGCTGGAATGGCTCATCTTCATTGCACTGCGCAACTACGATGCCTATAAAATCCACAGCCCCTGGCGAGCCAGAGGGAGAGGCGTTTTGCGGGAAAGGGCTGCACTTCACCCTGCAGTGTTGGATGTGCTCAGCCGAATAGCGGCTCCGCTTTGGAACAGCAGACGTGTTTCTGCAGCTGTGCCTCACAAGCAAAGAGCCTTGAGTGTACAGCGGGCAGCAAACAACCTCTGCGACAGTTTTGAAAGGATTTGTCCTGCTTTATTCCCCAAATCCTCTTTTTAGGGCCTCCCAAAGGTCACTGACAAGCGTAGGAATATTTCCCCACTACTATGAAAACACAAAAGCAGAAATCCCAGTGCCCAGTTCCATCATGAGAGGGTGTGAACTGGGATTTAATGAGGTCACTCCCTGGATGCATTAAATACAGATGCCCAGATTCAGGAGATTATAGATTTATTGGGCATTGATTAAATGAAAAATCAAATAAGAGCAAGGAGGGTCACAGCTGACTGATGCAGTCATTTGCCAGCTCCCCCTGAGGGCATCCGAGGCAAGCTATAATTAATATTACACAGTCCTGACATGCAAGATAAGAGTTCTGGCCAGACCAGGATGTAATTTAGCATCTATTTATTCTCCAGTATCATTTATTAACTTGAACAAACATGTGTGGGCAGATTTGTAGCTAATATGTTACGATGTCTCTGTAAAGAGTGTCAGGAGCACACTACGCTTGCCGTTGCTCTCTCCCCCCAGACATGGCAGAAAGCTCCACCGCAAACAAACAGAGCCTCCAGCTGAAAATCCAAGTCCAAAGAGAACTTTACAAACAGAGCTGCCAATTATCCTCCGTGGGTCCTCCGTGGCCATTGCCATCTCATCAATCTTTGGGAAGCGACACCCGCACCCAGCACAGTCCTGCAGCAGCCAACTTGGACCACGCTGCTGAAATAAATGCTTTAGCAAACCCCTGCCTTCAAGCCCTTGGAGTAGTGCCTGCTTTTAACTCTGTTAGCAACAGGAAATTCTGGCTCCAATTAAATCAATGGCAAAAGTCCCATCAACTCCAATGAGCCAGAATTTCAGCCTGGTTCCCATAACCTGGTGCCGCAGCGTATATAGCTCTGCCCAAAACCCATCTGGTTGATCTTGGTACAGCCTTTGTGAAGCACTATCCATAATGAATATGGGTTTTGGAGGGTGGCTTTTCAGAAATAACCAGAAATAACTAGAAATACATAGGCAGAGCTGCATGGGAAGAAGGCAGCAATTCCTAGCTGGCTTTTTAGAGAAAAGGAGGCTGAAGGGAGACTTTATCACCGTCTACAACTGCCTGAAAGGAGGTTGTGGTGAGGTGGGGGCCGGTCTCTTCTCCCGGGTAATAAGTGACAGGGTGAGAGGAAACGGCCTCAAGTTGCATCAGGGGAGCGTTAGATTAGATGTCAGGAAAAATGCCTTCTCTGAAAGGGTTGGAGCATTGGAAGAGGCTGCCAGGGCAGTGCTGGAGTCCCCATCCCTGGTGCTGTTAAAGAGATGGGTAGATGAGGTGCTCAGAGATGGCTTAGTAGTTGACAGGTACGGTTGGACTCGATATCAAAGGTCTTTTCCAACCAAACGAGTCTATGATTCGGGTGCCAGCATTCAACATTCCTGTAGATTTGAGACAGATACTATTTCTTCTGTGACGTTTGATCAGCCTGTAGCGTAACAGTGGCACAAACTAGAGCCCTGCATCAACTGTCAAGTGCTTTTAAAAAAACTGAGAATTTAGTGATGCACCTTCCCTGGGATCCCTAGCTGCACAGCTCTGTTTGGTCGATATTTCCTCCTGAAGGCAGGCAGGTGCAGCTTTACTAGAGGAGATGGAGGTTTTTCCATTTAAAGCACGCCTGGTTCCTTCTCCTTGCTCCAAAGACATTACCAAAAATGGAGATAGCTGTGGAAGGAGCTGCAAGGAGGGGATTAAATTAGCAAAAAACATGAAAAAATGAGGACCGGCATTGCCTGTGCTGGCCCCACGCTGTCTGCAACAGTCAAAACAATATTCCAGTAGCAGCATCTGCTGTAAAGCAGGGCTGTACTAATGTGGTTAATGGAGATGAAGCACCTCCAGACTAGCAGGAGGCCAAGGAGCAACGTTTCTGATTGATTGGTATCATTTGAGCGAGCCGTAAGTCACAGGACACCAAAAGCCTGGGGTTGGCAGCAGCTCTCTTGCCTTGGATAAAGCAGATTCAAAAATCCTGAGGTAGCTCTCCCAAAAGAGAGGAGAGCTGGAGAGGTGAAAATGTCCACTGCGTTATTTCTGAAAGCTGGCATCTCCCCTTTCTTTACAGCAGAAAGATTAGTCTTTCTGCTGATCAAAAAATCAAATTCTTCCAGCAAGAGGCATACAGTTAACCGGCAAAAAAACCCCAAAACTCTAATGTCTGCTTTGCTTTTATTTCCTTAAAACAATGCCTTACCCCCTTCCTCCACCTCGACAAAAACACCCCCTCCTTTCAGTCTTGACTGACGCCCCGATTGCAGGCAGCCCCTGCGCCGGGTTTATCGGCTGGCTTGTTCCCATCCTCACTGACA
This sequence comes from Cuculus canorus, assembly GCF_017976375.1. Taxonomy (NCBI): domain Eukaryota; kingdom Metazoa; phylum Chordata; class Aves; order Cuculiformes; family Cuculidae; genus Cuculus; species Cuculus canorus. Next base: position 5,995,299 of record NC_071423.1, read on the forward strand.
AGACTGTTTATAATGCCATTAATCAGGCTGTGGGCCATGCCAGGAGACACAGCGACGCTGTTTGTGACTGCGGCTGTGGAGAGGTAACACCAGCTGCGCAGAGAATACCGATCCTGAGGAGCTTCTAATCTCAGGGCTGAAATGACGGCTCAAAGCTAAGCGTGTCTGTCGAGTAGAGCGAAGGCAAACTTCCAAGCATGGGGCAGTGCCCTGGAGATAGACAGCCTGACAGTTAATCACAGAACCATGGAATGGTTTGGGTTAGAAGGGACCTCAAAGCCTATCCAGTCCCACTCCCTGCCACCGGATCAGGAGCTCCAAGCCCCATCCAACCTGGCCTTAAACACCTCCAGGGAATCTCATCTGAATCTCCCCTCTTTCAGCCTAAAACCATTCTCCCCTGCGCTCCCTGATCCAAAGCCCCTTCCCTGCTTTTCTGTAGCCTCTTCTAGTACTGGAAACTGCTTTAAGGTGTCCCCGGAGCCATCTCTTCTCCAGGCTGAACAACCCCAACTCTCTCAGCCTGGCCTCTTATGAGGGGTGCTCCAGCTCTCAGATCATCAGTTATTAAACCTAGAGCCCAAAACTTAATGTGTTTTGTGGTGAGAGATGGGCAGCAAGAGAAAGAACATCAGTGAGCCTGGAGAAGATGCCAGCCCAGCAGCGATCCATCTGCCTGGCGCTCTGCAGGTCACAGTTGTGCTGGTAGTTCTCAACCCAGATAAATCCCAGACTAAGTCTGTTAGTCTCCACACCACAATTCCTTTTCCTCCACAGCTTAGGAGAAGTTAAAGAAAGCTCCTTTTGGCTGGAAGATCCTGAAGGCAAGTTCCATGTCTTGCCTACATCAGTCACATCTCTCCTGTTGGCTCCTCATCACAGCAAACGGGCACCCAGAGACATTTTGCTCAGCGAGAACCGACCCTGAGCTGCAACAGACTTTGCTACTCCATCACGAGACTATGCAGATGGAGAATAGAATCACAAAAAACCTCCTTATCATGCTCCATTTAGGAAAGTGATTTCCCCTCCATTATAAAAAATAATTGTCTGCCATCGGAGCCACACACGGTGCAGTTCCAGCTGCATCTTGCAGAGAGGGCTTGAAAAGCAAGTTCATACGTGATGCTCACCCATCCATCATTTCTGAAGGACACGATTTTCTGCAGCAAAGTTACATGGAAGTCAGTGCAGTTGAATCCTTTCTTTTGCATGGTCTTTCCTTTATACCTCCCTTTCCCTGTCTCTGCTACCAACCACGCTTTCCACAACATGAAGCTGCCCTTAAAGAAATCCGATCCCGTGTCTTAAAAATCTAATTATCTAACTCATCCCAGGCCAGGACCTGTGTCTTAGTGTCAGTCTCTCGTGGATCTGCTGCAGGTGAAGACCCCTCTAGCGTCCTGGGGACTGCAGCACAATATAACCTCGTGAAAGTCCTTGGCTTTACTATTAGACAGAGCTGTAGATCACAGTTGGACAGTTATTGGCTTTGCACTTCCTGCTGTTGTTGTTTATGCAGTTCATTAACCATTTTCCTGAAAACACAATTATCTCTGGTAAAACTTTAATTGCTTTAAGGCAAAAAAAAACCCCAACAAAACACTACAAAAACCTTTGCTGTGGAATAAGTTCTGAGTTTTTTCCCCCTTTGTTTCCTTGATTTCACTATGTACGCATCTATTCCCATGCCCCAGGAGTTTTGTGATGCCTGAAATCTGGGTCAGTTGCTTGCAGGTTTTTCCTAGTGATGTGTAAAGTCTTTGGAACTGGAGCCTACATTTGCACTGAATCCTTCCTCCAGTTTTTCTTTGATCTCATCTATTATTTTATCTTCAGTGTTTTCATCAAGATTATCTGTATCCTTCACCATCACTCACTTTAGACTGTAGTTTCTTGCTCATCGGGCCTTAATTCTTCCATACATGGCAGTGAGATAAAAAAAGATGTGCAATAACCAACCTGGTGGCTGTTGCACCGACCCTGCCCACTGGTACAGTAGTCACAGAAGAACATTCCTCGTGCCAAAAGCTTCCTCAGAAAAGTAACTTTCTATTAAAAAATAAAACAAAGGTACACGTAGGTCATCAGAAAGTTCAGCTATTTTGACTCATTTGTCCTGTTAATGCTCTGCAATTAGGCATTTGTCCTCTTTATATTCTGTAATTACAAGAAAAGCCCCCACTATTGACATTGTAATACTTAACCTACATTAAAATGACATCTTCTCTCCTCTGCTCATTACTCCAGCCTGAAATAATCACCAGTGTGCTAAAATGGGAAAAGTCATGTGTGACGAGCAAAGCTTTGAAAGGCGCTAATTAACAGTCTTCAAAAGCGCAGAAACACAACCAAAAACTATGATGACAGCAGAAGAAAATAAACAAAAACCCCTTGTGACCTTTGAGTATGACAGGGACAGGAAGGAGCTGGTCTCTTTCCTCCTGAAGGCTCCTAGGATGACCTTGGTCTTGTCACCTAATCCTTTCCATTCCTGTTTCTCTTCTAACCTTAGACTCCTAACCAAGGCAAGCAGGGTCAATGCCAGAAATAGCTTTCCATGGGGGTAACCGACTTCACTGAAGATCCAGGAAAATCATCTCTTATCAGTGAAGAAATATGGAAAACAGTGCTCTTCAGAAGCGTGAAGAGGGATGAGAATGGCTCAAGTTTCCTCTTTGTAAAATGAGAACAGAAGTATCTCCTGTCCAGGTCTTGATTGAGCGTTTTCCTTCCTTTGGCTCCCAACTTCTAAGGCAGGTTGTGACCACAATGGTTAACCCAAGGCCACTGCTGGTTTCAGGGGCAAAGAGGGAAAGAGAGGAGGGAGCTGGGAGATAAACCAACAAGATAAGGGACTAAGGACAGAGACATTGAAGTAACCACAGTCTTTAAGGGGTTAAACCGAAGGATGCATTTGTGGTGTTGTACAGAAGGACAAACCTCACAGCAAGGATGTTTGGAGCAGGACTGAAATGCACCGGAGAGGATGCAGGGGGGAAAAAAATGTACCTTTGAGTTGTGAGAAAAATCCATAAGTGGTCACTGATGGAAGGTCAGGAATCTCCTAAACCTGGTGGAGCACCACTAAAGGATAAAAGAAATACGCTGATGCTCACAGACCAAAGAGGCACAGAGGAGACTGGTTATGGCACTGCTGCCCACGTCCCCACGACTCATCCGTCCTTTCCCAAGCGCAGGCTCAGTGCTCTGCACTCACAGCCAGGCTTCAGAAACGGTTCGGTGCCCAGAGCTTTTTAAAGCTACACAAGGATTCGGCTCTAGGAAGGAGCCTGAGCTGTTTGTTAAACCCTTTGTTGACAAGAGGAACTCAAAGCCTTTCTCATGTTGCTCCGCAGTGGAACAGCAGCCGCAATCCTCTACTCCTTCCATCACTGCACATCACGTGTGGCCACTGCAGGGACAGCAACTAATAGAGCGCACCTTTAATCTCAGCAACAGCCTCGGGCGAGAGATGAATGGCCAAATAGGAGTGTTTAATGATTACAGTGAAGCCAGGTTATGTTTTTACTGCTGAAATGTGACGGGTTTCAATACTACACCACAATTTCGCCTCTCTCCAATAAATAATTTGCCTGAAACAACTGAACAGCCAAACTTGTGCTCTGTATAGTCAGAGGATCTCAACATCATTCTGTTGAAGTGCTACGTCCACTTCTGGTGATTTCACGAGGTCTTTTGTCCTCAGAGCCACAGTCAGCCAGGAAAGACAGAGCACGCCTCTCCTGCATGTATTCACTAGCATTTTTTTTTTACCTTTCTTACTGCACTATTCCCTTAACCAAAGATAAACATAATCTGTCTGAACATTTGTTTGTTCTTGGAAACATCACTAATCCCAAGAGTTCAAACATCATCAGTCACAGTAGGAGATTAAAAATAAAATACTTGATGAGTTTAGGTTAATTGTATTGAGTTTTGGTTTCCAATCCTGTAACTTGCATGCAAAACTCATGTTCTGCTCTTCTCTATTGTCATAAGGGTTAGAAATCTTTCCTTTAAATGAAAACCCTGGATTTTCATCAATAATTTGACTTGGGAGGCAAGAGATAGAACACAGAAGTACTGCAAGTCCTGAAAGAAAATCATGAAGTGTTGGTAAGCGGAGTGCCCGTGTGTGGAATACTGAAACAGCTCCAACAACAGCCACCTTCTATATGCACACCTTTTTCCACATCTGAAGAAGAAAGGGACATCTTTCTGTCAGACAGTGAATCTGAGCCTGTTTCACATTATTATCAGGGAGTTTACTGAAAACAGCCAAATGGTTTTGCATTCCTTTTCTCCTCAGTGAGAGCTGGGGGATCAGACGCTGCTAAGGCAGGTGGATAACACCTATCCCAGGAGATTAGACACAGGCACGCCGGGGAATAAACGGCTCCTGCCTTGCTCAGGGTTTCAGACTGCCCAGAGGAGCAACCCTGAAGCCATGCAGTGGCTCATTCCCAGTGTTCCCAGTGTCCCCAGTGCCTGGCTAAAGCGCACCAGCAGCTTCTGCCACTCAGTGGAATGATGAAAGCCCAAGCGGTGCTATCCCATCCTCTCCAGGAAAGGCACCTCAAATAAAGAAGCACCATTATGCGATTAAATACATGCAAGTGGGTAAAGATAAACTCTGTGACGTGGAGAATTATCTGCTTAGCCACAGACAGGACAGTGATAACCCCTGCTCTGAGGGACTCATGCAAAAGAGGGAGTCTAGCAATGAGAAACCATCTTCGTGGGGTAGCAGTGCTTTTTGCCGAGCCGGTTTGCGCTCACAGCCACCCACTCCAGAAGCCAGACAGCCTTCTCCACACCCTCTCCTCCGCTTCACGCTGACACTGCATCCCGCTCTGCAACAGGAGGTCAGCTCCACGCAACGGAAATTATTACGGAGCAGAAAATCTGTAACCCAACAACAATGGAACAACATTCCGCCAACAATGGAACTGGACGTTTGCTCACTTGTATTCCTTTTGTATTTTCTTTCCCCATTGCTGTTAGGTGTACTGTGATTAAACACAGGCAAGCCAGCTGTTACGTGACACGTACCATAATTAGGAACAAGCAAAGCTATGATTTTTAAATCAGGCTGATGCAAAAGCTGGAGAAGTCTCCTGGCAAGCGGCAGGCAGGCGCCTGTGTGGGATTCTCCAACCTGTTTCTGCAGCAGGTCATCTGCCGCAGCAGAGTGGCCTCTTCTGGCACTGTCTGTGCTATCTGAAAGACAAATCAGTGCGTGGGCTCAGGCATACATTTACCCTGGTACAAATGCAACCTTCTGCGCTTCACGCCAGACCAAAAGCCCTTACCATCCACTATCGCATTTTTCAGACCATTTACCTCAAATTGCAGTTTTAAGAATCCAAGTGGCTCGTGAAACTCGTAACACAGGCAATGAGCTGCTGCAAGCAGCTTCCAAGCATGTTTTCCGCCCCCCCCCGCCCCCAGCACAAACCTAAATTACCAGCTACCAAAGAGGTGACTCCAGCACACTGCTGTGCCAGTCTCAGCTCTGCTTCGGGTACTCTGGTTTCCCAACCTACGCCAAGCCATCACGCATCACCCGACACCACTACTCCTTATCTACAAAGAAAGGGAAAACTGATTCTGCGTTATGTTGCCTGGAAAGGTCTGGAGCGATGGAATGGGATTAGAGGTGTAAAATGATATGGATGTTGATTTAAGGGCCTTATCTCCTGTAAAGCTAGGCTAAATGCTGCAAGAAACCAGGAAGCTCCATTATGTCCTACTAAGGAAAAAAATACTCCAATTTTGTCTTCCAGGTCTGAATATGCTCTTGGTAGAGTGAACTTTTACTCTCATGTCAAAATTGGTTGTGGGTGCAAGCAGGAGCAGAGGAAGCAGAGGGAAAGATCCAGAGCTCTGCTGCCATCCAACAGCTTTATAGAACAATCAGTGAGAATAAAGTGATTCCAGGCAGCAGTTCTTTTTAGAACAGGGAAAGGAAAAAAGAGAAAATTTTAAAAGAAAGCTCTCCTCTGAGAAGGGAAGGCTGTTTCTTCCTTGCTTCAGCCAGAGGAGGTAGGGTGTCTTCCAAGTCAGGGCTGTCCAGCTGTGAAATCGCCTCCTGCTGCCCATTTTGTGCAGACAGTTTTTCTCTTGGCAGCGTGGGAGAGGTTAAAGTCCAGTAATTGCTTAAAGGCCCTTCATGGTGAGGCAAGAGGGAGATATTGGGGGAGGCGGCGCCTGTTGCACAGAGCCCACGTTGCCGATGGAGAAGCATCAGCCTGCCTTTGAGCCACGCTGGCACTGAGACAACAAACCTTTCCTCCACATGACTCCATCAGTCCGTTCCCCACACTGAATGGCTGCAGGAGAAGTGAGGATTCATATTTGAAGAGCTTGCTGGTAGAAAGGAATGATTACTTCCCCTAGAGCCTCGGGAAAACAGAATTATGCCCATCCCTCGGACTATGCACTGAGATCACCAACAGCACAGCTGAGAGCATCCTCGTGTATTCATTGGCATCTCTTTCAGCAGGGAATTAACTTCCAGGTTTCAGCAGCACAGGGCTTCCCTGTCACATTCCTAAGGCACGTTCCCGCTAAGGCTGTGTTAACTTTGTACATCTAGCTAGGTTTGGGATAGCGACAGGGACGATCCCTTGCCAGGGAAGAGAGGCATCCCACAAGATGCAATCACCCACACAACTGCTGGTCCAGGGTAGAAGACATTGCAATGCACTCGATAGTAAGTCGCTGGCCCCGTATGAATTAACAGAGCATGAGACAGCCCAGATCCCGAATCTGGGTGTGCACGTGCAACTCGTTGTTCATTTTCCTTAGGGAACTAGAGAAACCTTGACGGAATAGAATCGCAGAATCATTGAAACATTAAGGTTGGGAAAGACCTCCAGTCCAACCACCAGCCCAACCCCACCATGCCTGACAAACCATGTTCCGAAGTATCACATCCATACAGTTTTTAACACCCCCAAGGAAGAAGACCCTGCCGCTGCCCTCAGCAGCCTCTTCCAGTGCTTTGCCAGTCTTTTGGTAAAGAAATTTTTCCTAATATCCAATCTAAACTTTCCCCGGTGCAACCTGAGGCCATTTCCTCCCATCCTATCACTTGTTACTTGGGAGAAGTCATTATTATTGTAATTATTGGAAGTTTTCACAATAGATATGTTTCCAGGAAAACTTTTTAGTACATCAAATTAATATTTACCAATAAAAAGGTCAATTAGGGCTGAAAAATCCCAAAATGCTTCTGGCTCCTCTCTGGTCTTTAAGCTGAGGTCTTCCTGCCTCCCTCATCTCATGATGTTACTGTATAAAGTTACAACAGAAAAGATATAGTTGAAGAAGGGATGTTTGTTTCACCTTCGGAAGGAAAAAGGTACGTTCAACAGGTGCAGTGAAAACATTCATCAGCAACCTCCTCACCTGAGAACAGGGCAAATGTGTCTTCACATCACAGTAACAAGTGAACATGCAGAGTGTGCCGTGCGTTTGGCAGGATTACAAGGCACACAATTAGTCAGCGCAACCAAAGACGGTCCCCGGTGCCATTAAGTCCTTTGTGAGCCGATGCATGCCGAGGAGCAACACAAAAGCTTTTCGCTAAGACGGGACCAAATACGATGTCTCTAATGAAATGGGCTCTTGCCAACATCCACTCCCTCAGGTTCTCATTCAGATCCACTGCTGCTTCAAGTCGCATCTGGGCAGATGAACGGGGCTGCACAGCTCAAAAGGGACAGAGCTTACCAGCAATGTGCTCATTTTTACATAATGTCATTTACGTCAGTGACAAATGCCTGATAATTTGCAGCAGCTGAAGCACATTCCACCATCTCTCGCAACAGAAGCAGCCAGGCATCCCTGCACCGGAGCACCAGCAGTCAACTGGCACGACAAGAAACTCATCACAGCAGCCCAGGCAAATTGCCCTGTGAATAGATGTATGGATGGCTGACTCAAGATGGAGCTTTTGGACAGTCCAAGAGTGTCGGAGCATGTTTGCCCCATGGCTTTGTCACTAGGAAGCTATGGTCAGGCTGTTCATTATTGGATTTGAGTCCACTCATCTTTTCCACTGGGACTGCAAGGTCTCCAGGGCATAAAATTCCTCCTCTGATGAGTTTGTGCAGGAATAAAAACCAAACTGATGCCTTTCTTGACCCGGTACATGAAAGGAGGCATCTCATAATGGTAAAGTTAATGTCCCTGAAGAAAGAAGGTGGTGCCACACAAGAGTAGGAGGTCTGGCCCCAGGGACCAAAGGAACCTCAGAGAGCATTAGTGTTTTGAAATCCTCATGCTTCAGCCTTCCCGCTGTTCCCACAAGCTGAGCAGAACCCATCCTGGTTATACTAATTGGTAGGAGCAGTGTTGTGCCTTCTGATTATTCTGTGTCTGGGTAGCTCAACCACCAATTACACGTGCTTCGCTGCTCTAGACCTGATAATAACAACAATAATCATTTATAGGGGTCTTTGCATTGTTAGAGCTCTTTGGAACCATTAACTAATTAACACCGTTGAAACCTCCGTTTAATTTAGAGCATCTTTAGCTGGAGGTCATTCCTCCAGCACACAACCGCTGACACAAGGTGTTTTGGAAAGCAGCTCTTTTGTTTGTTCTGTATGCGTGCGCACGTATTCCCACCTTCTTCTCATTTTCGAAGAGAGAGAAAGAAGAAAAGTGGCAAAGAGGTTCATATATAGTGGAGATGAGACCATTCCCTGCCTTTGGATGTTTTCTTGTGGGCTCTTCTGTAGTGCTCCACGCTCACTGACAGTTAAGGTTCTTTTAGACTAAATCAATGCCTTTGCAGAAGAAATCTCCCAAACAACTTGTCTTGAAGCTGTTCCAAGAAACAGGAGCTGAGCCAGGCTATTTTATGGGAATGGGAGTTGACTCACACCTCAGTACAAGTGCAGAAACACGCTGATTGCAGCAGTTTCCTGCAGTGGGAAAGAGTCTTGAGCTCACCCCAAAAAGTATTTCTATTCAAGCAGCAGCACCTTTGCACGCAGGCCCTCCACGCACAAAAGCTCTCCTCTTCTACGCCTGCCACAAAGAGATTACCAACAGTTGCAAGCTGTCATCATGGCCTTCTACACACAGGAATAGCTCCACTTGTCTCCCGTGGCACCTCCTGCCAATAACCTGGCTTGACCTCTACGGATATCGAGTGAGGGAGCGTGGCAGGAGAGATGGGATGGATGAGCAAGCTGTGCGGCTTGAAAATTAAGAGCTTTTTCAAGAAAGACGCAGCCTGATCCAGTGGGAAGTGTCCATGCCCATCACAGGCGGTTGGAATGAGATGATCTTTAAGACGATCCCTTCCAACCCAAACTATTCTATGATTCTACGCTAAAACACAGAGTCAATATTGAAAACCCCTACACAAGGGGGAGCAAGTGGTGAGGAGTTGTTTCACACGTGATGAGAATAGTCTCCATTTCAGCCCAGATGGACAAGCATGGCCCCAGCGATGCTTCTACAAATCTCAGAGCACTTCACCACATGCGCCACTTCAACTCCATGCCTTGTTTTCCTTCTGGTCAGGCATCACGCCAGCTATTCCCTTCCACACACATTCTCCCAGCTCTCTGTCCTGCATGATTTATAGGGCATTTAAATAATAAATTGAATGGACATTGTGGAATTTATAGCCAAGTAGGTCATTAAATAAATCACTGCGTAATTCATATAAGTGAGCCTGGATCTTGCAGTGGGAGGATTTCATTGGAAAAAATCAGTCCACAGACTTTATAAAATTGAAGGATTGTCAGGGATTGCAATATTTAAATCCTATGTATATTTAGAGCCAGAATATGACAGTGATTTCTGTAGGACAACACCTTGGTTTCCACTCACTCAGTGGGACATCGCCGGCTCTGTCCCCCAGCCTCACTTCTGAAGGATTCTCATCTGGGAAATTCATTGCCCTCTGATGGAAACAAAACCTCACTCCCTAATTTTTTTTCCAAGCCGAAAGAGGGGAGATTGAAATGAGATTTTAGGCAGAAATGTTTTGCTGTGAGGGTGGGGAGGCCCTGGCCCAGGGTGCCCAGAGCAGTGGTGGCTGCCCCATCCCTGGAGGGGTTCCAGGCCAGGTTGGATGGGGTTTGGAGCCCCTGATCCAGTGGGAGGTGTCCCTGCCCATGGCAGGGGTGGAACTGGATGGGCTTTGAGGTCCCTTCTAGCCTAAACCATTCTGTGATTCTATGAAATCCTCCAGCAGGAATCTGACCGTAGCCCTCATTAGAGCCGTGCAGAAACAGCAAGGAGCAGTAAATCAGTGTTTGGTGAGAGTGCAGACCCTGGGGCGTGACTTCGCTGTGAACCCAGGGGGTGATAAGCTCCAGCAGACAGCACTGATGAGTCTGGATGCTCAAACAAACTCTCTCCTTGGGAAAGGTTCAGTGCAAGTGCCATGGTAAGCCAGGAGGTAGAGACAAGGTGCCTCTAAGGACAGGGAAAACAGAGCCACAGAGCATTCAGCACAGAAGCTGCACTTAAACAAAACTTCCATGAAAAAGGTTTGCACCCAGTAGCTGCTTCATAACGATCACGGGAAGAAATAACAGGAGATGAAGTTTAAATAAGCGTTTCTAGTAAGAAAGAGTTGGTTTACCTGCAAATCCCTGTGCCAAAGCAAACAGGAAAGAAAACCTGGAACAAGGCAAGCTCTTTACTTTCCTGTAAGCCATGACAGCAAGCCAGAAAGATTTGCATCCCAGAGAACTAACATGATCAAGCGCCTGCGCATTGAACAACCAGGCTGTGAGAGGCTTAAATGAAAGCCCTTCATGTTATATTAATATAATTCTTAGTATATAATTAACTCTGGTTCCTCTTTACCTTTGATAAATTGAGCACTGGTGCCCACACATGCTCTCCAAATAGCATTGTTGGTTAGTTTGTCATTCCTGGATGCTGCTATTTCAGAGGCGATGCTAAATCTTACCCTGAAGCAGAAGGATCAGCCGCAGGCAGCTCCAGGGCTGCCAAACTGAGCAAACAGACCACACCGTGCCAGGCGAACAGCAGGAGAGAGACCAGGTCAAGGCTCTAAGCTGAGGAACCCTACGGCCCCCCAAAGTCAGTGATAGGCTGGAGGCCCTCTCCTAATTATTCTCCAGGTTTCAGTAATGCTCAATGATGAGGCTTGAGAGGCTTCATGCTTCTTAAGAGCCCTGGCTGCCTCTCTGGAGATAAAAACAGTGGGCGTAGCTACTGTGCTTGGGTTATAAGCCTCCCCTCTACCTGCCGCACACGCTGCTCAGATCCAGGGAGCTTCAAGACCAGCATTTACCCGCTGTAGCACATCCTCTGCCTCTCACTGCTCATGGCTGAGTAGCAAGAAAGGCTTGTGGATTAATTCTCAGCTTCCCATCCTCCTCTTCAACAGCATTGGATGGCGCTGATGGGTGAAGGGAGGGAAAGAGGAGGGAGAGTGAATAAAGGAAAGTGAATAAATGAACACAGAGTATTTACCAAAGTCCTGGCCCAGGCACACAGCACAGGGATTAGCACTGACAAGAGCTTTGTGCTGTACCAATAATCAACTAAACTGATCCTCACCCCCACGGGTGCCCAATTTAACTAAACACAGCAAGCAAAATAATACGAGAGGGACGATAAGCGTTTCAGCCTGCCCTTACTTTCAAAGTTGCACAAGCGCAGTACCACTGGAACACAGCATCCCTCTCAAACGAGCCTTCAAACGTCCTTGCATAAGGCCAGTGAGAACAGAGCATCTTATTGATAGTTACAGGGTGTCAAAGTATTTTTGTACCTTTTTGAATATTAGCACCCAAGAAACAGCAAGTAATTTACATCTACTTCATCCACAAAGTGCAGAGGTGTTCTCTGGTTGGAAAAGGAAGCACACATTATTCTGCTGCAATGATTCCCTCAATCAATATTGTCAACGGCTCTGCAGTGCCCAAGCAGGAAACAGAGGAGACTCACGGAAGACAGGAGAGTTGAGAAATATTGGTCTCCCATGCAGGACTTTCCATTACTGAAGATTGATTTGCTATTCATGGTTAAACTGCAATTTAAAGAACGGACTGTGCTTTCAGCAGCTGAAATGCATTTAGCCAAACCATAAAAGAACATGCACGGTTGCAACTCATATTCCATCTGGCACTGCGTTCAACCCAGAGACAGGGTATGGGTTTTCAGGGAGGGAAACTAGGCTTTGCTGACACCGCCAGGCTGGGGCTAATCAGATTAAAGCTAGCTCTGGTATACCCTGAGGGGTTTGTGCTGTTGTAGACTATGAAAAGCTGAACCCTTTCCATATCTTCATTATTTGGGTACCCTTAATATGTTTTGAGTAATCAATATGGTTGTTTTGGGACTCTAGCCCTGTACCAGAGCCACCTTCAGAGACCAAACAGGAGCAGGGGTGGAGTGGATAGTCCATGCTGCATCACTCCGTTGATTATGTCCTGCCTTTCTTCCCTAGCCCCAAAACTGACCCAGGGCTTCTTGTAACCCTCCTCACCCCTACTCTCTCCTGTGCTGCCAGCCAAGAGCAGAGGTTTTTCTGTGTGTGACACCACTGAGGGCATTTCTGTGATGAGCCAGCTCCCCCCAGTGCCAGCACCTCTCCAGGTTGTCCTGCAGAAGGGCAGCCGTGGATAGTCAAGCTTGCCCACCTGCCTGCTCCCTTAAGAAATCCAGTTACTCATTCTTCCCATGCACATGGTAAGAGAAGCACATTAACCCTCCTCCCAAACACCACCAGGCGCTGTAATCCACACTTTGCTCCCTGCTACCCTAGGGGAAAAAAAAATGCTTTTTTGTTTTAATCTGAAGTGATGCATTTCACATAGACAGAGATGCTGGGAAATTCTTTGTCAAAGAGGGGTTGAAGCAAGCAAAGATATGAACCTGCAGCAATTTTTTTTCTGAAGAGTGTAAACGCATCTCTGAATTAGAGCCCAAAAGATTACTGGGACAGCAGCTGTGGGACCAGACGCATCCCTGTGGGAGATGTCACATATTGACCAGTCTGGTGTGGATCAACAGAGATTTACCGAAGACAAAAGCAGCTCTGATTTCTCCCTGCTGAGGGATTTCTTCTCGTGGTGTCTCTCCCACCCTAGGCCTGCATCCGTCCCCAACAGATCAGTAGGGGTGGGACAGGATGGGCTTTGAGATCCCTTCCAACCCAAACCATTCCATGATTCTATGAAGTCTGCATCCAAACCTGGCACAAAGCAAATAACCCAGCACCCTCCTGACTCAAGTCTGATCTAGTTTTAAGATCAATTCCTTGTTCTCTACTTCTTTCTTTCTTTTCTCCCCTCCCCCCACTCTTGTCTATCCCAACATGGGTCAAACTCCATTTGAATGACACTTAATCCCAATCGATGGAAGCTCCGGCTCATGTAGGGGTTCAGGGCTGAAAGAGCAATTGTGCCTTGTAGGCACTGGAGGTATTTTTGCAACACTTTTTATTGCACCGTGTCAACGTAATGCTGCAGCCTCGCTTTGGAAACGTCACTGCCACCGGCTGTTCAAGCCTCTTCTGCATGAGACCATTTGTGAACAGACACTTGTTATGAAATGGGCTCCATTTTCTAAATAATTGGGTCACGTGCAAGGCGTTTGTTCAGAACCAGAGAAGGGATCCCGCAGGGTGCAGGGTTTCCTACAGTACCTCTGAACAGCCTTCTGCCCAGTCCCAGAGCATGGCCCTTCTGGGGGGCTCCTGCTGCCCACACACCTGCCCAGTTCAGCCTGCACCGAGGCCATTGGGATCCCACCAGCAAACAGCCCAGAACCCCTCCTTTCACCATCTCAGCTGGCATCAGGGCGTTCAAACCGCCCGGCACTCAGAGTAGGGAGGGCTGCAAGCACCGATGCTCCTTCCCTGTGAGCAAAACAGTATCCCAGTCTATGGCTTCATCCTTTCCGTTCTCTTTGCCTGCCAGGTGAGCAATTCCTCATCTAGTTTGGCTCTAGGTTTAGTGACATTTTCATTAATACCTGTCACACGCGTTACTAGACCCAGACTTACACAGACTTCGAGTGTTGTCTCACACTTTATCTATGCACTTGTAAGCCCTCATCTGGCCTTTTTTTTTCTTACATCTTTTTTAATATAAGCCCAGGCAAGCCTCCAAGCCCAGGCCTGTCTATGGACTGATGAGTCTCAGTCATTTAAAAACCCATCTGGTTACACGGGAATAAATCACTGGTGTCTCTATGATCACATGGACCACTGAACAACACGCGCCTCGTAGGTACTTCTGCTGTCTCAAGTGCTGAGCATCTCTGCTTCACCAGCTGTAAAGAGGGAAGACTCTTGCTCGCTTCTTTGTAAAGCACAAACTACAGATGAAAAGCAGTGCTGGATAATATTCTTATATAAATTAAGCTAATTAAGTGAGGATTAAGCTTAGTTAAGTGCTCCTAGCAAAGGCCAGCACTGAGGCGAGCTGCGCCCTTTGCAGCTGAAGCACATCGCCACATTTCTGTTCCCTCGGCTGGACTGCCCACACGGGGGTCGGCTGAGACATCTATCTCACCAAGCCCCATCATCTTCAGGAGTCTAAGGGTCAGGACACCTGTGTGGGACAGGCGACTCCTTCCCTTGAGACCCCGCAAGAGCCCATCCCGCTGCACACAAAGAACCAGGCTGCTCATGCCAGTCTGCACAGCCCACAGCTCCTGCTGATAATGAGTATTTCGTCACTTGCTAAACTAGATTGGCAGTGATCGTGCTTCCCCTTACAGCTTTGATGTTCTCCAGGGTCTGGGCAGATGTGCGTATGCGTATCGATACACATCTATAAGCATAGTCTGCATCCAAATACGTCCTCGCCCACCTCTGAATCACTTCTGTTGCTGGAACATATTTGTACCTAAACACAACCAGTTCCACAGCCTGCAGGCCTGTGGGGAGGAGTGATGGAGGAGAAGGAGAAGCTAAGATGGAATAGTGATCTTCTAAGTGGGTTTTTGATGTATATTCTCATGTCAAGCAGCCTGGGAGCCTCAGAGCCCCTGGTGTGCTGCAGAGATCAGGGTGCCTTTATTCCACCCATTTTAGAAAACATTTTGTTTGCAGTGCCAGCTTGCTTTCACAGCTGTGACGCCTTCTCCGGGACCAGGGTCCCTGTCACTTTGAAGATCCCAGCTATTTGACTGCTTTGAATTCATTTGTTTAATGAACCTCAGGGGGCCGCTGCACTAAAGCATTCACAAACATGTTCAGAGCTTTGCAGTTTCTCCACTAATTAGGGAGTCCTTTGGGGCTAAACACGAGAGGTTCTGCCGCTGTGTTTGAAGCCGTCCGTAAGCCGAAACAGTGCTGAATCTCCAACTCGAGTGAAGCATTTTTAATATCTTTCCCTCTTCTCTTCTCCCTTCTCCCCCAGCAGTGCACGGCTGCCAGCCACAAACACAAACGGCTCAGGTCAAGGTACTCTGAGATAGAGGGAAGTGTTTTATCAACACATGATTAAAACACCAAGGTCTGCA
The DNA here is from genome assembly GCF_017976375.1 of Cuculus canorus. Lineage (NCBI taxonomy): Eukaryota > Metazoa > Chordata > Aves > Cuculiformes > Cuculidae > Cuculus > Cuculus canorus. The sequence goes on from NC_071423.1 coordinate 6,010,785, forward strand.
GTGCGCTCCTCTGTACACGTGTCCTTTCCTCAGTAGACGTCACACAACCCTCTTTCTCTTCCATAAACCCTTTCCTGAGGGCTTGTTAACCTAGTTACTTACTATTAAAGGCTTCTAGCAGCTAGAACTGCAGCTCAGAGAGCTAATTAGTCACTGTGCAGGAACACACCAACCTCAGTACCTGCAAGGTCAGAGCATGGCCCAGCTGGCCAGCCTCGTGCAGCCAGGCACGAGACACATTTTGCACCACTTGCAGGGGCTTAGGGTGGTCAAACAGAGGAAGGACCTCCTCCTGAAGTGCCTCAAGTATGCGGGATTGTCATGGCTGGGAGATGCTAGACAAAATCCACCCATTACTTAGTGCAAGAATCAAAGCATGTCCCAAACTGGAAGGGACCCACAAGGATCATGCAGTCCAGCTCCTGCCCCTGCACAGGACACCCCAACATTCACACTGTGTGTCCAAGGGCATCGGCCAAACACTTCTGCAATATCATCAGGCTTGGTGGTGTGACTGCTTCCCTGGGAGCTGCTCCAGTGCTCCACCACCCTCTGGGAGAAGAGCCTTCTCCTAATGTCCAACCTAACCCTCCCCTGGCACCTTCCTGCATTCCCTCTGGTCCAGAGAGAAGAGCTCAGCACCTGCTCCTCTTCCTCCCCTTGATAAGAAGCTGCAGACCACAGTGAGGTGTCTCCCCAGTCTCTTCTCCAGGCTGAACAGACCCAGCGACTTCAGCTGCTCCTCACACAACTTCCCCTCTAAACCCCTCACTAACTCCATGCCATCCTCTGGACACTCCCCGGTAGCTTTAGATCCTTTTTATCCAGTGATGCCCAAATCTGCCCCCAGCGCTCAAGGCGAGGCCGCATCAGTGTGGAGTGGGACAACCCCCTCTCTCAGCTGGCTGGCGATGCTGTGCTGGATGCACCCAGGACACGGTTGCCCTCTTGGCTGCCAGGGCACAGTGTCTGCTTGTGTCCAAAGAGCTTTTCCTTCCTCGGCAGCGCCTGGCCCTTTACAGCTTGTCTATCAAAAAGTGAAACCTGCACATCCTGCTTTGAAAAATAAAGATCCACACTTGTCAGATGGGACTAGGAAAGAAATTATGTCTCGCAATTCATTACAGCGACTTTATTACACCTCAGAATTTCCCAAAAGTAAGAAAGGTCTGCCCGGAATCCACCCCGAGGTGCTCAGAGCACCCAGAGTCCTGCACAATTAATTACCAGGCACATTAATTACTGATTAAGTAGGAAATCACCAAATACCATTAGAAAGCAATGATTAAACATGTACCACACCTTCTCTCTCTTCCACTGAAAGTCACCTTCCTGTTGATAAAGTTCAGAAGGACAAATGAGTGATAGGAGGCAGTGGTGGTTAATAAATACAGTCTCACCAGAGAGCTGGAAACCATCTTCCTGGCACAAAGCTGCAGGTACTTTATCCAGGACCCCACGTACTGGCTGGAATTCATCTGAAGTCAGGAAAACTGTTTATTGCCCACCTGCAATTTGGCAGCTGTATCAGTAGCATCAGGCGTTCTTGTTGGTGCTGTCTCCTCCCTCAGATATGAGCTTTTGATATGTCCCACCCCCCCATCCAGTGCTGCCAGGAGGGGTAACAAGGCAGAAAAACATCACAGGTTCTTAAAACGTCTGTGCCCACAGAAGGTAAACCTGGAGCTGTGAGTGGGCTCAGAGTTAAGGCTTATGTTTGGCAGGATAATTCCTAACCAGAGAGCTCACTGTTAAAAGAGAAGGCAGAGCACAACCAGGTCAGGGACTCGTGCTCGCACGCACAGCTCTTCCTAAAGGCAGACACAAGGAAATACAAGCAGGATCCACAGTTTGCAGTGGAGCTATTTAACTTGCACCCTTCATAAGCAGAGAATTAGAATCTCAGCAGGTGTTTTGCATCCAAAACACAATGCTCTCTGCAGCAGAGCTTCCCTAGGCGCAGAGGCTGCCCCCAGGCTCCTGCAGCCCTCCCCATCTCCCCGTGCTACCATTGCTTCAGGCTGCAGCCCAGTGCCCAGCCTGGCAAAGCCAAGGAGCACCAGCCCCTGGAAGAAGGGTCTCCATCCAGCCACCACCTCCCAGGCTGGAGAGAGCAACCTTAGGAAGCTGCCAGGATGGACTGTAATCCTGAGAGCTCTCACAAGAGGTCACTGCTATCTCGTTAAAGCCATCAGTGCAATCCTGCTGCTAAATCCAAGACTCAAAGCAGCCTTTCAGGCAGAACCTGCAAGCTGTTGGACCAGCCTTTGGTCCTGCCAGCTCCTGGATCCTATACCATCTCCACCCCAGGTCACTCTGGCCTCAGCCATCCCCAGCATGTTCTGACACTTTCTTACCCCCTCCAGAAACAGCCTCTTTCAACAGAAAAATGCTGGATGAACACAGCATCCCTCACTGTCCCTGGACATCCAGCTCTTTGCTGCCGCCACCTGAAGCTCAGCATCATGGAAGCGGATAAACTTGGGATGCACTGGGAGGCAGGAAGGGACCACAGAGACTAACAGAGGTACCCTCCTCCCCAGCCCTCGCAGACAAAGATGGTTATTGTCAGGAGACATCGAGGCAAATTCCAGCCCAAAATTGCAGTCCCCACCCGGCACAGCCACACCATCTTGTTTAAAGCCCCTCTTGCTTTCTTCCTCTTCCTTCAGACCAGATTTCCCCCCCTACCTTTGCCGGGACAAAGCAGAAAACAGTACTTGCAGCTCTCCTGCTGCCTCAGGGGTGGGAAGAGCCCCCTCTGCCCCAGCCCCGCTTATACCCTCAGCACTACTCACACCTGTGAGCCTCAGCCCTCTTAACCCTTGCAGCCACAGCACCCTTCCGAGTCTGCAAGGAATACGAAATAGAAATCCCCCTTTCCTGCTCAGCGCCCCAAACATTTGGAAGTGTGGATGTGGGTGATGCGAGGGCTGTGGGCAGCCCATATGAGGAGGAGAGTGTATGAGAAGCAGAGCTCACCGAAGAGAGCTCTCATTCCCCTTTGCTCCCTCCTGAGGGTCGCTTGCCTGCAGCCGTGGCTGGCCTTGTCAGAATCGCCTGATGCCACCACGGCACCATGGGCGGACGCGAAACGTAAATCAGGCCATAGGTGACAATGGCTTTCCAGGAGGCGGAAGGCAGCGTGGCTGGATCAGAGCCATGGTACAACCTGGCACCCAGGTTCGCTGTGGCTTGGCCTGCTCCCCACACCCTGCAGCACCCCGCGGGACAGAGAGGGAGCAGCCGAGGTGGAGGCAAACCTGGGGGCTCAAGGGTTTCCTCATGTGTGGAGAGAAACCTGGGGACTTGGAGGGTTTCCTCACGTGTGGAGGCAAACCTGGGGGCTCAAGGGTTTCCCCACGTGTGGAGGCAAACCTGGGGGCTCGGAGGGTTTCCTCACGTGTGGAGGCAAACCTGGGGACTCGGAGGGTTTCCTCACACCACGTCTCACCGAGTGGCACCAGAGACTCGATGTTGGGGTTAGCATTTGACTTGCATTGTGTGTGTTCCCACACAACCCTCGAGGAAAGGGAGTTTCCAGGGACAGCATCCCCCTGATTCCCCACAGGACAGCGTGCCCACCTTCCCAGGTGCACTGGGTCCAGCCGGGGTGGCTGCTGAGCACCTCTGCAGTGGGGCAGGCAGAGGGAGGGCAGGGTTTTACCTCCTCTCTTCTTGCCACCACTCCGGGACAGCAAACCCAGGCACAGCCAGTGGAAAGCTGCTGCCATCTCCTGGGCAGCCTTGCCTCCACCCGACACCCCTTTTAGCTGCTTTTCTCAGGGCTATTGCTCTCCCTCTTGTCCCAAATCTCTACCCCTGGGGCTGCCTGCCTTCCCCCGCAGCCCCTGCACAGCACAGGAGCCTCTGCCAGCAGCCTGCGCCTGTGGCACCGAGGCAGAACCCATCACACAGGTGTGTACCTTCTTGCATTGCGTGATAACACTTCTGTGCAAACCTGTTTCCTTCCAAAGGCAAATAAACCGCGTGACGCGGTGACAGGGCGACAGCTGAGCTCCTGCTATGCTCCGTTTGGATGCACAGGGCTCAGCTCACACGTAGGCAAGCTCTCTTCCCTAGGAAGTCGTCACAAGGACTTGCACCCCACTGCTGATGTCTCTCCTCGCACCAGACCCACTAGAGAGAGCACCAAAACATCTGGACGTATTCCTCTCCCTTTCCTTTCCCAGGGACAGAAGGGACTGTAGTGGAAACCCCAGAAAACCACCCCAATGCTGAAAAAGGAAGGAGTGCAATAGTGGCACTAGGACAGCCAACAAGAATTTGTTTCCAGAAAGGCTCAGCAGACATAAAAATAGGACAGAAATTACTATGGACCAGGGGAGGCTCCATGTGATATCAGAGACCTCATCTTCATCTTGGAGAGAGAGGATGCAGAGGAGGCAAGCAGACCCAGTCACCGTTCTGTAAACCTTCAAGTCCCAGCAAGAGCAAACTCCTGTCTGCTGTTTCTCCTAGCTCTTTGTCCTATCTCTTGTGATGAAGGATTGTTTGTAGACCAAACTTGTGGGTTGTCCAGAGCCCAAGAGGTTTGCAGTGACATCTGCATACCTGCCAGCAGAGCCCCTGCACCTGGGCTGTGTCACCTTTCTGCCCGAGGCAGGTTTGCATGAGCAAACAGTGCCCATTTGCATAAGGACATGACAAACCTATTGCTCAGAGTGACCAGTTTCCATCTACCCAAGTGCTACACATACCTTTCAGCAACAGGTCCTGCCTTCCAGCACGATAGGATGCAATTCAAGCACATTTTATGTCATAGGTCATGACATACTAAAGTTTGCCTCCCTCTCCCTCCCTCCCCAGGCAATCCCAGCCCAAATCTCCTGCCAAAGGAAGCACCTTGTGGGTTCAGGGCAGGAGTAAGGGGTGGTGGAGCCCAGGTGAGGTGGCCAGGCTGGCAGAAGGCCAACATGATGGGAAGCTGCACCTGTAAAAGCCACGGGAGGAGGGGACAAACGGGTAGAACTTTACATGAGAAAGTACAAAGAAGCAGGAAAAACCCCTTGTTAAACTCTTGCTTTAGGGAAGTGCCCTTTTGCAAAATGTTTGTCCTTCAAACCAGATTCTTCCTTTGCAAACTGCCAAAGCAAACCTGCCCTCCCTCTCCCTGTAGCCCACAGCCCTTCTGATGTAGATAACAAAGGAGACTTTTCGGACCTTACCAACCACAGGCAACTGCGGACAACAATCCACCTTTTCTTAGTCAAGCCTGAATAAAGCTCCTCCAGAGAAACAGAGTAGGATAAAGCACCTTAAAAGTGGAGGTCCCTTCTGATGTTTGTCTGTGGGAGATCCCATACCAGGCACATCCTGAGAGCCCAGCTGGCCAAGGACCAGGACTGAGGTGTTTTCCTGCAGCAAACTTGGGACACGTGGCAAGACTGGCAGCTTCCCAGCTCCTTCCTGATGCAAAATGCATTCCTCATCCCATCTGCAATTCCAGTGAGCCACAAGGCCCTGCATGGCCTGCTCCTTCCCCTCTCTGTTTCTCTCTCCTCTCCTGTACGGAGGCAGGAGATGGTTTGTGGCAGGACCCTCTATCTTTGGGAAGCTGCAGAGAACGGCTCTGGTGCTGGTAGCTCCAAAGCCCCTGGAGAGACCAGGGGCATTCCAGCAGCAGTAACTCACCTCACTCCGTTAGGACAAGGAGCCTTTCAAAGCCAGTCCAGCAGTCCAAGCAATAAAAGAAAAAAAAATCCCACATTTACAAAACACAGTGTTTGCAAAACAGGCCAGTAACTCTCAACTGCCCCAAGCTCTCCACCCAGAGCAAATATTCCAATAAACCCATACAGAGGAGCTCAGAGCAAACAGACCCCTCCTTGCCCTGAGCTGGGCATGGTTTCCTTCTCCCACACAGGGCCAGCAGCCAGGTGCAGAGGATGCTCTTGTCCCGGGAGGGTGTGTTCTGCTGTGGCCAAAGCTGTGCTGCCCTGTTTTACAGGACAATAGCAGCACGGACCGGATCGTCCCATCCAGCGCTGGGACAGGGAATAGAGAGGACACTCTGTCGTATCTCTGTTCCTCTTTCCTCAGCATCCTGCCCTGGCCTTAGCTTAGCATCTTCTTGACCCGAATGGTTTTGCTTGCTGCAACCACAGTGCCACAGAGACAGCCTGATCCAGGAGAGCTGTGACTCACATTTCCGCCCTCCAAAGGAGGTGGCTGCACGCAATTGTTTATTCATTGCAAGACTGGCTGCAGTTTTGCCAAAAAGACACCTCCTCACTTGCCATCTCCTCCTACACGCATGTGGGAAGAGGTTTTGTTTTCCTGGCTTTTGGTTTCCCCCAGACTATTAACTCTCAGCCAATACGCTGAAGGGTTTCACCTCCATTCCTGAATCCAAAGCGTTGCTGTTTGCCTGGGGACTCCAGGCCTTCACCCACAAAAGGGAAGATCCTTTAACTCTAGGGAAGACAAAAAGAAGAAAGATTTCCCACAGGGAAAGGGAGTAGGGACCAGACAGCCTCTGTGCCAGTCAGTAGTGAAGGCTCTGAACTGAGCCAAGCTGCGATGCCTGTGTTCCCACGCCCAGTGATGCTCAGCACCAGGATTGCAGCACTTAGGGACATGGTTTAGTGGTGAACTTGGCAGTGTTAGGTTAAGGGTTGGACTCGATGATCTTAGAGGTCTTTTCCAACCTAAACAATTCTACGAGGCCCCACTGCTCCAAGTATCAGGCTTCCAGGAGCTGCTGGTCTGCAGAGATGGAGCCTTTTGAGAAGCTCAGAGAGCTATGTGGACATCCCCCAGGGACAAGCAGACCCAGAAGTGTGGTCCTAGATGGCAAGGGAGTGCCTGAAACACCTCCCTTCCAACTCTCAGGAGCCAGAACACCATCTCGAGCCTCCAGGAAGCACCTGGAAGAAATTAGCCATGGGGGCTGCAGCTTCTGAATTAATGGTGGGTCACTCCCCTGGGGGATAGAGAGAAATGTGATGCAGAGTCTGAGTCATCTGTGCTCACACTCCCTCCCTCGGCACACAAGTACCGTAGCCTGAGGTTCTACTTGCTGCTCCTGTCATCTCCACCCGTCCCTGTGTGGCACTAACAGGAACACACAGGGCAGCATGGAGACTCCCCACAAGAGCAAAGCAAAGGGCATCGCTCCTAACAGCTGTCCCTGCCAGTTTTGGGAGGCAGAAACCACCTATCACAAGGAAGAGAGCAGCACAAGTTGCCTTGGAAATGGTCATGACTTGGCCTTGAAAGAAGCTTGTGGAAATTACAGCTCCAGCTAAAGTTTTGACCCCGAGGACGCAAAAAGACAGGATAGGGAAGGAACGACATCGCTTGTGCTAGCAAGAAGAAAGACAGGAGGATAACTTCTGTCCGCTTGCCAAGAGGGAATAAACCCCAAGTCATTCTATATGGTGTAACACCTGTAGTGTGGATGGGAGACAGGGAACACCTCTAAATCATTTCCAAACCACCCCTGAGTTTACTGAGGATCAGATCTCTGGCTGGTTGGTTCCTTGGTACCCAGAGGCTGTATTTATTCTGACATCTGAAAACCTGACTTTGGAGCTGCCAGCCCAGCAGGGCCAGCTCCTGCTCTCCCCACCCGGGCTCGGTTTCTGTTCCTGCTGTCCCAGCAGGGTCCTGCAGCTCCTGGGGGGCATTTTTCCACGCTGCTCTGAGCACGGCTGCCAACTTCTGCTCCATCCACCCGACTGTCCAAATATTTCGGGTACTTTGGATGCCCAGATTCCTCATGAGTCCTGTGATTCAAACACCTTGGGCTTATCCCTGGCTAAATTACTGACTATGAAGTCAACTTTCAAGCTAAAAATATTAATTTTATTGCTTCCCAGAGCTTTCTGACTACATCCGCTCCCAAAGGCAGGCCTCAGCTCCCATATTCCATGGCAAGTTCACCTTCTTCAAGCACTGGTGAGGGGCAAAACTGAAAAGCCTCATCGAATTACGTCATGTAATAAATATTGTCCCTCCCATCATCACTTACAAAGGTCTCTTTTGCTCCAGATAAGGTTTTGTAGCAGTGTTCCTTGCTATATATGTGACACAATCCCTTTTCTCGTCCAAAATTAATTCTCTCCAAGAGGTAAACATATCTCATTTCAACTGTTTGTTCTAGTGATATTGTATCGAGTCATCCTCACCGCCTGAACAATGGCACCGAGCTTTTGCAAGAAGACTTCAGATGAAACCGCCAAGGGCAAATAGCGTCACAAGAGACGGTGTGCTTGCCAAATCCTCTGCTTCCATTTTGATTTGCTTTTTCCCCTATTCTTGGCTCTCATTTTCCTGATGTACTTTCCGTGTTCCTTATGGTGCTTGCAGAAAAGGTTGCGAAACGAGTGCAGGTGTATTTAATAGCTCCTATTTCCAGATGCCCTGCAGCACTGCAGTCCCTTTGGAGCACTCTTTCCTGCTTCTCCACACCGGGTGAACGTGCAGGGCGTTTCTGAACTCAGCACTGACACTGAGCATCAATGGAGCCACAGACATTGCCCAGAGAAGCACTCTGTGGGACAGAGGCAAAGAAGAAAACCACAAGGAAATGAGGCCCCGTAGGAGTATTTGATTCTGTGAACTTAACAAGCCAGAAAAATCAGTTTCTCATTTTCTCCGTACTCTCTGCATTAGGGTCAAGTTTATCTCTAACCAATGTTAGCATCACCGAACGTGTATCAGCTCTTCCAACACATCCTCTCTTTCTCTGGCCTTGTTCCTGCTGCTTTCCTTTTATTCTGCTTGTCCTGAACTCACCTATGTCTTTTTCCTGCCACGGCTCTTTTTCTCTCACTTCTGTTCAACTTTTATTTGAAATATTTAAAACAACAACTTCTTTCTAAACCCGCAGGCCGCTGGCAGGGTGGGGAGGTGCTTTAGGGCTGGAAAAAGGGAACACGAGCACAGAGGGGGATCTCCAGCCCTCCCACTCGTTTAGCCACTTAGGTGACGGTGCAGAGCCTGGGACAGAGCGGAGGCGGTGGTCCTGACAAAACTGCAGCACGAGGGCATCAAAAATGCCTCCAGGAGCTGCCAATGATACATCTGCGAGTGTAAGGTAGAGAGAGGGAAAGAAAGAGCATTCCATTCTCCTCTTGGAGGATCCAGGTCATCTGGAGTATGATGACCTTCAGCGTATTGCTCACTCTGACTGCTGGAAATAACTGCCCTCTGTGGAACCGGCACTGGGAACAGGTTCTGGAGTGATCGCCGTATCACTGATTCAGGATCATGGCCATTTCTAATTACTGGGTGTCGCACTCGCTGGGTTTCGCCCTGCCCTGTACCCGCTGCTCCTTTCCCAAGGCGTGTGGGAGGAACCCCTCCTGCTCCAGAAACAGGGCAGCGCTCCCTTTCTCCCCAGTGCTGATACAACTGCACATCACTCCTGCCCCAAAGGCTCAAAGGGCGCTTGCAAAATCAGCTGCTGAAAACCCCAGCCGATGTTCCTCAAGGAAGAGTGAGGAAATCCAGGCAAGAGGAAGGAGTAGAGAGAGAAACTTGTTCTTTTTGTTCATGGGATACTATTTGAGGGGTACAGCCAGAATGCCTCATTGTGGTGCTGCTCGAGAACGATCACATAAGCGATCTGCACCCTAATGACAACACGTTGGGTCCATCAGTGAAGGGCTGTGAGAGAGGATTAAGGTCCAGGGTCAGAGAGACCATCCTTTTGCAGGCACTTAGCCCTTCACCACCCAGCTTCCTCCAAGCAGGATTAGAGGCTTCGTTTGAACATCTCTACAAGGAGGCACCCCTGCTGGGTTTCCCACACTTTCTGGAATCATTTGACCTTTAAGTAAAAGCCTGGACCAGGGCTGGAAACAGGACTGCAGCTGCTCCTCCACATTTCAAGAACGTGGGCTTCTTCAAGAGATTATAGGGACCATCAGCCTGCAAACACACAACACAATGTTCACCACGCAAAGGCAGCTCAAGTGACTTAAGTGTGCAGAGATGCGATTTCCACCCTGTAGGTTCCTCGGTGCCATGCAAACCGGTCATTTTAATCCCTCTCACCCCTTTATTTTAATCAGTTTGCTCAGAAGCTAAGCAGGTTGAAAGACGTAATCTCTCAAAGCACAAGTGAAACCTCCCCTTTGGGGTGTGTCCATGCGAGCTGGATAGGGAGGAGGAAATATTTGCATTTATTGGAGTATAAATAGTCCGGGAGGTGTGAGGTGTTCTCAGTTCCCAGGTGAAGGTGCCTGAAGCAGAAACCTCAAAGTGGATCATGGCAACATTCCTCTTCTTAGTGCAACTCCTCTTCATCGGGACACTCACCACCTCAGCAAACGCAGAGACAGAAACATGTAATTGGCTCCTGAATACAACTGAAAGCAACTTCACTGTAAGCGTGACACCCGATGTATACAAGGCAAACACAACCTACCTAGGTAAGGCAGCTCTCTCTAGATCTCAAGAGTTTCCCCACTGCACAGAAAAGCATCTCCTCTGCCCCTAACCCTGCCTTTTTCTTGGGTCGTGTGGTGGTCTCAGATGTGTTTATAATTATAAAAGGTTCACATCTACAGAGTCAATCCCAAATTCTCTTTCTTTCCTTTCAAGGCTTTTTTCCTCCCTTAATCTTTTTGCCTAAACTTGCATAGGACTTGAATGCTCTTGAAAACAGAATTTAGAGACAAGTTGTTTTGTGGCTTTGCTCCTTTTCCTTTTGCCTGAGCATTTGCCTCTCTCAGTGGCAATGGATGTAGAGACAAAGGTGAAGAGGTTACTTTGATGCTGACAGGGATTCTATGTCAGTCATAGAAAGTGGCTTTTAATACTACAAAGGCTGTAGCCGCAGAGCAAATGGCAGCGTGACACTGTTTCCCAGACCTGACAAGTCTCCGTTTGCCACGAGGCTCAGCAAAACCCAAATGCTGAGAAAACAGTGGAGGAGAGACCGCGCGATCCCTTCCTGCAACGAGAAGGAAGTCTGCTGGTGTGAATTGGTGTCAATCTCGCCCACTGCAGCTGGTTCGGTTTTTTTTTAATGGAGAGGTGTTTTGTTCACTGCTGTTATTTCAGGTTTTGAGCACAGAATTCAAGTTTGATGCTGGCTACTGTCTCACATCAGCTCCTGCAGCTTCTTGGAGCTTTCATTTGAAACAGTGGTGACCCAAAGGGTGCCCAGGGCCACAGCACCCACCTGGGATGGGAAGCGCCGCTGGGCAGTGGCTTGTTCCTGGCAAGCAGATCTTCTTGCTTCATTTGCTCACTGTCCAACTTCTGCTTGCAACAAAAGTGTGATACCCGGAGCAAAGGCACGGCAAAGAAAGGGGAGGGTCTGGCTATGGACCGAAGGCAGGAACCGGCTGCCTGAAGGCTTGTCCCCTTTAGCCTCTTTTTGTCTGAGATCCAGAAGAGATTTACTCACAAGAAGCTCTGGTTTCGATTAAACATATGGTATCCACGAGGGGCAGCTAAGAGGGTTCTTCTTCCTGTGGTTGGGGGAGGACTGTAGTGCATCACCTCCTCTTTGCAGGCTTCTGGTGTGCTCGTGTCACATAGAGAGCACGGAGTGAAAAAATAATTCCTTGGCTGAAAACCCAGAAGGCCTGAAGATACTGTCTTACAGAACAGATAACTCACTTTGTCTAACTTGCTCTGTTTCCAGTTACAATAACTGACAACAAAAACCTCACCAACAATGTGACCAAATATCTGCTGCAAGCCTTATCCCCGCAAAACGCCTCCCTGGGAAAATGGCATGTGGAAGAGAGCGAAAACTGCAGTTCTATCAACACAATAGTACTAAGCGGCACTGAGAATAAAGCAAACTGGACATCTCCAGAAAGTAACATAACTTCTGTGCAAATCAGGTAAGACTATAACCCACCTTTTAAGTATCCAGTTGGGACAGTGCTTCTCTGTCTAAGCTTTTGGCAATACCCAGAATCAAGAACTCGCCTCTAGAGCAGTGGTTGAAACAAACCTTTTAAGCCTTCTCCAGATCTGCTCTTGAACAAGGAAACCTTTTCTGCCATAGCCACATCTAGAGGTCACTTCACAGACAGCCTTGTAGTTTAAAGGCTTGCTCACATGAGTAGGGATGTAGATTAGTTCTTTGGAAATTAATGGGTTGAACACCCCCCTCGTTTCCATTAACACTAATGGAGTTGTATCAGCAGGGAAATATTTGTCAAAGGAAACCGCAGCCATTAGCCTGATTGGCCTTATCTGTGGGGAGGAAGAACACAAGAGCTCACAGCAATAGTGATTCTAATTACAAGGAACAGATGGTCACCGTAAATTGCCACCCTGTTACAAGGCATTCCTCTCCGCCCAGAGAAGGGCAGTAAAGCAGCCAAAGCGTAATGAAGAAACACGTTTCAGTTAAAAAAACCCAGTGCAATCTGGCTGGAGGGCAATATAAGTGAGCTGAGGATGGCTTCATAGCTCCTGCGTCTTCATCTACTTTTAATGTTCCCTTTACATCCCTACATGGGTCTACATGAGACACTCAGCTTCCCTGCTCTGAATTGTTTTGTCTCTCTCCTCCACAGGGCATACATTCGCCTAAAAGATAATTCCACTCAGCTCTCGACTGTGACTCTGCGCAAAGGTAAATAAGCTGCAGCTGGGCAGCACGGTGAACGGCACACCAAGCAAGGGCTTCACTTCTGCTCTGGGGTTTTGGGAGAGGGGAAAAGTGGGCTTAGTTGTACCTCCAGCTGAGGAACATTTAATCTCTCTAATAGTCAGGAGACAAGGCAAAGACACTAGCAAGGCAAAAACTAGCTAGAGGTTTTTCAGGTTAAAAAATTAAACTTAAAACCTTTCCAAGCTTCCTTTTCACTTCAAGGGACATGAAACAGCTACGAATGAGAGGACAGGCTTATTTATTTCTGTGGGTATTGCCACATGCTTCATCCTCCCATTCCGTCACGCAGATAGGAAGTGGAAACTGTGGCTTTGCCATCACAGATAATGTCTCTGGTGTTCCAGAGAATCCCCTTCCACCCAGGAGCCCCAAGTCTACACTGCTGATGTTCTGTTGGTGTCAGTGGAGATGTCCAGACATCCCACTCCCCTGCCATGCGTTTAACCCCTCATTCCTGAGAAATCGGTTAAAAGCATTCTCTTGGAGTAGGTCCGTAGCTCAGCCAGTCCTCCGAATTTCTAATCAACCCTCCTGGGGGTTTCCTTCCGTTTCAGAAACAGGAACACCAACCACCCCCAACTCCGTCTCCATGGTTCAGAGCAGCTCCTTCTTTATAGCCGTCATTCAGCTGCCGCTGGTCCTCATCACAAGCAAACTCCTCTCCTAGAAGGCAGGAAGAGAGGATGACCCGGCTGTGCTGCTCCTTCCCTCCGTACGAACGGGAGCGCAGGCAGCTGATCAACTCAGGAAAGCTATTCACTTCTTCTGTGTATTAGGATGATAACTGCACTTGTACATTAAATTATAATGGTCTATTTGGCCACAGAGCTGATCCTCCCCGTACTCCCCTCACCCAGAGCCAGCAATCTCAGCACGATGAAATGTTTTGTAGCAAGTCAGAGATCACTGTTCAAGCTTTTCAGCTCAAAAAGCATCACAAGGTCCAGAGCAGACCCCATCTAACAAAGCAACACTGCAGGAATTAACTCTGTCCTCAACACCTGGGGTTCTGTGAAGCACAAAAAAGCATGAAAATGCTGGAGAGAGAAAAGGCCCTCTTCTCACCAGGGTACCAGGATCTGCTGAGAAGCTCAGGAAGAGGTCTGCTTTTGGCCATGCAGCATGGGACCTGCCCTCAACGTGTGCATACGTACGTCTGCCTGCGTGTGGATGTGCCTTCTGGCACAGCTCATCCCAGTACATCCACTAAAACTGAGGGAAGCAGAACAGAGACTGGGAGGGGAAATTATGGGTTTGAGATTCACATGCCTCAGCCAGTTTAAAACCTCCAGTGCGAGTACAGAGATGATAACTGCACCCATCACCCCTCCAGCTGCAGAGGAGAGCCCCTCACTGGGCAGACTGGAGATCCTGCTGGCAGGGATCCTCCGTAAAGGCCCAGGCTTGAGAATTTACGCTCCAAGTTGTTATTCAGGCCAGCATCCCTGAAATCTTATTATTTCGGTGGATGCCTTCTAAAGTTTCTCTGGTTTTCTTCTGGCTTTCTGGAATGGCAGGGCGGGTATTTTTTATTCCCATCGTTTTAATCAACAGCTGATTTTGCTGTAGGGCAAGATTGTACGGGCCACTGAACGTCTTGATTTTATTGTTATTGTTTGAATTTTTATATGAACAATGTTTATTTAGGAATTGTCAAACTTCTGGAAAGTAATTTTTTCTAAACTAATCTAAATAAATTAAGGAACAAAAGTTGGCTCTTGCACTGAACGTTGCTTCCTTGTGGCAAGGGGATTGAAATATTTGGCTTTGATGAAATGATGAGCACGTGAAGACACAAATAAAGGTGAGGTCTGTGCACTACAATCCTGCATGAGGTGAGCCAGGAGGCTTTTTGGAGGACAAAAGACACACTTGCCCTACTAATCCTTGCGCTGTTTCCTCTTCAGAAGAGAATCCCCAGTGATAACAGTAATTCGGTGGCCACAGAATAGAGATATGGCTTCAATCTCACCTTTAGAGCCCAGAGTTTGTGACTTCCCTACAAATAGCCCTTACTTCTGTTGAATAAATTCTAACTACCAAGCAAATCCAGGCAACAGCTGTGGGCAGCTCTCTTTCAAGGAGGGAGAAGCAGGCAGGGGCAATTTTGCCTGCACCTCTCCCCAGATCCAGCGCAAGGTGACGCGACAGCAGTCTGTGCCTCTTGGCTCCAGGGATCCTCTCCTCCCCTTGAGTCGTGCCTTCCTCCCTGCAAGGCTGGGTCAGCTTTAAAGGGGGAGGACCTTACTCAACTCTGTTGCCTGTTCACTTTTACCTACCTCAAAAAGCCACAGACTGCATGAAAGAAAATATATTCCTCCTCTTCATACCATTAGGCTTCTCAATGCAAGTGGGAACTTTCCCTTCCCTCATACTAATTTCCTCATGGGTTGCAGAGCAGTTTCTCTGTAAACTCAAGTCCCAAGCACAATTTCACAGATAGATTTTTAACCAGGTAGTGCCTGGAATGAGTGACTAATGGAATGCTTCTGCAGAAGTCAGTAGAAATAAATTTTTAGGGCCCAGTGATTAAAATTGGCATCTGTTTCAAGACAGGGTGATTAGCAGATTATCTGAGTATGCTCTATCTTCTCTACTGCACTGCACAACACTCAATAAAACCCTAATTAGGGCTGTGAACTACTGTTCAATTTTAATCTCACTGTTGATACATCTATCTCGTAAGATTACAGCTCTTTGCCTTGGATAGTACACATGAATTTCCTTTTAAATATCCTTGTGGCAACTCCCATTTACCATATTAGCTGTGAGCACAGAGCATTCAGAGTAACGCAGCTCACCTCCAGAGGAGTGAACTCCCGCTGGCTTTATCCCATTGAACAGCCTCGTAGTGGCATTCTCATTAACTTTTACACCATTCAGCAGCAAATACTGACATTTCCTTTTTCATTCCAGTCTAATTTCCCTGGCAAAACTTATTTCACAGACATAACCAAGAAGGGTACTGCACTGTACCAGGGAATTTGAACCCAACATAGGGAAATAATCACTGAATCATGGGATGGTTTGGCCTGGAAGGGACTTCAAAGCCCACCCAGTTCCAATCCATGGGCAGGGACACCTCCCACTGGATCAGGGGCTCCAAGTTCCATCCAACCTGGCCTGGAACACCTCCAGGGATGGGGCAGCTACCACCGCTCTGGGCAACCTGGGCCAGGGCCTCCCCACCCTCACCCTTCCTAATTTCTCATTCTAGGAGCAACCCAGCCATCAGGATTAAATGCTATTTTCTTCATTTAGACAGTTCCCAAACCCACTGCTGCACAACACAATTTTAGCCTGGAGTCTCTCGTTGGCTGCATCCATCCCTTTCTGGTGGAAATATGGCATTTACTCTCCCACCAGCCCATAGGGAGGGACATGGACAACAGGAAAGTCAGGCGATTCCTCCAAATCCGCAGCAGGATTGTTCAGTTCTCTGCCACATCCACGGATATTTCTATATCACTTTTAGAGCAGTTATTTCCAAACCAGTGATTCAGCCGTGCCTGATTAAACAGATCTCACCCCTGGTACAATAAAAGCCTGCCTTCCCTCCCATTCTAATGACTCTGTTGTACTTAAAAGATACCTACACCCACACCAATAAAAAGAATATTGCAGTGGGCAAAGCACACGAACATCTGAAAATGCCCAGCCCGTGACCTTCCATAAAACAGCTCCCGCCGTACATATGTGGAATTATTACATCATCCTTCCCCCAGACCCTGGCCTTGCTGAGCACACAGGACAAGAAATGCTCATTCACAGAATCACTGAATTGTTTGGGTTGGAAAAGACCTTTAAGATCATCGAGTCCAGCCCTTAATCCAGCACTGTCAAGTCCACCACTAAACCATGTGCCTAAGCACGGCATCCCCAAAGCCCCATCCAACCTGGCCTTGAACCCCTCCAGGGATGTGGCATTCTCAACTTCTCTGGGCACCCCGGGCCAGGAACATCCCACCCTCACAGGAAAACATTTCTTCCTAAGATCTCATCTCAATCTCCCCTTCCAGTTTAAAACCGCTCTCTCTCCTCCTATCTCTGCACTCCCCGACCAAGAGCTGCATGAGGAGAGGGCTGTGCCTGAGGGTCCCTGGGCTTCCCCCACCCCTGACCTGTGTCTTTGCAGACACCCACTCAGGCGAAGCCCCTGGGAAACAGGGAACATGCAGTGAGCAGCTAGGAAAACGCAAGTCAGCCCTCCAGCTCTGTGTGGGGAACTCTGGGCAGGGACAGGGATGCGCCCTCTCGTCCCGCAGCCCTGTTTGCAGTGACCTTCCCAGGCTTTGTGCAGAATAAAGGCAGGGGCTCCCTATTGCTTCACTCAACCTCTCCTCATCTCCAAGGCACCACCAGCCTCGGGTACTGACACAGGCAGAGGTCCTGCGAGTGCTCCCGCAGCCCTCAGCGCCTCCCAAGCACGTGCATGGACACAGCAAAGCCACGTAACAGAGAATCTTCAATTCAGGATCGTGAGCTGCCGCCAGCTGTCTGAACTTGGAAGAGACGCTCCTGGTCTGGGCTCCATGTCCCACATGCAACCCTTCATCAGAAACGATGCCTGCATTATTTATTAACTCAGCCATTGTTGGGAACACAATGAGCTATAAATAACAGCTCAGGGAGAGGCACAGTCACACTCAGAGTGGCAGAACTCGGCTCGCTCCTAGAGGCTGTTTTTCGCTTTGTTGATCCTTTTGTAATAGTGCTCCTTTTGCCCTGCGCTGTTTCCTAATTTCAGACACCATGGGAAAAGATCAATTCCCACTCCCCACACAGCAAAAGCTGAGGCTGAACCCACAGCCCTCTCTTCCCCGGGCACTGTGCTTCAGGCACAGAAAGAGAACAAGAATTTTTCTCCTTGCAGTGATGCACAATCAGAAAAAACTCCCCGGAAACAATTAATAAGAAAAAAGAGCTGCTGCTAATCAGCTTTCCTTTCAAACTGGGCGACCTCAAACTTTGCTCCCAGTTGGCAGAACCAATCAATCACGTTAGCTGAAGCACAACGTGAGCAAAAGAGCAGCTCAAGCAGCCAACGTGGCCAGCAAAAGCTCCCCATTCACACCGTCCCTGCCCTGGCACTGCTCCTCCTGTACATAACCAGGTGATTAATCTTTCCATGTGGCAGGAATGCAGAACTGGGTCTTCCCCCTCAGTCCCTTTTAAGCAAAACACAGCACGGTTCTGTTCTTGGGGTGATTATGCCGCTATTTACATTTACGTGCACTAAAGCTGGAACTCCTGCTCCCACAGTAGCTCTCCTGGGATCAGCTTTGACTGTTTAACTGACCCCACCGTAATCTCAACGGTTCTGCAAACAATTTTTTCACTCAGTAACTAAGTTACAGCACAGAGGTGCTTAATGTTTAATCAAATGAGTTAATTCTCTCCTTATACAAATCTCTCATCCTAAACTGTGCATTTGGAGGCTGAGACTTCCCTACACGGAGCTCACACTTATCTGCAGAGATCAAGACCCCTCTAGGTGGGAGAAGGGACAGAATACACTGAGATTTCTCCCGATGTAGACAATGACAATTCCAGTTCCGATATTGCTGACCTCCCTCACTGAAGCTACTACCCCAACTACCCATTAATTTCCACCTCCCCAGATCTGCTGTCTTTTAAAGTAGAGAGATCAGAATAAGGGATACAAATGCATCTCCAACACCCAATACCGTAGTAAATATAAATGCTCGAGCTACCGTGGGACTCCATCAGATCTATGTTGCACTGCAGTAAAACATGAGCAATTTGGGCTAGTTCTTTTCTGGCCCAGCACCCGACTTCGTGCCGATAACAGCAATGTGCTGCGCAATACCCATATAACCATTTCTTTGCTTGCTTTTTGTAAACAATTCAACAGCTAAATTACTGCTTTGATAAAGACAGCACGTTACTGCTGGTAATCCATGACAGCACATTACTGTTGGTCTCCACGACTCACTAAAGACACCAAACACCTTGTGAATCAGCAGCTATCATCCAGTATCATTTACACCGCTTTAGCAAACCAGAATGACGTCCCACACTGGGCAACTACAGACCAGCAGGAGCATTTAGATAAGCTGCAAAGCTTCCCTGGCCAGAGGCCACACTGAAAAAAAGCTAATTAGATCCACATCTAGGAGGAAAGAAAAAGAGGGAGGAGGAGCTGCAGCATCTCAACAGTGTGTTCTCTTCATCTGATGCGCCTGTGTGACACTAGAGTGAACCTTCAGCCCTTTATTCACCAAAGCACTACTTTTAAGAGCGGGGAAAAAAAAAAAACCCAACGCTGAGGCTTCCGTGGGAGAGGCTGTGCTGTGCCAAAGATAGAAGGTTGGAATATCCCTCATCTCCATCTTTGTTTTACTATTCCCCTTTAGGAACTCATACAGAAAGTTTGAGCAAAGATGGATCAAAGCAGAGAAAGCACAGAAATGCCCTCATAAAAAGCAGTTTAAAGTAAGTTCAAAAGAAAGAAAAGTATTTTTTCAGAACTGTAGAAACTACTTTCTACCAGAACTGGTCACTGCAGGAGGGTACTTTACCCTCAGCCTGGATCAGAGCGCAGCCAAGGGGAACTCTTAGGCAAGCTTCATTAAACCTTTCTAAACAGTGCTGTTTGCTACCATTATTCAGATGCATAATTTCATCGTAAGGTGAGGGAATTATTACCCTACATATCACTTTTGTAATTATATGCATTAACTTATTCTTCATGGCTATACCTAACTACTCTTCAGGACGTTGCTCAAGTGATGATCATGCACAGCACTGTCACTTCTGCCTTTAGGCAGACAGGCGGATCTCAGGGCTCTTAACCACAGGAGCTGTACAGCTACTACTCCCTAACTGGTTTTACACACATTCCTCTCCCAGCACTTTCACACTATGCCTACAATTTTGGGAGTCTTCAGAATAATTTGATTAGTGTTCATTTAAACTCATCTCACAGCTTCATCCTTTTGTGACAACCTCTGCTGAACAGTGTTCCATCTCTGAATCCACAAGCGACAGCAGGAACCTGCAGCTCTGATCGCTGACGCATACTAAGCGCTTCTGTCTACAAGGCATTCCCGACACGGGACTGATGATGGAAATACCAACTAACCACTGATTATTGCAGCAGGAACAGGAGCCAGCTGCTTTCTCCAGAAAGATGAGAAAGTTGAAATCCTGTTCCTATGGAACTCATTAAAACTCCACTAAGGAAAACACACTTAAAATCATAGAACGGCTTGGGTTGGAAAGGACCTTAAGGATCATCCAGTTCCACTTGATGTGGCTGCTTGTGCCAAAAAGCTTTTTGGGGGGTTCACTCATGTGTATGGACTCAAAAGTACCGCCAAGTCCTCCCTCACCACTTCAGCTGTCCATGATCAGAGGCAGAATGGAAAGTCTCCCTTCGCAGGGATGACTTCTCAGCATGGTGAGGATTGTGTCTCTATACTTGCCCTGAGCTGACACAGAACTGCAGGCTACCCAAGAAGTGAGTACCTGCACTACAGTGAGCAAAATCAGCCAGGATCTTCCAAAACAAAGAGCATTCTCTCAGCAAAACTTCACAAGAGCAGCATCTTTGGGACACCACCTGGATATCACAGGGTTTATTCTCACCTATGTGGACTTTCACCCACTCTGACACCACCGGGACTGCGATGTTCCAGCTCTGCAGCATCCTCAATTTCCCATGCTGATTCTCTGTAACATACCGTTCTCTCTAGCTCTGTAGTTTGAACCCGGAATTGCTTGGCAAACAACTATATTGCTCGCTATACCCGTTCCTTATAGAGAGAAAGGCCTGCGAGCCACAGGAAGGAATGAGCCTGTAGCACAGGGAGGGAGAAAAGAAACAAGAGAATCATGTAGTTGCCATTCTCTAGAACATTTCTCGATTTGATCAAGAAGCAAAACATCACCAAAGCCCAGGTATTATAATTCATAAATTAATCCAATGTTTAATTTGAGAAAAATCAAAGCCTCTTGCGACTGGCCGGGACTCAGGGTTTGCCAGGCCACCTCCCCTCTAGAAATCTGTTTTATTTAACATAACACAACTTCACATCAGCTCAATGGTTTGGGTTTGCACAACAGGAATGTCTTGAGAAAAAAGCAGACAAACCAACAAATTCTGAGACCCCAAATGGCTCAATTGCTGCAAGAACCCTTGTGAAACATCTGTGTTTGCCCTTACATAATACACAACCAATGTCCAGGTGTAGGAAACAGCGAGCAGGGTTGAATTAATCCACCAATCTGATTATGCAGCACAGTTTCTGACTAATTCACCTGCATCTCATTTCACTTCTCAGAGATTGTTTCTTCTCCTTTATAAACAACAATGTTCTGGTCCGTTTCATACACTTTGACTTTATAAAGAATTCCTGTGGGCAGCAGCTTCTTGAGGTTTTCCCAGATGAATACTGCAACATTCTCTGTGGTGCTACGAGTGAAAGACGAGCAGATTCAGAACCAGCATTGATATTTGAGGCTGTGCCCAGAATGGGCCAGGGTGGGGATGCTAAAGGGCACGGGGAACCGTGTGGGCACCTTTCAGATGATGACACCCTGAACGTAAGTGGGGCTTGAACCGTTGGGGTAAACACGCATGAAACGACATCTAATTAACAGGTCGTATCTGTCTCTCAGAGCTGTCCACAGAGCAGGCTGTGGCAAGTGTGGGTCTCAAAGGGCAGCTTGGGTGTGAGCGAGTGATGCCTCCCTGGGTCTGTGGGCCCGCAGGCTGCACGGCTGCAGGGCCAGAGGCAGGCAGGGCTTCCAGCCCCGGACCCGCATGGGCCTGCGTGTGACATGCACAGCGGTCACGGCTGCTCTTTCACACGCAGCACGAAGCGTTGGAGACCGTTCCTTGACCCTGCAGCCACAAGGAGGCCCAATCACCCACCTCACAACATCCGCGAAATATGGCACGTCCTTATCCAGGTTTTTGTGGTCAAGTGGTTCCATGATTGCCTCCTGCAGAAAGAAAACAGTGACAATCTTGTACCAGTTGCTCAGTGTAGTTGGGGTTCAAGTTACCATGAAAACAGGACTGAAGCAAGGCAACAGCATGTAAAGATGGGATAAGAGCCCTATATAGAATCAGAGAACGGTTGGGGTTGGAAAGGACCTTAAAGCCCAAGCAGTTCCAAACCCCTGCCATAGGCAGGGACACCTCCCACTGGATCCAGCTGCTCAAAGCCTCATCCAACCTGGCCTTGAACACCTCCAGGGATGGGTCCACTTGTTAACCTCCTAAACAGAGACATGGCACTGCCTCACATCACAGTCCTAAAGCATTTTAGTCTTAAATTATTCCTTAATTTCTTCTTTATTTCATACAATCATCAACTCACCACGTCTCCACCTTAGTACTAGACAAATTGCTAAGCCCTAATCAAGTCTCCCAGGGGATGTGTAGGAAACCAGTGCCATTACCTGCATATATTCTTTCAGGTCTGTCAGGTTTATGACCATTCCTGAGACTGGGTCAATCTGCAGGGAAAACAAAAGCGAGATTAGTAGCCTAGCTACACGACCTTATTACCAAGGCTGCCATGAGCCTGTACAAATCAGGCTGTGAATGTCTGTGTGCTCAGGACATCTGAGCCACAAGAAAAATATCTTTCCACCTTCGCACACTACTCCTAGGATGTTCCCAAAGAGTAGACAGACCATACAAACAACTCTGGGGGTCCAAAGCTGACACCAGGGAGGGAAAACTCACTGAAACAGCCAGACTTCAAGCAGCAATCTGGCATGACTGTTAGCAGGAAACAGGCATTGAACTGCTGGGTTGAACAGCCAGGGAGAAAACAGAGACCAGCCTGAGCTGAGGGCATCTTCCCATCTGGAGAAGGCACAGGTCCAGGGACAAAATCAGGTTGTACAGTTCACAGGATATTTGGGGAATGTAGAAGGAAGAGGCTTTAAAATTTTAGTTTCCGATCTGAATAGAAACAGCCTTTTCCTTTGAACTGGAAATCTGCAAAGAGTTGCTTGGAAAACAGCAAAACCAAAATGTTATCTAACAACTCTGTGGAACACACAGAGCAATGACAGGATGGAGGATAAAAACAATTGCAAAAGCAGAATTTCCTTTTATATTTGTAGTAAAATACCTTGAAAGAGCAGAGGGCATCAGTTACTGAAAGGGCAAAGCCTCCCTGTGGTTCAGCACTCACCCAGCGGTGCCCCATGGATCTGATCAGAGCCCACACATTCTCAGTGCGGCTCTGACAACCAAAGTTTTGTGCCCAGAGGAAGATTACAAACCTTAGACTAAATCACAGTCACCTGCAAAGCCTTGTAAGAGGCAAGGTGAATAGTACAGTGATCATGGGAAACCCCCAATAGTGATGTGTACAGAATTTCCACAAACACCCTGGGAAACCAGCAATTGAGCTAGAGCTATGGAAAACTGGGATTCACCTACCCTGCCACCCTAAGGGATGGAAATAAAATGTGGACCATACTCACCTCTCCTTGCACAGTGACTATAACTGAAAAGAAGAAAACATCAGGTCACGATGACACCATGAATCTAACAACAAAGCACACTGCTGACTGTGACAGACAACCCATCCCTCACAAATCCATAAGGACTGGTGCGGGCTTCCCAGCGTTTAAAATTAGGACTTTACAAATGAGCATCTGCTCCATAAAGACTCGGAGTCAACCAGCAGTCATTCTCCAAGGTCTGATGGCCAGAGACCACCATTATTCCTGGAGCAGAGAGGAGATACTCCTCAAGTACTGACCCCCTCCTTACCTTTATAGTTGTGTCCGTGGCCATTTGGATTATTGCATTTCCCAAACACTTTCAGGTTTTCTTCATCGCTCAGTGCTTTACTGTGACAAACAACAGACAAGGCATTTCGGACCCTTTACAGATTTCTATGGCTTCACTTCAACTGCAGTTTCTTCTCCTATTCACCCCCAAACTTAACCCAGCAGCTTTTTCTACTCAGGAGACACAAACAGAACCTGAGGAGCATTTGGCCCATGAAATGCGTTGTCGATAATGGGGTTCTTTGTGGCTATGATTTTGTATTTATATATTGAGGTTTAGTAAAAACTACTTAACACCACTGCTGTATAAGAACTACAATAGAATATGGAAAAATCACTTGGGCTTCGAGGAGGAAGCACCTGGCTGTGCCGGGAAGGAAAGGGTTGGAAAGGGGAATGGGAAGCACTGGAGGCTATGCTGGGGAGGAAAGGGGTTGGAAGGGGGAATGGGAGGCACTTGTGGCTGTGCTGGGGAGGAGAAGGATTGGAAAGGGGAATGGGAAGCACTGGAGAGGGGTTGGAAGGGGGAATGGGAGGCACTGAGGAAAGGGGTTGGAAAGGGGAATGGGAGGCACTTGTGGCTGTGCTGGAGAGGAGAGGGATTGGAAAGGGGAATGGGAAGCACTGGGGGCTGTGCCGGGGAGGAAAGGGGTTGGAAAGGGGAATGGGAAGCAGTGGAGGCTGTGCCGGGGAGGAGAGGGGTTGGAAGGGGGAATGGGAGGCACTGGGGGCTGTGTCGGGGGAAGGGGCCGCAGGAGTGCCCGCCCTCACCTGTGCAGGCGGTGACAGGCGCTGAAGCTGACGCAGCGCGAGAGCCGCGCCCGCCGGGAACAGCGCGGCGCCATCGGGGGCGGAGACAGAAGGGGCGGGGGCAGAGGGGCGGGGGCAGAGGGGGCGGAGACAGAAGGGGCGGGGGCAGAGAGGGCGGGGCAGAGGGGGCGGGGCAGAGGGGCGGGGGCAGCCCCTACGCCGCCCCTGCCTGTGTGTCGCAGCCCCAGGAGGGTCACGGGCCCCTCCCCGGGGGTTACAGCCTCTGCGCTGTCCCCTCCTCATGTGTCACAGCCCCTTTCCCATGTGTCACAGACCTACAGGGGTCACAGTCCCCTCCTCGCCCTCTTCCCCGTGTGTCACAGCCTCCACGCTGCCCCCTCCTCATGTGTCACAGCCCTAGAGGCGTCACTGCTGCCCCCTTCCCATGTGTCACAGCCCTAGAGGGGTCACAGCCCCCAGGCTGTCCCCTTCCCCATGTGTCACAAGCCTAGAGGGGTCACAGCCCCCAGGCTGCCCCCTCCCCAGCACCTGCCCCATTCCCCAGGACACAGGGTTCAGCTCTTCAAGGTTCTCCCCTCGGAGCACTATTCCAGGGGCCCCTTTTCTCCCCTTTCCCTTGCTTTCACCTTGACCCGCAAGCAGCCAAAACGCCCGCTTTGTCCCTTGCCACAGCTCGGCTGCTCGTCCTTGTCCCCGACTCGCTTCTCCTGCACGCATTCTGCACTCTTGAATGAGCCAGTGATGCGCTGGGTGTGCTTGGACCCGTATGGGCTTTGAGGTCTCTTTCCAAACCAAACCATCCCATGATTCTATGATTCCGGCTGCAGAGATAATGTTAGCAATGATTTGGGCCACGAGCCAGCGTCTGGGCTTCCTTGTTTCCTTGTGTTTTGACAATTGCAAGAAGCGTGTTTATAAACGCATCAGATTAAGTGTGCACAGCAGTCCTTCCCTGCATCAGTCACAGGATGGTGCTGTTGATTCCTTTTCTAATCTGGCAAACTAATTTGGACTCTGAGATGGTTATGAACCTGACAACCTTGAAGGAGTGCGCTGTGGTAATGACATTCATGGAGTTCAAGCAGAGGAATCCATAAAGTATGGTGATTTTCAGAAAGCTTTGGGAGATGGGGTGGAACCTGCACTCCTCAGTGCTGCAAAAAGAGTTTAAATTGAGATAACTGCATCAGTATATTCCCTTAATGCTCAGAAATTCTTGGTGCCCTGGGGATCTGCTGGTTTGTCAAAGTGGGAAGACTTCCCTGCCGTCATTAAACACTTCCTTAGCATCCTTCATCCTGGGAAAGTGGACTCGCTGTTCCCTGTCCCTGTGGGTGCAAGCTGGAGGAGGACCATTCCCCGGCCTGCCATGGCCAGTTCCAGGCAGGAAGGGCTGGAGCAGCAGCAAAGGGAGCCATCTGGTGGCTTTGGGAGATCAGCTTTGCAATCAGCCTCTCCTTCTGCCTTCTCACCGTGCAATCCTTATTTCTCTCCCTCGGCTATTTCCCAAGACCTGTAGCGAAGGTGAAGAAGAGGTCAGAGAGGAGGTGGGTTGTTTGGGTAGAGCGCTGGTTTAGTACTGTTCTCTCTGCGCTGGCCTGCACAACATCAGGATTTACAAAAATAGAAGCAAAGCAAGTTTGCTAATAGGAAGCAAGGGTTCTCCTTCAAACTCTAGGGCACAAGAGCTAATTTTTTGCCCAAGGAAGTGTTTCAAAACATTCTCCAGACTTCTCACAATGAAGCAATATTCCTTAAGCCAGGAGGGAATCCATTCCCCTGGAAGCATTTACCTTTCACAGTGTCCTTAAAGGCAGAGCCTGCAAGTGTATTGCTATAGAGGGCTTCCCTCCACACACCTACGCACCTGCGCCTCAGAGATCAAGAACTGTAGGAGCCCGGATGAGAAAAAAAGCATAGGAGAAGGTGTTTGAGTTTGATCTGCTCAGCTCAAGGCCGCAGCAGAGTTCTACATGTTTCCTACTGGCTTAATTAGGAGGAGGGCTGGGAATGTCAGCTGTTGGAGCTGGACCCTGCTATGCTGTTTAAGCAGGAGCTTGGTGGAAAAGTCTCATGTGTGTCTACAAGATCATGTAACATAACCCGGTGTGTGTCAGGGTTGCAGCTGCTGCTTCTGTGGCATAGCACTGAGTTGGTCAAGGTTCTGGTGAGAGCAGAGAAAGAAAGGAAGAAACTTCATGAGGTTTTATTTGAGGGCACTGTTAGTGTACAGAGAGATGCACTACAAGTACAATTTCTGTGAGTGTTTCCAGCTACTTTCTGGAGTTCACTGAAGGCAATCCTTATGCAGTGGGGGTTCAGTTACATTCCTTCACTGAGCCTACCTGTTATTAGTTTTTACACATTTCAGCCCAAGCCACTGCCCAAAGCCCTGTTACTCTCTTCCCTTCAGAGTGCATCGCTACCAAGGGAAGGCAACAGTCATCTTATTTTCTGTTCTCTCCCTTGCAAGCCTTGCACGGGGCAGCCTTTAGGAACTGCTGCTAACTGGTTTATCAAGATAGAAAATTAAGATAAAGCAGTGGGCTGTTTGAGTGAAGGGGCTTCTGCCTTCCTCAGCACCCTTGTTGTATGTTGTTAGGAATCCAGCAGTAACTCAAAGGTGATGATAGGGGAAAAGCAGTTCCTGCATCCAGGGCATAACGCAAAGGAGGGAAGTATAAGAAAGCACAGGTTTCTTTCTGAGCCTGACCTGGCCCTGAGTTACAGGAGGTGACAAGGTCTCCAATCAGTGGGAAGTAAAGACCCCGTGGAATCCATAAGGCATTTGCACTGCGACTTCCGCTCGCCCCAGTTCTCTAAAGGTCTCTGCATCCAAGACAAGCAGGAAAGCACTTTGGTTCTGCAGGATGAAAAGAAAGCCAGAATGAATGCCCATGCTGAACTTCATCCCATTGTCCAACCTGCTATATCTGTTGCACACAAGGGAGCCTAAATGTACATCCAGGTCACACGGTTGAGTACAACCAGAACATACAGACTAAACGCATAAGACAGTTGCCTGGTCAGGAGCACTGATAGTCATAAATGCCACTCAAGAAACACTGGCATTCCACAGTGCACTCCTACTTGGAGTGTGCCTGTCCGTGCTCGGCTGTAGCAGGGACACACACCTTGGTGCTAGAGCTATCTGCCAGAGCACCTCAGTTCTGTGGTTCAGAAAATACACCCGATACTATGTGACCTAGACAAATGAGTAGCAATAAATTACCTCAGTGAGGGAGACCACAACAGACAAGATGACTCCACTGTCTTCTGCGGTGGCATTTGGCATTGGCACAAACACAGGCTCTGATGGGTAGGATCCATCCTCCTGCCAAATCTAGCAAGCACAGTAACATATGGATGCGTTTCATTTCATTAACACTTCTCTAACAGTTAGCAGAGTTGTGAGGTGGAGTTCTCCCCACAAAGATACCCAGGCATACTCTCTGCTCCAGGAAATCTATGGTTAGACCTTTTAATTAGTTCTTTTGATTCCAGTACATGATTGGTACCATGGTTGTGACAGCATGGCATCATGCAAACAGGCAGTGAAAAGGGTTCCTACGAGTCGTTTCATCCAACCATTTGCACTGGCATAGGGCTAAGATACATGCTCAGACAACACCACCATCCTGGCTGGAAAAGCCACCTTCCCGACCCTGTGGTGCCCAGGCAGCATAGAGAGAGAGGTGCCATGCCAGTAGGGAGGTGATCTGTCACCACCTGAGGGCACATCTGCTGCTTCTATTGCAGAGCCACAGCACCCAAAGCTGGGCTGAAGGAGGGCACTGTTGCTGCAAAATGAGAATCCAGAACAGAAGGATTAAAATAGGCACCTCTTTCGGAGGATTCCTAATTCTGCCCTCCAGGAAAGTCTCTGATTAACAAGCATTTAACGCTTTGGAGGTCATTTTTCCCTGCTTAAAGAAGACACAGGAAAAAAAAACCAGCTTGTGTTTGCAGTTGGAAATATCCTAGACCTTATTCACTGCCCAGTCATAAACTTTTTGGCCTTTTATCTCCAGCTGCCTGTGTGCATCACTTGGGTATGTTCTGTGCTTTCTGGGGCAAGAGGCGACTCTTCTTTGCACTGAAAGACACATGCATACTTTATCGAACCTTTCCTGTTCCACCATCTGTCTAGGAATCTGGAGTGATATCCTCTCCTGCTTAGTAAGTGTGCCACATTCATAAGGTGCTAAGTGAGAGATGAAATGAGGAATCTCATATCAGACCCATTTGAAATAAGACCAGTAAAGAGCAAAGTGCCTATGAAACAACACATTGCCAAGGTCAGTTCACTGGAATGACTCTCATTGCTTAAAAAATATAATGTCACTTCACCTCACCTTGAAATTCTTGGTCTCCACATCAACCTTGATCAAGGAATCTCCAACCAAATGCCCAAAACCACATCCATAGAAGTAGCGGTACCTCCTACCATTGTACTGAGAGTAGTTGATCTGAGGGAACTCCAAGCCCCCAACCTTTTCAAAGCCCTCAGGGTGGAGATTTTCATGTGTGCACCAGACCTAAAAGAAGTAAGCATTACGAGAGAATCAGTTTGTCTTTAACTTGGAAGAAGACTTGATTGGTCCCATCAACCCACTGCACAACCATTGTGGAGAAGAATTGTTTAAAGCTGAGCCTGGCATTGCACTGAGCCTCCAATTTCTTCTCCCTTATCTGTTTCACCCCCAAAAAGTGACTCTTTATCACAGATTTTGGAAACTTCAAGGATCAGTCTAGGGTAAAAAACAGGAGCAAGTTATGTATTCCTGCACTGCTAGCTAAGACAGTTCCAGATCCAGCACTCAGCAATCTGATGGATTATACAAAGTGCACACAGAGATGACTCCACTCATAGCAGACAACACGTGTTCCATATCACTCAATGCCACTGCAGGGCAGTTCACAGCTGGAAGCAAAGAGCAGTTCTGCACCCAGGGGAAACCATGGAGGATTTTGTCTATGAAGAAACCGAATTTTGCCGAATTATTGTAGTCTCATAATACACTCTGTATATTTTTGCTAAGTCAAAATTTGTCTTTCCTCTCTCACTTAAGGTAATGTGGTAGTCTTTGTGCTAGAACACTAGGTCCCATCTTAACAATGACCAAACCCGGCTTGCTTGGTGGACAAGATCTGAGAAGACAATAGCACAGGATAACTGTTGCAGGCAATCTCACCACAGCCATAAATGCAGGTACGTGAATCGTTAATAACATACCTTGCCATCTGCATCCTTCACAGCCCTTGCCAATGTATAAGAGAGTGGGTTCAGATTCTTCCCCACAGGTGTGTCTGAATTCACATTCAGTGGGAGAACAAAGCGACGAGGGAAAGCTCGGGAGATCGAGTTATAAACCTATTAGAAACAGAAAGTTATGGTGATTGAGAGAGGAGAGTGACATCTCAGGATATGTGCCCTTTTTGTGAACAATTCTGAAGTTTCAGACATTCCTCCCAAACCTGAAATCTTCTTCTTTGTATGACAAGTTTTACCAAGTCCTGGTAAGGGCTCTGCTTGTTCCAGCACTTTACACTACAGAACAAAAAGGCAACCAATTAAATGAGTCAACATTGCTTTCACAGTAATTAATGCAGAGCTGGATTAATCACTAATGCAATAATGCAAATCACTCAGTTATCCTCCAAGTCCAGCATTGGAGCATACGCTGCACTGTGTTTCATTCAGTTAGAACTGAATCACAGTTTTATAGCCTGCTCACATGCGCCCCACGGACTGTGTGCCCTCAGCCCTTCTTTCCCAGCCACGATCATGAGCTTACATGGGGATTACGGAAAATGGCATCAGTAGCACTGAGCAAGCAGAGAGGATGTCCCTGTTGGAAACTCCCTCTCTACCGCCCCACTGGTGATCAGTGGCAGGTCAGTGGCAGTCAGTCCCACTTTGGAAACCTGACTCTGAACGAAGCACTGAGGAACTTCCATATTATTTCAAATGCTATGAACCATGCATGGAAGAAGAACTTCATAAGCATATAAGGTACATGCAGTTACAAAGCTTCAGCAAAACTGCTGAATTCTAGACTGTCTCAGGTCTTTGTGAGATTACAGCACGATATGGACACTGCCCACACTGCTGATGTTAATCTTAGAGCATAAATGTTGGCTGAGAAATTCATGGAAGGAAGAGCTTGTCCAGAAGATGACTGGAAATATCTGACTAACTGCTCTACATCAGCCTCTGGAGGAATCTCCCTCTCTCCTGGATGATGATGAAGCAAGCAGGAGGAGACTGCTGTGCCTCCATTTAATGCCTGAAGTTAGCCTACATGATTATCCTCTTCCGTTCTCCGGTAGGGATTGACTTCATGTTTAAGAAGCCTAGGGCAGTAGTGGATTTGCTTGGGGAGCAAAGGGGAGAGCAAAGCAGCAGCCCTCGGTGGGGCAGACATTCATTGGTTCTCGTGAAAGCAATAATTCCACCATTTGTGCTGAAATTCAGTTCAAGCCAATTTTAAAATCCATATTATGTCCAAATATGAAGTCTTCTAAATAAAACAGATACCAAGGGCCCTGTTTTGGTGTTTTTCAGTTACTTCAATCCATAACTCACCAGATCAAAGTGAAACTTGACTTTAATCATATGTGTTAATCTTGAAACCCAATTTTCAAACCTTTTATGTTTTACGTAGCCATAGTAAAGTCATCGGTTGAGGAACTCAGCCAGGCAAATACAGTTTAGTCAACCAAGTAAAAGCACTAAGCATGATTTAGGGAAAATACACAAATCATGCTCGGGCACAACTTAGTGCAGCCTAAATTTAAGATTCTGTTGTGAAATGACTTGTGCTTGTGTGTGTACACAGTGTAATAACTCTACTACTTGTCCATTAAAGAATGGGGGTGTTGGAAACATGCCTGAAGTGCACAGGACACCTTCAGACAGACCAAACTGTAGCTCTGTTTACTTCAGAGAAGGCTGAACAGAAGCCAGAAGTAAATGGTCCTATTAACACTGTGCTGCACTTTAATTAAGATTCATTGCATCTTTGCCAAAAAAAACGAGGACAGCAGAACAAAACAACCTGATAGGGACACAGCTATGTGCTTTTGAGATCAGAGCTGACTTGCTTCCAGACAGGTCAGAAGATAGACAGAGGAAGTTTAGATTTGTCTGAACATGTTGTAGAAATGCCTGCCCTTCACCCACACTAACGTTTCCAACAAACACATCTGTGGTACCAGAAATGGAAAGCACCTCCACTTTTCCAGTGTCTGACCTATGCAAAATAATGCCTCTTAGATGGCTTTAAACAGTGCTTTTGACAGAGCTGGACAGAATAAATGATTTATGAGTACATGCTTTTGGGAGGTGAATGTGAGCAACAGTGTAGGGGGTTCTGCGATGTTTGTTTCTGTGATTTACATAATAAAGACTGTTTTTCTGAGGTGATGCCTTTAAATAGCAGGGTTTCTTTTTCTTTTGCCTATTAAAAGTCATGCAAAAATGTATTTGGTGTACTTTCTTGGGGGGAAATTTTTTTTACACAGGTATATGGAAAATAAGTATCATTAAAAATGAGATTTTAAAACATTCTTTCAGGCTGATGAAGATCTGCGTCACACACCATTTAGTAAAGTTCCAAGGAAGTGCTCCATGGAGATTTAAAGAGAGATTTTGGATCCTGTGCCACACAAACGCAGAGATCTTACCTGATCGAGACCTTCTCCACTCCTCCGCAGATTCTGGAGTTTGTACGCAGCCAAAGTTGTTCCATCGTCCTGGCAGCACAGGTCAAGGACCACACAGCCCTCATCTTCGAAGGCATTGATTTGATGGAAAGTAGCAAAGGGCTTACTGTACCACTGCCCTGGCAGCACCTGCAGTGACCAGGAGAAGGGCTAAATTTCCTCTCTAAAGATCTTAGCCACACATCAAAGAGTTTCCTCTTGTCTCCCTCATTTCATTCCCTACTCATTCCTTGGTATTTGTCTCACGCCATTGTGATACCACAGAATTTGCCAGTAAGTAGGCAAAAACAGGTGAAGAAAAAAACAAAACTTAAAGCAGCCCAGGACAGGCTTCTTTGCTGTCATAACTCCATCCCTATTTCATCATTCCTAGGCTAGGACTGACTTTTTTATACTCTGTAGTACTTGGGAACTGCATTTCAGTCCCTGTGGCGCAGTCCCAGGAACCCCAAACTAGTTCTTTCTGCCTGTTCTTTTGGGGCTGGGAAATAAATTAATCAATAGAAAGGAAAATGCATTAAATAATCCCATTGCTAATAAAGCCAGACCCATGCTTATAAAGCTTATACTGCAGTAACTTCCAGAGTGATTCATCTGTGACTGCTACCCAGCACTCTTCTCTTGGGATCCAAGGTTGCAGCTACACCTGCTGGAAAGGCCGAAGATCCACCTACCTCCCCAGTGTGCTTATTCACCACATGGAAGTAAGTATTGTACTGAGGCTCCCAGCTTATCCCATCTAAAATGGCTTTCCCACGGAGTTTGGAAGTGATAATCTGCAACAGATTCAGCTTGATGGGTTGCTCAATGAAGATGATGAAGTTTTCGCTCATTCCTGAAAAAAGAAGGAAGGTGATACCATCAAAGTAGAAAAACTCAGGGGGCAGAGGGCAGTGAACAGCCCATTCTGCCTCACAGTAGGCTCAAGCTACAGAGTCTGAGACAGAAAGTGTTCTTACCAAAGCTGTGATAGTAGGAGGGTTTCATCTTATCCATTGGAGCAATGGAGCACAGCACTTTCACTCCCTCTAACTTGTCACTCCAGTGTGACTTTTGTGGAGGGACCTGAATGATATTATATCTAGACCCTGGAAAGGAGAAAGGACCTTCAACACTACTGAGATGTGAGGCTGTCCACATTCGTGCAACCAAAGTCAGACTCTGTTCCTTCCTGTTTCCCGAGAATATTGGGAACCACAGTCACAGCTAAGTTGTGCAGAAAACAAGCCAGTTATCAAGTCAGTGAAACATTTGAAAGAGGATTACCTAGCAAAAAAAAAAAGAATCTGGAAAGGAAATAGAAGGATCTTCTCAGTCTGGTAGACTGCCACCTAATCGTACATGCATTCCTTCTGTTAACTCAGAGTAATAATAGGATCAGGAAGAAAACCAAGGTCATAGCTTGTGCACCAAACAAAATGAAAACTTTGAGGTTTGGTGATGACTGATGGTTCTTTAATAAATCTGAGCATATGGGCAGGAAAGCATATTTGAATTGCGAACCCTAGTTTGGTATCCATCTGAAAACAGCATGTGCTGCAAAGCAAGAGATTACTAAAGCTAAAAGGAAATGAAAACATCAAGAATAAAGAATAATCCAAACTGGGAAGCTATTCAGTGAACTGGAACCAGGCTGAGGCATCTGAATAAAAGGCAGTGGCTGTTTACTCAGGCCTCAGGCACATGAAAAAACGGCTTGCATATAACTAACAGTGAATGCTAGCTCTGAGCAACCACGCTGATGTAATAAATCCCAAGTGGATATAATGCTTATGTTTTTGGGAAGAAGGAAAATATCCCAGAAAATTCAGATTTGCTGTAAGATAGGCAGGTCACCACAATAAATTCTACCTCTCTCCTGTATAAACCCTTATGGTCCTGATCCAAAGCCAATTATTAGAAGTGGAAAACATGGCTAATTGTTAAAATTATTTAGATGAGGCTTCAACACTGGATGGGACTTTAAAAATCATTCTCCTGATTTCCATTAAACCTTGGGAGAGGAGAACCTACTGGATATTCACAGGCCTAAGTCAGAAGCATCTGAAATCAACTGCTGAGAGAAGCCATTTTTATGGGACAGACTGATGCTCTAAAACAAGAACTAATCTGGTTTTGACACAATGAGAAACAGCAATTTCCAGGTCTCTTTAGACACTGAAGTTTCTTCAACTACTCCTTGAAGAAGGAGCAAGAAGCAGGCTGCACACCCTGCCCACGAGCCAAGCCTGGCCATGCCCACTCTTACCGTGTTTTCCATAGGAATTGCCCATGTTATAGGTTGTCCCATCAGACTCATAATGAGGATGAGCAGTGGCCCCGTTCACTGCAATGTATTTGCTCCAGTCTACCTGAAAATGCAAAGGCTTGCAGTTAGAACAGAAGCTTCCTGTTGCTTTGTGGTTTAACCACAGCCTTTCGAAGTGCTGGTTCTGTGAAAGTTCGAGGAAGAACAGCCTGATGATTATAGTCCTAATACAGGATCTGGGCTTGAGCCTTCATTTTGCCTGCAATCTTCTTAAAATACTTGAAAACTAATGATGTTTCTGCTAATCCTACCAGTAAAATGGGACTGACAGCACTAGCCGTTTCTCTGGGAGATGTGGAATATCACTATGTGCTGACACAGTGGGAATGTTATCCACAGAGGCATTTTAGCTCAGACTTCAGGGAATAACCACTGGCAGACATGCGTGAAGAGACAGTCACTGCCACTAAAAGTCACCAAGTTTTTTGAAGGCCCCCACTGACCGTTTACTCTCCTCACAGAGAAAAAAGTTGAGCTTCACTGCAGCCGGGAGGAACACTCAGGGCAAGGTACGATTGTGGATACTGTTAGCCCATTTTCCTAGTTGCTGGGTTATGGTGTGGTGTGGTTTCAGATAGCAGAGGAGATGTGTTGGGAAGAAAGTCTGAAGGAAAATAGTGGAGGAAGATCCATCCACACATTGAAACATTAAAGATGGGCTTCTTTTCAAAAAAATTTTATCAATGGCCTCCAAGAAGGTGCTGGGAAGAACTTAGAGCAACTTACAATACTGAAAGGGGCTCCAGAAAAGCTGTGGAGGGCCTCTTGATCATGGAGGGCAAGGACAGAAGGAGGGGGATGATTTGAAGCTGAAAGAGGGGAGATTGAGGTGAGATCTTAGAGGAAAAAATGTTTTGCTGTGAGCGTGGGGAGACCCAGGCCCAGGTTGCCCAGAGCAGTGGTGGCTGCCCCACCCCTGGAGGGGTTCCAGGCCAGGTTGGATGGGGCTTGGAGCCCCTGATCCAGTGGGAGGGGGTGGGATTGGGTGGGCTTTGAGCTCCCTTCCAACCCAAATCATTCTATGATTCTAAGTGCCCAGCTCGGAAACCTTTGGGAGGCCTCAGGAGAACAGAGTGCTGCACAGAGTGCGGCTTAGAAACCCCTGTCCTTTTAAGTCCTCTCAAGTCGGAGAGTTTAAATGTGAAATCATCCCTTCCATTTCTTCACTTAGCCAAAAAATACCAGTCTGCATCTAAAAAACAGCTTAAGGGGATTTTTCTTTAATGACAAGACGGCTCAACAGAGCTGAGCATTCAAACTAAAAATACCCACACATCTTTTCAGCTCCGCATTATCGTTTACAATGCGGATCAAATTGCAAATCATCAAACTCTCCATTTCGATATGCAAGTAGCATGTTATACTTCATAAATGGGTTTTCTTCACAACTCACAACTGATCCTGAAAGGAGGGAGTGACTCCTTGAATGCCTCCCTTGAGATCTGAGGGTGTGCTGACCCTGGTATTTTGTGGTATTAAATAGTCCGTGGCAACATATGGGCATAGGAGTTAATATTGCCTTAGGAATGGCAGAATCCTTCTCAAGTCCTTCTTATAGTTGCCCAGCCCAGTAAACACCGAAATCCCTCCAAGGGTGCAGGTAGGGAACAGAGCTGTCATGTCAAAAAGTGTATTCTTCCCTTAACTACAGCCACACTCCTGTGAGACGATGCACAGAACACAAGGGAAGACTTCTTACTCTGACTTTGTGTTAATTTTTTTTAGCATGGGAGAAGACAAAGCAGCAGCTGAACTTTGGCTCAACTTCACATTGACATCACCACCCATTTGCAACAGAGATTTTAGCCAAGACTTTGAAGGGCCTACTTGGGAGTGTTTCAAGCTGGGAGTTTAAGGAGATAAAGGGAAGAGATAGGAAGAATGAAGAAACAGGCAAGAACACAGATCTGAGATGAGTGGTGTTAACCTCTTCCTGTACACACTTTTGTTCTTCACACACTGGTAGGTACAGACAAGTCCAGACATGCAGTGAGCATACTGGAAGGATGTCAGCTGTACCAAAAAGGAAATGAGTCTGTCTCTCCCCTCTCCCGCCACAGTGGGCTGTGACTGAATCTCCACTCATGAGAGCTGCCTTATGGCTAAGGAGACTTTTCAGGGACATCATGAAGAGATGCTTAAGTCTATGGCCCAGAGCTGCACTGATCATTTCTTTTGGAACTTGGGTTCTCCCTTGCTGCTCTTCGGAACAGCAAGGAGTGATTCTCCTGCACCACATGCTAAACCGCTTATCCCACCTGCCCGCACCTTTTCCTTTGTTTCAAGCGTTTCTGGGTCCACTTTGTACATGAAGATGTTCTCATTGCTGACATAATAGTCTCCTTTATAAACAGCGTAGTTCACATTGGCATTGTCACTTGGTTCTGAAACAAAATCCCAGAGTTGTACACAGCTCTGGTTAAGCTCGCATCACATTATAACAAGTTAGACATGTTTAAACAAATAAACCCATTTGTAATGACACTAATCCCTGTGTGACTGATTAGAAATATCTCTCTAATCTACAGAGGCACTTAGGAATCTGAACAGGTGAGTTCAGGGTAAAAGGACAAGCACCGGTTTTTGTGGAAATCACCACAGTGAAGCCAAGATAATCTCTATACTTCATATGTCCTTTGTTTCTGACCCCTTATTTCTTCATATCCCTCTCCACTTCCTCCCTAGGGAAAGTTGTCTCCTCTGACAGCCATATGAAGAAGGTCGTGTTTGACTTACAGCACTGAAAATAAGAGAGGCAAGAATCGAAAGCTACAACTTGGACTGAGAGAACAGCAGAGACACTATTTGTGTCACAGGGCTTGGACAAGGAATGCTTCTACTCCTCTAGTCTCTCTAAAACTGAATAAGGGAGTTGGCTCGTGAGAGTTACGCACACTCACACACACAAGAGAGCTGCTCTTGCTACTCCTAAGGGATCTTGGACTCACTAGGTAGTTGGCTGAGAAGAGCTGAAGAAAAAAACATCTCTTCCAAGTGAGCACTGTGTGTAGTGAGCACAGAGCCTGAAGCTGGGACACAAAAAGCCCAGAGGACAGGATTTGTAGTGAGGAATAGCCTGTGTGTTTGTAAAGAGTCAATTAGGCAAGGGGGTGCTGGAACAACCTGCTGGAGCTCGGGAAAGAGGATAGGGGATGTAAATAGTTCTGAAATGTATTGAGAGGGCTGGGGTGGGGAATTAGGGAGCTAGACAGAACGGTAAGTGAA